>NW_024080544.1:59364-435550 GCF_014754425.2 Oryx dammah
AAAGCCTTCTTCAGCGATCAATGCAAAGAAATAGAGGAAAACAACAGAATGGGAAAGACTAGAGATCTCTTCAAGAAAATTAGAGATACCAAGGGAACATTTCATGCAAAGATGGGCTTGATAAAGGACAGAAATGGTCTGGACCTAACAGAAGCAGAAGATATTAAGAAGAGGTGGCAAGAATACACGGAAGAACTGTACAAAAAAGATCTTCACGACCCAGATAATCATGATGTGATCACTAATCTAGAGCCAGACATCTTGGAATGTGAAGTTAAGTGGGCCTTAGAAAGCATCACTATGAACAAAGCTAGTGGAAGTGATGGAATTCCAGTTGAGCTGTTTCAAATCCTGAAAGATGATGCTGTGAAAGTGCTGCACTCAATATGCCAGCAAATTTGGAAAACTCAGCAGTGGCCACAGGACTGGAAAAGGTCAGTTTTCATTCCAATCCCAAAGAAAGTCAAATTAAAAGAATGCTCAAACTACCGCACAATTGCACTCATCTCACATGCTAAAAGTAATGTTCAAAATTCTCCAGGCCAGGCTTCAGCAATACGTGAACCGTGAACTCCCTGATGTTCAAGCTGGTTTTAGAAAAGGCAGAGGAACCAGAGATCAAATTGCCAACATCCACTGGATCATCGAAAAAGCAAGAGAGTTCCAGAAAAACATCTATTTCTGCTTTATTGACTATGCCAAATCCTTTGACTGTGTGGATCACAATAAACTGTGGGGAATTCTTCAAGCGATGGGAATACCAGACCACCTGACCTGCCTCTTGAGAAATCTGTATGCAGATTAGGAAGCAATGGTTAGAACTGGACATGGAACAACAGACTGGTTCCAAATAGGAAAACGAGTGCGTCAAAGCTTTATATTGTCACTCTGCTTATTTAACTTCTATGCAGAGTACATCATGAGAAATGCTCAGCTGGAAGAAACACAAGCTGGAATCAAGATTGCCGGGATAAATATCAATAACCTCAGATATGCAGATGACACCACAGTTATGGCAGAAAGTGAAGAGGAACTAAAAAGCCTCTTGATAAAAGTGAAAGAGGAGAGTGAAAAAGTTGGCTTAAAGCTGAACATTCAGAAAACGAAGATCATGGCATCCTGTCCCATCACTTCATGGGAAATAGATGGGGAAACAGTGGAAACAGTGTCAGACTTTATTTTGGGGGGCTTCAAATCACTGCAGATGGTGACTGCAGCCATGAAATTAAAAGACGCTTACTCCTTGGAAGAAAAGTTATGACCAACCTAGATAGCATATTCAGAAGCAGAGACATTACTTGGCCGACTAAGGTCCGTCTAGTCAAGACTATGGTTTTTCCTGTGGTCATGTATGGATGTGAGAGTTGGACTGTGAAGAAGGCTGAGCACCGAAGAATTGATGCTTTTGAACTGTGGTGTTGGAGAAGACTCTTGAGAGTCCCTTGGACTGCAAGGAGATCCAACCAGTCCATTCTGAAGGAGCTCAACCCTGGGATTTCTTTGGAAGGAATGATGCTGAAGCTGAAACTCCAGTATTTTGGCCACCTCATGCGAAGAGTTGACTCATTGGAAAAGACTTTGATGCTGGGAGGCTTTGGGGGCAGGAGGAGAAAGGGACGACCAAGGATGAGATGGCTGGATGGCATCATTGACTCGATGGACATGAGTCTGAGTGAACTCGGGGAGATGGTGATGAACAGGGAGGCCTGGCGTGCTGCGATTCACGGGGTCGCAAAGAGCCGGACATGACTGAGCAACTGAACTGAACAAATGAATCCATCATCCTCTGAGTACTCAAGCTGGAAACCAGAAGTACTTCCTACTCCTCCTTTTCTCTTACTCATTCCACTTAATCCATCAATGATTCAGTCTAGAAGTTCTGTTTATTTTTCTTATTTTTTATACTACACTCTTAAATGTATCTCTGTCTCCTTCCACCTAAATTCTATCCAGAAAATGCCTTGGTGAGATCTGTACAACAGATTCCTCATAAACAGACTTCATGTAATTCTTGTCTTCATTTTTTAATCTGCTGCCTGGAGGCTCAGATTGTAAAGAATCTGCCCACAATACGGAAGACCTGCATTCAACCCCTTGGTTGGGAAGATGCCCTGGAGGAGGGCATGCAACCTATTCCAATATTCTTGCCTGGAGAATCCCCAAGGACAGAGGAGCCTGGTTGGCTACCGTCCATGGGGTCGCAAAGAGTTGGACATAACTGAGCAACTAAGCACAAAACAGCCAGACTGTGAAGAAATATATTTTGGATAAGGTAGAACGAGTGTAAATCCAACTCCTAATTGTCAAAATTTGGGGGCCTTAGCAAGTTACTTAGCCTTCCTAAATATCAATATTTATAAAGTGGGATATGTTAATGTCTACTTATGAATGTAGTTTTGAAATATGATGAATATGAGTAAATCATCTAGTCTGGTGCCTAACATAGTAGAGATTCAAAAAGTGGTATATGTGTTTGTGTGTTTTTCAATTAAAATAAAATCTAACGTGAATTTTTTTGCTTAAATATTGTATACAACTAATTTTCTGTCAAAAGTCAGCCAACTGTTTCTGTAAAAGTTTAGATAATCATTTTGTGCTTATAAGCCAGACAATCTCTAGAAAACAACATAACTTTACTATTGAAGAGTGGAAACAGCCATAGATAACACTAATAAAATGGGTTTGTCTATACTTAGCAAAACTGTTTTTTCAGACCTCACATATCTGCTTATGCAACTCCTTCTATCTCGATTACCCTTATTATTCTAAATTTAAGTCCTGTCTGTTTATTCATCATGTGTTAGCTGAGGCTTCATCTCACTCAGAAAGCCTTTCGAGAGATCTTAGGTACCAACAGACTTATGTGTCTGTCTCCTTCAGCAACAGGGATTGTATAATACTCATTTTCCTACCTTTAGAACATGACTCAATAAATATTTGTTCAGCCAAACTGAACTTTCCTGTATTCAAATATTATTCATTCCAAAAATCCTTGGTGTCATAATGGTTTAAATCAAAGGAATCTAGTCTATCCTGTTGACATATTGGTTATTATACGTAAGGAATGAAATCCTTTTCCTCATCAAGTATTAATTTGGGCATTATGTGCACCAAGAAACCATGTTTGCCACCCGTGTCTGTTGTCCCAGCACCACTGGGCTCTGCTATGTCCTTGAAGACATCAGGCAGGTTTCACCCTCCACTGGGCCTTTGTGTCCTCTGCCTGAGATGCTTCATTTCCTAACCTTCCCGTTATCAACTCCTGCTCATCTATCAACATCAGCTTGAACATATCTTCCTTTTAAATACAATTATCAGAGGCTGTACCTGTTTAAAGATACCTGTCTAAATGTACTATAATTTTACATTTTTAAAAATTATTTGATTAAAAGATAAACAGAACTTTCAGCACCATGAACGGGAGGATTTTTTTTTCTTTTCTCACTTAGGTATCACTAACCCTCAAATTTTGTCTGATGTATATAAACTAAATAAATATGTTGAATAATTGAATGATCTGAATTAGCTTTATAATTTTTCTTTATCATAACTTTATTAAAATTGAAATAATTCACCTATTTTCCATGTAGCAACATTATATTTTTAGAGTGTGTTCTTTCCTCTTTCACATCACAAGCAAGTCATACATATTTAAGCTTTCAGTGCTATGTACACACAAACACATATACACATATGTCAATGATTCTTTCATCTGATAACTATATTATTTTTCAAAAGTAACTGGAAGTACAAATTTATCCCCTATATCAGAAGTGTTGCTTCAAGTGCTTGCTTATGTGATTATTAAAATTTGAAACATTTATTTTCCATGTATTTTTATATGCAGTTCCTATTTATAGATTCACCTTTGAAATATCCTAAAAACCATATTTTTATTTTGTGATATTGTTTTGGTCTCCCAATGAGGATTCATTAGATTTAACTACTTCTGCTAGATATAATAAATACCCAACTAAATGTTCTAAAATATTAAAGCTTTCCAAGGGTTATTAGTAGGTGTTTTTTGGGGGAAAAAAAGGTATGATGAGGGTCCAATGGACAATGAAGTTCAATGTTAAATAAATAACAGATTTTTTCCTTACTATAAGAGCCTTTAGTGTACTAATCTGTTTTCTGAGTTGCCTTCCCCCACCCAAAAATAATGTTTCCCAAACTTATTTGAGGACATTTTATTAACTATGTATCTATGTAGAACTTTATCTTTGTACCTCTCCCATGTAGCATGACTGATCCCTTACTGTATATTAAACTACTTAGAAATAGGATTACACTATGCTATTTATCCCTATCTCACTTGTTCCAGGGCTTCCCAGGTGGCTCAGTGGTAAAGAATCTGCCTGCAGTTCTGGATACCCGGGTTTGATCTGTGGGTAGGGAAGATCTCCTGGAGAAGGGAATGGAAACCCACCAGTATTCTTTTCTGAGAAATCCCATGGACAGAGGTGCCTAGGGGGCCACAGTCCATGGGATGGCAAAGAGCCAGACATGACTGAGTGACTAACTCTTTCTTCACCTGTTACAAGACTTTGTAAATCATTCATGTTCAACTAAATTTTATTATTTAGTTGATTTGAAATGTTCACTTCAGTTCAGTCACTCAGTCATGTCTGACTCTTTGAGATCCCATGGACTGCAGCACACCAGGCTTCCCTGTCCATCACCAATTCCTGGAGCTTGCTCAAACTCATGTCCAGTGAGTTGGTGATGTCATCCAACCATCTCATCCTCTGTCATCCCCTTCTCCTCCTGCCTTCAATCTTTCCCAGCATCAGGGTCTTTTTCAATGAGTCAATTCTCTGCTCATTTGGAATGTACTAGGATTTTTTTTTTCTAAAACAAATTTCTACTAGATTTTTATTTTATTGTGCTACAATTATCTGTTTCATTTTACATATCCATATAAATTATAGTATCTTCAAGTATGAAAAGAATAAACATGATGAATATATTACAGCCTGAATTCACTGATTTATAAAGGAAAAAATAAGCCATTTTATAACCAATTAAAATACCACCTTAAATTCATTTTATAGCCCTTAGATATCCTCAAAGTAACCTAAGTAGCCAGAAGATTATTTGAAGCTATGTTTCAGAAGGCTGCTGACCAAAGATATACATCTGAATTTTAAACTCAGGCATAAGGATTGATACAAATAATACTAGGACTGTAACTTGTGCCTCACACAGAACCAGCACTTGATTCTTTTACTTTTGCTGAAAGACAATATGCCACATCAAGACATATTATGAAGAATTTTGCCAGTAACTAAATCTATTTTATGAGAAATGTACATGTACATAAAAGCAGCAGAGTCTTATGTTCACTATAATCTGTGTCTCTAGTGGTGTCAGTTATTACTGAGCTACCTAAATGTAGTGTTCACTTTCATAAAGCCCAAGGAAGAATACCATGAAGTACCATGTAACTTGAGTGATTAGAATGAGCTACAGCCCATAAAGTACGTCTAAGTGAGCATTTTGAAAATTCATTGTGTGCTTTCTGTTCTTGACCTTTAAGATATGCCGTAAGTTGAGAAGTGTGACATTCTGAGCCCTAGCCTGTAGCTTACTTATCCAAGAGGCTCGACCCAACTGCCCTAGGCTGGCCTCCCTACCTTCGAAATCTTGAAGCTATTGCAATCCTGATAGAAGATGCTTTAAAACTCTTTTTTGGGGGGCAGATTAATTATTTTTACCAGCCACCAAGTGAAACAACTCCTAAATGGGAGAGGCCATTTATGGATGTCTGATCAAAGAATCCTCAGACACCAAGTAGTGCTGATGGAAAATCCGGGCCTCACTATATCCCCTTGTGATGTTCTTAACCCAGCCACACTCCTGCCTACCCCCAAGGGCTCTCTCCCCACTTTCACTCTTGCCTAGACAGGAGTGACCACTGGACAAAACCCTGAGAGGGATTGTTGGAAGATCCTCTGACTAATCCTGAGGAAATCTGGTACACTGATGGAAGCAACTTTGTCTTGGGTGGAAAAAGAAGAGCTAGGTATGCAGCAGTCTCCAATTTTGAGATCATAGAGGCTAAGCCTTTGCCATCAATTCAACAAGCTACAAACATGCAGCACCAGTTCAATGAGGATATATAAAACTACAGCCAACCATGGAAAATATCACTCACCCTTAGATGGACACTGCTATAAGGACTCTGAGGCCTGAGACTAGCAAGAGGGGAAGGCCTAATACCCCTCGCCATGCCAGTTCAGCAGGAAGTAACTAGAAAGACCTCGATGCCCCTATTCCCAAAGAATTGGGCCTCCCATCTATTGAGGGGGGGATTTTAGGTAGTTAGAATAGGAAACAGGAGTCCAAAATGGCAGTGGCTAAAAGACACGGAAGGGAAAAGCCCGCAAAAATAGAATAAAGGAAGATCAAAGGAAGATCCAAGGACTGGATTGAAGACCTCAGGTAGAACAAACAGAATTCCTGGCTAGCCCAATTTACATAGGGCAGGTCAAGGGGGAGGAAAAAACATATAAAAAGAGGAGCCACAGGGCCAGGTCTCTCTCTCTGCCATGCGCGTGTGTGAGCATGCGTGCTCTCTCTTTTTCTCCCTCTCTCTCTGTCTTCTCTTTGTGTCTTTTGGATCAGCATGCCCTCACAAGTCAAATATGTATTTTCCTTTTATTTTCTAAATAAAACTGATTTTTCCAAGAACTATAATACGGACTGTCCAAGAGCTGTGATGTGCTGAGGGCTTTAATGTCCGTCACTTCAAATTTTTGTTGAGACCAGACAGAACCGAGGAGATTACAGTCGCCTGACAACAAGAATTTGGTTAGGTAGCAACTTAGATACCTAGAAAATTATTTCAAACCTTTATTTCAATTGTTTGTGCAAAGAAGAGTGTATTGTCAGTCATCTAGTATATTATAGATATTATACACTGAATAGTATCTTATTGACCTTGTTAATATAATATTTAGTGTCTATGAGTTGAGGAGTTCTTGGGTGCAATTCCCCATCTGGGAAGGTCAGTTATATTGATATGCAAAAAAGTGCAGAATTTGAATTGTAGACGTAAGTATATTAACCTTCAAGTTCTTTTTATGTAAATAACTGTGAAGATGTCTAGGAAGTTGGTGACCTGAACTCTTCACGTAGACTAAAAATGCCAGACTCTTTAATTTTCCTGAGTGAAATGTTTTCTGAGGTGTTGAATTCTATGGGAGTCTGGTCAGAAATAATTGGTATGAGGATTACTCATCTGTGGGCTGAGTGAGGCGTCAGGATCCTGGGAAGAGTTTGGCTGACTGAGTTGAGGGTTAAATTTTGCTCCAGGCCACCAAGAGGGTCTGAACAAATGAGTTGAGCCCTTCAGTTTTCTGAGCTGGGAGGACATATAATTTTTAAGTAGAAAAGCAGCAGTCCTCACAATCTCCATTACTGGCCACAGGAATAGAACCCACATGTTCCCTTCATCTGTGAGTCTGCTCATACCTAGAATTCCCAAGAAGACACGTCAGAGCCCCAAGGAACCAACACCATAACAACACTTCTGAGCTGAGAAAAAGGAAATGAGTTATATATATATAACTAATTAGTAATATATAATTACTACTTATAATATATAAATTTATTATATATAAATGTATTAAATATATATAAATTATATTAATAAATATAAGATAAAATAGGAATATTTTAATTACAATATGTAAATATTAAATATTTATAAGTTATATATTAATAAATATAGATATAAAATATATTTATTATATATTATATATAATTACTAAATTAGTAATATATAGTTAAATTATATATTACAGTGAGTTCACATGAAAACTGGAAAAAGAGGCATTAAAACATGTATAATATCATATATGAAACGAATTGCCAGTCCAGGTTCGATGCATGATGCTGGATGCTTGGGGCTGGTGCACTGGGATGACCTAGAGGGATGGTACGGGGAGGGAGGTGGGAGAGGGGTTCAGGATGGGGAACACATGTATACCTGTGGCAGATTCATGTTGATGTATGGCAAAACCAATACAATATTGTAAAGTAGTTAACCTCCAATTAAAATAAATAAATTTATATTAAAAAAGAGAATATTTTAAAAGTAGAATTTCCAAAGGAATTTTGGGTTGGAAAAACATAATTTTCTAACTAAGAAATCCTGCAGTTGTTTTAAAAGGAGATTATGTTAGTTTATTATTGGTTTAGAAGAGCAAGGTCAAGAAGTATATCATAGCACCAAGATAGAAAACAAAGGAAACAATAAGAAACTCAGATAAATCATCTCCCAGGAAACAATTTATATATATATACATATATATATATACACACACACATATATATGTGCATGCTCAGTCACTTCAGTCTCATCTTTGTGACCCAAGATACATATACATGTAATGTATGTGCATATGTGTTAGTCACTCAGTCATGTTCAACTCTGCAACTCCAAGGACTGCAGCCCACCAGGCTCCTTTGTCCATGGGATTCTCCAGGCAAGAATACTGGAGTAGGTTGCCATTCCCTTCTCCAAGGGATCTTCCAGACCCAGGGATTGAACACAGGTCTCCTGTATTGCAGGTGAATTTGTATCTTCCAGACCCAGGGATTGAACACGGGTCTCCTGTATTGCAGGTGAATTTGTATATATATATATATATATATACACACACACCATTTTTTCTTATATTTCATTTTGTACTTATTTTTAAACCTACACTAGTATTATCATTTAGTACAGAAAAAATAAATTGGGTTACAAAAAACTTAGGAATTTTGGTCATCAAAAGACACTATTATCACAGTGAAAATATAAGTCATACAGTCATATATATGACTAGTCATATAAATGATGTTTGTAATGCATGCCATTGACAAAAGAATTACATCATACTTAGATAAACAAAGACTTCCAAATCAATAAGAAATTACAGATAATTCAGCAGGAAAGTAGACAAGCTTATTTATTTATTTATTTATTTCTATTTATATATCCTTGTGTCACCTGAAAATTCTATTCTGTGTGTGGTTATTGTATCAGTGCATAGATACTCCTTGCACTTTGTCTATAATTAGGATTTCTTTCCTACTGTTTATATCTGTCAGATAAACTTTTGCCATTCATTAATTTTTAGAATTACTCTACTTTAAAATATGTTTCATGTCAATATATGGCAAATCCGATACAATATTGTAAAGTAACTAGCCTCCAATTAAAATAAATAAATTTATATTAAAAAAATAAAATGTGTTTCCTGTATACAGTATAGTTTTGGATTTCTTTAATAAGTCAAATGCATTTTTTTTAAATTTCAGAACATGAGTTAAACTTATTCATATTTATTGGTATGACTGATATGTTTGGGTTTAACTGTCATTTTTAGTATAATTACTATGCATTTTGCATTTTATTTACTATGTTTTTCAATTTATTGTGTCTTCTTTTGTTGTTTAAGATTTCTTTCAGTGTTTAGGAAGTTTCAGATGTTTGCTCCATTTATTATCTTTTTATTTATACCTCATAACCCCTAAATCTCTGACCCTGCATTTACCCCCCTTATTTAGCCTTTTACTATCTGGTTTCCATTTTTAGGTGGTGTCCTTTAACTCACATCTATTATCTACACAAATTTTAATTATCTCATTCTATTTTAACTTTTCTCTCTCTCATCTCCATTCATTTTATAGTTGAATACTCTTTTGCCAAAGCATATACAATTTGCATACTGTTCAACCACTCATATCCTTACCTTTATTTAAACTTATTTCTAGAATTAAATACATTGATGCTCTTCAACAATTCTCTTGCTGAAATTTTTCCAGTTGTATTTTATCAGATGAAGCTAATCATACAAAAGATTATCCAGAAACAGCCAGTGTTTATAGTGTTCCCTGGATTCTGGCATGTTTATTTTTATGTACTCTTGATCCTTGATGAAGACAAGTTTTCTTGGACATAAAATCTTTGACTCAAATTTTGTTTCCTTAGGTTTCTTGAAATTGCTTTGCTTATTGTTCTTCAAAGTCTGTAGCAGTCTATAATCAATAATTATATAATAATCTATAATTAATAATTATAATAATTAATTTATTATTATAAGTAACTAAAAGTAATTTGACCTTTTTCCTATAAATCTTAAAATATTTTTACTGTCTTTAAAGATCAATGATTTTAGTAAGATATATCTTGGAGTTCATTGTTTCAGCTCAAGCATAGGATATATAGACAAAGTATTTTTATCTTATTTCCACAAAGTCGTACTAAATTTAATGTAAATATAACTAGCTTTGTTTCATTGTTATCCTTTGGAAGGAATAGATATATAATTCCCTCCAAAAGATGACAATGAGAGAGAGAGATAAGGGTGGGGAGAATATGAGACAAAAATAAAATGGTCAGAGAGATAGCAGCTGATGAGGAATATAGACAAACGTGGCTGTATATCTCATTCTCTTGGTTGTTTACATGGTTTTCTTCTATTCCCTATGCTTATTATTATTATTTTTTTAGTTTTCTGATTTTTTTAATACAAATTTATTTATTTTAATTGGAGGTTAATTACTTTACAATATTGTGTTGGTTTTCCCTGGTGGCTCAGATGGTAAAGCATCTGTCTACAATGCTGGAGACCTGGGTTCAATCCTTGGGTCGGGAAGATTCCCTGGAGAAGGAAATGGCAATCCACTCCAGTACTATTGCCTGGAAAATCCCATGGACAGAGGAGCTTGGTAGGTTACAGTCCATAGGGTTGCAAAGAGTCAGACACGACTGAGCGACCTCACTCACTTTGCCATACATCAACATGAATACGCCAGAGGTATACACGTGTTCCCCATCCTGAATCCCTTCCCTCCTCCCTCCCCGTACCATCCCTCTGGGTCGTCTCAGTGCACCAGTCCCAAGCACCCAGTATCATGCATTGAACCTGCTTAAATTTTCATTTTTCTTCTCTTTTGGGCACCTAGTAATTTATTTTTTTAGTATTTTTCTTGAAGCTGATGCAATAAAATAATATGCCCCCAAAATCTGTTCAGTGATCGAGTTTTATTGTTGGACTTTATCTTTCTAGGGATAATTTTCTCTGTACTCAAAGCCCTTTATTTCCCTCTTCTCCTTTCATGGATGCCTTAAACTCTCCTTCCCATTCTCAACACCCAGTGGCTTGAAATGGCCACTACACCTATGGTCAAAACACTGATGGGATTTCTCTGTTTCTGGATAATTTGAAATTCACGGTATTTCCTCTAAGAAATATTATTATGTTTGGTCTTATGTGGTTTTCTTTACATTTATTGCTGAATTATGATTTCAGGAAAAAAATGGGTTGAAGAGTGGATTTAGGTGGCCACCATTAAGGAATAGGTATTTTTGAAATATATGTTGCAATGATTCATTTGTTCAGTTAAGCATAAGAGTCATTCACTTTAGATTCCATAATCTCTCTTTGTCACAATTTTTATCTAATGTTTTTTAGCCTATGTTTTGACTTTTCATTTATGAAAAGCTCATTTGATAGACAATCGTGGGCCAGTTCTTTTTTTCAGAAAATATGTATTCAAAACTCAACTGGATAAAAAAAAATCAACCAGACTTGAATATAATATAACACATATGTCCAATGATGTAATTTATCCAACAATTATTTATGTATTGTTTACGTCTTCTGTGGGAGGTAGGGAAATATATCCAAAAAACAAAAATACAAAAAGAAAGTATAAGTACTAAAAAAATATAAAGACAGAAGACTCATCACATTTCTGAGGAATAAATCAACATAATTTTGAACAAGTGAGAGAACTTATGTTTAAGAAACATAGTCTAGCTTTCCAAGTATCTTTGAGATCTCTTTTTGTTTAGGAGAACTTTTGAATAATATATTCAGAAAAGGAAAGAAACAGAATAAGATAACTCGTACTGCATAAGCAACTAGAATAATATGGCATTACATGTTGCCCCCTCTCCCTCAAAATATATGTATAGTTATGTCATTTTTAAAAACTGCTGTAAACTTGACTGGTTGTTTTCAAAGCCAGTGTCCTCAAAACTTCTCATATGGTACAGAGTGTCCCACTGTTAGTCCTAAACTTGTCCTTTGGATCAGAAGCATATTCACTGGACTGATGTTTGCAGTAGCAAATATGATCTCAGATGCCTGCTGTAAAAATTGCTCCCACAAACATAAAGAAACTTCACTACACTCACCATTATGGCTTTAATTCTCTGAGCTGTGCCTAAACAGAGGAGATAATTAAAGAGATAAAGACTCCTTTTATTTTCTCTCTCTCTGAGCAATGGTCAATAACACATAAATAAATTTGGAATGCAATAAGCACATCTTTGCCTAATAATCTAGGTGACTTAGTATCATATCAATTTATAGTTGTGCAACATTATAAAACAAGCTTTTATTTCACAAAACCTGCTCTACTGAAGTTTTTATATTTTAATTTAGCTAAAAAATGAAAAACGCTGGCCAGAAGACAGACATTTAAACATATTTTCAGCTGGATAATGAGTTTGAGTTTCTAAACATGTAGTCAAACATATCATATACATATTTTAAAGAGCTAGCACCACTCCTGCATGGGAGTAAAGAACTTTAGTGTGATTAGCATACAGTGAGATCCCCTGGCTGTAAGATTTTGTATACTACAGAATTCCTTAATCTATAGCACTTTTATTTAAGTAATACATTTTACTTTTGTAAGGATTTGTGTGTAAGACTTTGGTCTACAGATTCATTTTTCACAGTGGCAAGTTCAAGAACCTACTAATTTTTTTCTTAAGTTCTTTTTTCCTTAACAACAATCAAGTTATAAAAAAAAAAAAAAAACTGTTCAGCACCAGACAGATTCCAAATTTGTACCTTCTCTATTATTCCATTGTTATAACTTATGTTTTTGTTCTTTTTTGTATTAATATAATTATGAATAATAATTAATTCAACAACTATCCATCAAGTCTTTACAATATTCTGGCCACTAGTGACACAATGTTGACCAAAATAAGAGTAGCAGTTGTGTAGGAATTCATGGTCTAACGTGGAAATTAGGCAATTAAGTAACAATTAGCAATCACCAGAAAACTAATATTGTCTTTAGTTATTATTTGTTACATGCTGGACACTACCACAGGAGCAGCTAAGAGGAGCTACCCCACCGCCAAGGAGCAGTGGCTTCACGGGTGCAGAAGGGCCTAGAGGAGCTACTCCACGTCCCAGGTCAGGAAGGGCAGTGGTGAGGAGATACCCCTTGTCAAAGGAAAGGAGCAGCAGCTGCACTTTGCTGGAGCAGCCATGAAGAGATACCCCACGTCCAAGATAAGAGAAATTTAAGTAAGATGGTAGGTGTTGCAAGAGGGCATCAGAGGGCAGACACACTGAAACCATAATCATAGAAAACTAGTCAATCTAATCACACTAGGACCAAACAGCCTTGTCTAGCTCAATGAAACTAAGCCATGCCCTGTGGGGCCACCCAAGATGGCAGGGCATGGTGGAGAGGGCTAACACAATGTGGTCCACTGGAGAAGGGAATGGCAAACCATTTCAATATTCTTGCCTTAAGAACCCCATGAACAGTATGAAAAGGGAAAATGATAGGCTACTGAAAGAGGAACTCTCCAGGTCGGTAGGTGCCCAAATGCTACTGGAGATCAGTGGAGAAATAACTCCAGAAAGAATGAAGGGATGGAGCCAAAGCAAAACCAACACCCAGTTGTGGATGTGACTGGAGATAGAAGCAAGGTTCGATGCTGTAAAGAGCAATATTGCATAGGAACCTGGAATGTCAGGTCCATGAATCAAGGCAAATTGGAAGTGGTTAAACAAGAGATGGCAAGAGTGAATATCAACATTCTAGGAATCAGCGAACTAAAATGGACTGGAATGGGTGAATTTAACTCAGATTTGTGGGCAGGAATCCCTCAGAAGAAATGGAGTAGCAATCATGGTCAACAAAAGAGTCTGAAATGCAGTACTTGGATGCAATCTCAAAAGCAACAGAATGATCTCTGTTCGTTTCCAAGGCAAATGATTCAATATCAAAGTAATCCAAGCCTATGCCCCAAACAGTAACGCTGAAGAAGCTGAAGTGGAACGGTTCTACAAAAGCCTACAAGACCTTTTAGAACTAACACCCCCAAAAGATGGCCTTTTCATGATAGGGGACTGGAATGCAAAAATAGGAAGTCAAGAAACACTTGGAGTAACAGGCAAATTTGGGCTTGGAATACGGAACAAAGCAGAGCAAAGGCTAATAGAGTTTTGCCAAGAAAATGCACTGGTCATAACAAACACCCTCTTCCAACAACACAAGAGAAGACTCTACACGTGGACATCACCAGAAGGTCAGCAATGAAATCACATTGATTATATTCTTTATAGCCAAAGATGGAGAAGCTCTATACAGTCAGCAAAAACAAGACCGGGAGCTGACTGTGGCTCAGGTCATGAACTCCTCATTAACAAATTCAGACATAAATTGAAAAAAGTAGGGAAAACCACTAGACCATTCAGGTATGACCTAAATAAAATCCCTTATGATTAAGCAGTGCAAGTGAGAAATAGATTTAAGGGTCTAGATCTGATAGATAGAGTGACTGATGAACTATGGATGGAGGTTCATGACATTGTACAGGAGACAGGGATCAAGACCATCCTCATGGAAAAGAAATGCAACAAAGCAAAATGGCTGACTGTGGAGGCCTTACAAATAGCTGTGAAAAGAAGAGAAGCAAAAACCAAAGGAGAAAAGGAAAGATATAAGCATTTGAATGAAGAGTTCCAAAGAATAGCAAGGAGAGATAAGAAAGCCTTCCTCAGCGATCAAGGCAAAGAAATAGAGGAAAACAACAGAATGGGAAAGACTAAAGATCTCTTCAAGAAAATTAGAGATACCAATAGAACATTTCATGCAAAGATGGCTTGATAAAGGACAGAAATGGTATGGATCTAACAGAAGCAGAAAATATTAAGAAAAGATGGCAAGAATATACTGAAGAACTGTACAAAAGGGATCTTCATGACCGAGATAATCATGATGGTGTGATCACTCACCTAGAGCCAGACATCCTGGAATGTGAAGTCAAGTGGGCTTTAGTAAGCATCACTATGAACAAAGCTAGTGGAGGTGATGGAATTCCAGTTGAGCTGTTTCAAATCCTGAAAGATGATGCTGTGAAAGTGCTGCACTCAATTTGCCAGCAAATTTGGAAAACTCAGCAGTGGCCACAGGACTGGAAAAGGTCAATTTTCATTCCAATCCCAAAGAAAGGCAATGCCAAAAAATGCTCAAACTACCGCACAATTGCACTCATCTCACATGCTAGTAAAGTAATGCTCAAGATTCTCCAAGCAGGGCTTCAGCAATATGTGAACCGTGAACTTCAAGATGTTCAAGCATGTTTTAGAAAAGACAGAGGAACCAGAGATCAAATTGCCAACTTCTGCTGGATCATGGAAAAAGCAAGAGAGTTCCAGAAAAACATCTATTTCTGCTTTAATGACTATGCCAAAGCCTTTGACTGTGTGAATCACAATAAACTGTGGAAAATTCTGAAAGAGATGAGAATACCAGACCACCTGATCTGCCTCTTGAGAAACCTATATGCAGGTCAGGAAGCAACAGTTAGAACTGGACATGGAACAACAGACTGGTTCCAAATAAGAAAACGAGTATGTCAAGGCTCTATATTGTGGTTCAAAATAAGAAAAGGAGTATGTCAAGGCTCTATATTGTCACCCTGCTTATTTAACTTATATGCAGAGTACATCATGTGAAACGCGGGGATGGAGAAGCACAAGCTGGAATCAAGATTGCCGGGAGAAATATCAATAACCTCAGATATGCATATGACACCACCCTTATGGCACAAAGTGAAGAGGAATTTAAAAACTTCTTGATGAAAGTGAAAGAGGAGAGTGACAAAGTTGGCTTAAAGCTCATCATTCATAAAATTAACATCATGGCATCTGGTCCCATCACTTAATGGTAAATAGATGAGGAAACAGTGGAAACAGTGTCAGACTTTATTTTTTGGGGCTCCAAATCACTGCAGATGGTGACTGCAGCCATGAAATTAAAAGACGCTTACTCCTTGGAAGGAAAGTTATGACCAACCTAGATAGCATATTGAAAAGCAGAGACATTACTTTTCCAACAAAGGTCTGTCTAGTCGAGGCAATGGTTTTTCCAGTGGTCATTTATGGATGTTGAGTTTTTCAGTGAATAAATCTGGGCACCAAAGAATTGATGCTTTTGAACCTTGGTGATGGAGAAGACTCTTGAGAGTCCCTTGGACTGCAAGGAGATCCAACCAGTCCATTCTAAAGGAGATCAATCCTGGGTGTTTATTGGAAGGACTGATGCTAAACCTGAAACTCCAGTACTTTGGCCATGAGAAGAGTTGACTCATTGGAAAAGACCCTGATGCTGTGAGGGATTGGGGGCAGGAGGAGAAGGGGACGACAGAGGATGAGATGGCTGGATGGAATCGCCGGCTCAATGGACACTGTTTGAGTAAACTCCGGGAGTTCGTGATGTACAGGAAGGCTTGGCATGCTGCGATTCATGGGATCGCAAAGAGTGGGACATGACTGAACTATTGAACTGAACTGAACTGAACATACTCTTGATGACTGTTGCTTGTAGTATAGTTTGATATCTAGAAGGTGGATTCCTCCCAATCCAGTCTTCTTTCTCAAGATTACTTTTGCTTTTCAGTGTCTTTTGTGTTTCCAAACAAATATTGCAATTATTTGTTCTAGCTCTGTGTAAAATGCTATTGATAGTTTGATAGGCACTGCACTGAATCTGTAGACTGCTTTGGGTAGTATAGTCATTTTAAATGTATTGATTCTTTCAATCCAAGAACATGTCATATTTCTCCATGTTTATTTCATCTTTGATTTCTTTCATCATTGTCTTATAGTATTTTTGCATACAGGTCTTTTGTCTCTTTAGGTAAATTTACTCCTGAGTATTTTCTTCTTTTTGTTGCAATGGTGAATACGGTTGCTTCCTTAATTTCTCCTTCTGATTTTTCATTGTTAGTTTATATGAATGCAAAGGATTTCTGTGTATTAATTTTTATATCCTGTGACTTTACTATATTCATTGATTAGCTCTAGCAATTTTCTGGTGCCATCTTTACAGTTTTCTTTGTAGAGAATCATGCCATCTGAAAACAGAGCTTTTCTTCTTCTTTTCCAATCTGGATTCCTTTTACATATTTTTCTTCTTTGAATGCTGTGACCAGAACTTCCAAAACTATGTTGAGTAATAGTGGTGAGAGTGGGCACCCTTGACTCATTCTTGAGTTTATAGGAAATGCTTTCAGTTTTTCACTACTGAGGATAATGTTTGCTATGGGTTTGTCATATATGGCCAATAATAATAAATTATGTTGAGGTATATTTCTTCTATCCCTGCTTTTTGAGTTTTTATCATAAATGGATGTTGAATTTTGTGAAAAGCTTTCTCTGCATCTATTGAGATAATTATACGATTTTTATCTTTCAATTTGTTAATATGGTGCATCATATTGATTGATTTGCATATATTGAAGAATCCTTGTATCCTTGCAATAAAGCCCACTTGATCATGATGTATGATATTTTTAATGTATTGTTGGGTTCTGTTTACTAGAATTTAGTTGAGGGCTTTTGCATCTATGTTTCCCAGTAATATTGGACTTTTTTTTGTGTGTGGTTTTGTATTTTTCTTTTTTTATGACATCTTTGTCTGCTTTTGGTATCAGGGTGATGGTGGCCTTGTAGAATGAATTTGGGACTTTTCCTTCCTCTATATTTTTCTGGAAGAGTTTGAGCAGGATAGGTGTTAGTTCTCTAAACTTTTGGTAGAATTTGCCTGTGAAGACATCTGGCCATGGGCTTTCTTTGGTTGGAAGATTTTTTTATTACAATTTTGATTTATATGTTTGTGATTGATCTGTTCATATTTTGTATTTCTTGCTGGTTCAGTTTTGAAAGGTTATGCTTGTATAGGAATTTGTCCATTTCTTCTAAGTTGTCCATTCTATAGGCATAAAGCTGTTCACAGTAATCTCTTATGATCCTTCTATTTGTGTGGTCTGTTGTAACTTCTTCTTCTTTTTAAATTTTATTAACTTGAGTCTTCTCATTTTTTTTTGATAAGCCTGGCTAATGGTTTGTAAATTTTGTTTATTATCTCAGAGAACTAGCTTTTAGTGTAATTGATGTTTGCTATAGTCTCCTTCATTTCTTTTACACTTATTTCTGCTCTCATCTTTATGATTTCTTTCCTTCTACTAACTTTTCTTCCTTTTCTAGTTACTTTCTGTGTAAGGATAGGTTGTTTATTTGATGTCTCTCTTGTTTCTTGAGGTAAGTGTGTATTGATAAAAACTTTCCACTTAGCATTTCTTTTACTGTATCCCATAGACTTTTAGTTGTCTTGTTTTAATTGTCATTTGTTTCTAGTCATATTTTGAATTCCTTTTTTATTTCTTCAGTGATTTGTACGCTATTCAGAAGCATATTTTTAACTTATTTATAGTTTGCTTTTTTCCTAGAGTTGATACCTAATCTTACAGCATTTTGATCAGAAAAGATGTTTGAAATAATTTCATTATCAAAAAATTTATCAAGGATTGATTTGTGACTCAGGATGTGATCTATTCTAGAGAACATTCCATGTGCACTTAGAAAAAAAGTGAAATCTATTCTTTTAGGAAGAAATACACTGTAGATACCAATTAGGTCCAACTGGTTCAATGTATCATTTGAAGTTTGTGAATTTTCTCTCTGGATGATTTGTCCATTGGTGTGAGTGAGGTATTCAAGTCCCCACTATTATTGTGTTACTACTGATTTGCCCTTTAATAGTTGTTAGACTTTGCCTTATGTATTCAGGTGCTCCTTCCTATGCTGGGTGCATACATACATATACATATATACATATATACATATATATATATATATATATATATATATATATATATAATTATTATGTATTCTTTTTGGGTTCATCATTATCTAGTGTGCTTCTTTGTTTCTTCTAACAGTCTTTATTTTAAAGTTTATTTGATCTGATATGAATATTGCTTTCCCTGGATTCTTTTGGTTTCTGTTTGCATAGAATACCTTTTTCCAGCCCCTCACTTTCAGTCTGTATGTGTCCCTTTGTTCGAGGTGGGTCTTTTGTAGATAGCAAATATAGATGTTTGTTTGTTTGTTTGTTTGTTTTCTATCCATTCAGCCAATGTGTCTTTTGGTTGGAGCATTTAACCTATTTATATTTAAGGTAATTATTGGTAAATATGATCCTGTTACCATTTACTTCATTGTTTTGGGTTTGTTTTTTACAGGCCTTTTGTGTGTTCCTTGTCTAGAGAAGTTCCTTTAGCAGCTGTTGAAGAGCTGGTTTCATGGTGCTGAATTCTGTTAGCTTTTCCTTGTCTGTGAAGCTTTTGATTTCTCCTTCAAATCTGAATGAGATTGTTGCTGGGTAGAGACATCTTGCTTGTGGGTTTTTCCCTTTCATCACTTTAAGTATATCCTGCCATTCTGTTCTTGCCTGTAGAGTTTCTGTTGAAAGATCAGCTATTAGCCTTCTGGGCATCCCCTTGTATGTTATTTGTTGCTTTACCCTTGCAGCTTTTAGTGTTTGTTCCTTGTGTTTAATTTTTGTTAGTTTGATTAATATGTGTCCTGGAGTGTTTCTCTTTGGGTTTATCCTGTATGGGACTCTCTGGACTTCCTCGACTTAGGTGGCTATTTCATTCCCCATTTTAGGGAAGTTTTCAACTATTTCTCTGCAAATATTTTCTCATGCCCTTTTCTTCTGTCTTCTTCTAGGATGCCTATGATTTGAATGTTGGGGTGTTTAATGTTGTCCTAGAGGTCTCTGAGGCTGTCCTCATTTCTTTTATTATTTTTATTATTATTAATTCTGCTCTGCTTCAGTTATTTCCACCATTCTAACCTCCAGCTCACTTATCTGTTCTTCTGCCTTAGTTACTCTACTGTTCCTCCAGTCTATTTTTGCATGCCTCATCTTGTTTCCAAGATTTTGGATTATCTTTTCTACCATTATTTTGAATTTTCTTTCAGGCAGACTCCTTATTTCTTTCTCATTTGTTTGGTCTGGTGGGTTTAATCATGTTCCTTCACCTGCTGCATATTTCTCTTTTCATCTTATTTAGTTTACTGTCTTTGTGGTCTCCTTTCTGCAGGCTGGAAGGTCATAGTTCCACTTAATTGTAGCATCTGCCCCGTGTGGGTGGTGTCGAACCAGTATCTTCTGAAGATTTCCTGATCCAGGGAACTTACACCTGTGTTAGAGGATACACCTGTGGATAGAGCTGGATCTTGTGTCTCTGAAAGGCAGTGTCTTTTCCATCAGTGAGTTTGGGGGTATCGATGGGTTTGGCATGGCTTTGGGCAGCCTGTTTGCTAATGTGCAGTGTTGTGTTCCTATTTTCCTGAAGGATCAATGTGGTGCATTTGGGTTTTGTGGCTTGCTGGTCTTGGGGTGGGCTTGATTTTAGTGTTGAGATGGAGGCCTTTAGGAGGGCTCTTGCCTATTAATATTCCCTGGGGTCTGTCATTTTCTGGTGAATCAAAGTCTTGAGCTCTGTTCTCCCACCTCAGGGGTTCATGCCTGACTCCTATTGAAGCACCAAGACCTCACATGCCTCACAGCATAGAAGACAAATCCCAAGACTCTTGGTGAAGGCAACACTTAATAGCCCAGAACACCCAATGAGACTTACACCAAAGTCCTCTAACATTTCTAGGAAGTTCTCTGGACCTGTTGTTGGCAGTATGGAGTCAGCTCAGTCTCAAATATGGCCTTATTCCAGTTTGTACTTCCTTCTAAAGTTCACAGTTCAGTTCAGTCGCTCAGTTGTGTCCGACTCTTTGCGACCCCATGGACTGAAGCACCCCAGGCCTCCCTGTCCATCACCAACTCCCAAAGTTTACTCAAACTCATGTCCATTGAGTTGGTGATGCCATCCAACTATTTCATTCTCTGTTGTCCCCTTCTGCTCCTGCCTTCAATCTTTCCCAGCATCAGGGTCTTTTCAAATGAGTCAGCTCTTTGCATCAGGTGGCCAAAGTATTAGAGTTTCAGCTTCAGCATCAGTCCTTCCAATGAATATTCAGGAATGATTTCCTTTAGGATGGACTGGTTGGATCTCCTTGCTGTCCAAGGGACTCTCAAGAGTCTTCTCCAACACCACAGTTCAAAAGCATCAATTTTTCAGCACTCAGCTTGCTTTATAGTCCAACTCTCACATCCATACATGACTACTGGAAAAACCATATCCTTGACTATACAGACCTTTGTTGCCAAAGTAATGTCTCTGCTTTGTAATATGCTGTCTAAGTTGGTCATAACTTTCCTTCCAAGGAGTAAGCATCTTTTAATTTCATGGCTGCAGTCACCATCTGCCATCTGCAGTGATTTTGAAGTTCACAGTTGCCCCTAAATTTCACAGTCTGATCCCAATCCTGAAACAAGTAGGTGAAAGCCGAGGCTCATTAGGGCTCACTTGCTTGGGCTGGGGAAGGGGAATGATAAAACAGCCACAGTAGAGATGTATCAGGGAGTGTCTGAGGCAATAGAGACCTGTGGGATGTTATAGTCTAATGTGGGTCACGAGCTCTCCCAGATGAAATGGCCCCAGTTCGTGGGCCCCTAGGAAGAGCCAGGCTGTTTAAGCTCCCAGCAAGGGGAAGGCAGTAGTCTGTACCTGTACACAATCTGGGGGAGGCTGCCACCTCTGGGATCAGGACTGGATCAGCAGTGTTTTTTCTGCTACCTCAGGTACCATTTTTGGCTTTGGCAGTGGCAGTCACATCTAATCTCTCTGTTGTGTTGGGAGAAGCCTCTCTTAGCATTTCTCGCTGGTTACCAACCCCTGACCTTTCCCGTGCTGGAGACAGAACCCCACCCCTGCAACTCTGCTGCA
Organism: Oryx dammah; assembly: GCF_014754425.2. Taxonomy (NCBI): domain Eukaryota; kingdom Metazoa; phylum Chordata; class Mammalia; order Artiodactyla; family Bovidae; genus Oryx; species Oryx dammah. Next base: position 81,320 of record NW_024080544.1, read on the forward strand.
GGCTGAGGGCAGGGAGCCACCTTGGCTCCCTCCCCTGAGCAAGGGGAGGCTTGCTCTGGGCAAGGGGAGGCTTGCTAGCTGCTTCTCAGTGAAGCAGCTTCTAGCTAATTTCTGTAGTGAATTTTCTGTTTTGTCTTCTGAGCCTCTATTGTTGAAGTCCAGAAGCTCTGCACTGGTCCCACTTGTGAAGGGGTTTTTAGTGTATAGAAACTTTTCCTCCTTCATGGCTCCCTCCCTCAAAGCGCATGTCCCTGTCCTGAAATCCTTTATTTCTTTTTATTTCTTTATCTTTTGCCCTACTTCATTGCAAGGAGACTGGCTTGCCTTTTCGGAAATCTGGGGTCTTCTGCTGTCAATCAGAAGTTGTTCTGGAGGAGTTATTCTGTATTCTGATGAATTTGTGATGTATTTGTAGGGAGACTGGTGATCTCCCTGACTTATTCCTCCACCGTCTTCAGGCCTCCCACTGTGTGTGTGTGTTTTCTGCATTTGCACATTCATATTAAAGAATGTAAAGTTCACAACAACTGGGGCTATACCCCACCAAAGAGAGTGCTTTTTGCAAATTTTTGATTCAAAAATAAAATATAAATTATGACCATTTATGTTTTGTCATTATTTTTAAAGAATATAATGTATTTAGAAAGACCTTATCCATTAACGAAAGTGTCTGAGTGCTGAAACAAAGTCAGTTGAGGATCTGGCACTTTTATATACATTTTGAAAGGGTCTAGTCATTTTAACTCATCTCACCCTTCAAAATCAGTGACCTAGCACTCACATTTACAAATTTTCCTTGAATTTTTCATGTATTCCTGCTCAATGTGTCAAGTGTGACAGAACAGATGTAGTCACTAAGTGATTAAACAGATGTTTCATTTGTATTACCATTCATTATAATATGTCATAATTGACAGCACACCCATGCAACTTGTCAAGTACCTAGAAATTCTTCTAGGTATCTTTTTAAGGGAACTCATAGTTTAAAAAATATTCTTATGGAATACAGAGGAAAGTTGAAGATATTTTTCTAAAAGCAACTTTCATTACTAGGTAGTATTAAGCAGTTCACTTTCAGGTGAAATGAGAATAAATTTTTGTCACTGTATAGAGCAATCATGAATACCACCAAGACTGGTTCAATGGATCTCATGCAGCCCTTGCCTAATGCTTACCTCCAGTTCCTAGGTTATCTATGAATTGGATATCTAAAAATACCCCATACCTCCAAATGCCCCAAATAGATGAAGGAATAGTTTTACAGGCATGTTCTACTACTTCTTAAATCAGTTATGTGATTGTGGTGATATTAATGATTTTTTAAATATCTCTGGAAAGATTAATTTACAGTGTCTCCTAGCTCTAGTAACTCTTATAGACAGTTTTAGGGATATCTCTATCTCTATATCTATCTATATTCATGCATGCATGCTAAGTCACTTCAGTCATGTCCAACTCTTTGCAACCCTATGGACTGCAGACCAACAGGTTCCTCTGTCTGTGGATTCTCCAGGAAAGAATAGTGGAGTGGAGTGGGCTGAAATGTCTTCCTCCATGGATTCACTGATCCCAATGCAGGGATCAAACCTGCATCTCTTGCATTGGCAGGTGCATTCTCTATCACTAGTGCCATGTGAAAAGGGCATATATGGACATATATATCTTATATATATATCTTATATGTGTCCATATATGCCCTTCTCACATGGCACTAGTGATAGAGAATGGCACTAGTGATAGAGAAGGCACCTGCCAATGCAAGATATATATAGATATATATAATACAATACATTATTTGTGTAGACTTTGCTTGTTGGGGGTTTATGTTTTATCATCAAGCTTTCTAATATTTAATATACACTTATTTGAGCATGTTTCTTTATTTAATCTTTGTCATTTTGAGGGAATATATTTTTCAGTCCACAAACATAATTGTGCAAGAAACACTGTCTTTGAAAAACTCCTTAAAAATAAAAGATGCTGCACATCTAGCTTCCTGGGATAGCAGAAAATTATTCTATTGGGCATTTTAGAGACACACTACAGAATCAGAGAGGCCCAAAAATCTAAGGAAGAGCTGTTGCTTTCCAGTGCACTGTGTTTGTTGCTGAACTCCTGTTTTCGTGGTCTCTATAGGCCATGTTTCTTTTGGCTTCCAAGTTTTCATGTCTCTTAATGGAACTTAGGCATCTCTGCTGAGTCTGAGAATCTCTGAGTAGAGAATCTAGCTCACCTGGGCATCCTGTACAACTTGTACCCACTGAGATTTTTCCAGCTCATCTTGCCATCATCAGCTCATCTTGTCCAAGGCATGGTCTTAGCAACTTCCTAAACTTCCACTCTTCCCAACATCCAGGAATCCCCCTCTTCTCAAGTATTGCTTTAAAGGAAATCATCCATTTTCCCTCCTACATCTGACACTTTACATCATCTTTTCAATAATCTTAAATTTGAAGACAGGTGGAAATTTTGTTTTTCAGCATTTTCTACTCCATGTTGTGTAAAATTTCCTGAGGGAAGGAAATACAAAAGGTCCAGCTAACTGTTTGGAATTTAAAGAGGGGAGATAGTAAGAGAAATGCAAATTAACATCCCAAAAGCTGTTAAGACAAATTTGTTTCTAACTTTTCCCCATAATTCATCTTTATGAAGTGGTTATAGCAGGATAGAAGGGTAGGATGGAAGACAGGGACAGGTTTATTCATGATTCCAAACAAACAAGTTTTTTTTTTATTACATTTTGCTATGCAGATATAAGCAGCTCTTTGCAAGAAACCACCTTCAGCAAGAAACCACTTTTGTCTTGTCACTTTAGCAAAGCTATAATGTCACTAATTTTTAAATCAAATGCCACCATATTCTATTTGCCTTTGGCCCAGGTTCTATGACAAGACTGATAGTAGAGTAGACTCCTAAGCCAAATCAAACTTACAGTGTCCAATATCACATTGAGGAATGACTGATTAACATTGCAGTTGCTTGCTTCCCAAAAGATTCAGATCTTTATAACAAGCCTATGAACCTGGGGCTTTGAGGAGGTGGGCAACTTGCCTTGAAGGAAGCATGCAAGAGACTTTTTTTTCTTCCCCCAGGAAGAAAGGACCTGCCCATAAATCAACATATTTAATTGTTAAGCTGCAAAAATCTTTGTTTAAAGCCTACATATAAATGCTTGGGATTTTTTTTTAATGCAATCCAGCTTCTAAGATGTATTTGATACAGATAAGTTCTTTCTTAAAAAAAAAAAAAAAGGCATTGCAAAAAATGCTGTAAATGGGAACTGTTTCAATCCTTTGTAGGCATAATTTTAGGTAAGTGATTTTCTTATAGAATAAGCAATTTAATTATAAAGCTCAGTTCCTCATTTGTGCCCACCCAGCAGAGTAACCGGAGAAGGCAATGGCACCCCACTCCAGTATTCTTGCCTGGAAAATCCCACGGACGGAGGAGCCTGGTGGGCTGCAGTCCATGGGGTCGCTAAGAGTTGGACACGACTGAGTGACTTCACTTTCAATTTTCACTTTGATGCATTGGAGAAGGAAATGGCAACCCACTCCAGTGTTCTTGCTTGGAGAATCCCAGGGATCGGGGAGCCTGGTGGGCTGCCATCCGTCTATGGGGTCGCACAGAGTCGGACATGACTGAAGCAATTTAGCAGCAGTAGCAGCAGCAGCAGCAGCAGCAGCAGCAGCAGCAGTGTAACACTCTATGAGAAAAGCTGAACAACTGAAACCTGAACAATTTGGTACCATGCCTGTAGCACTATGCATATATCATTGGTTCTCCTAATTGCCTCTTTCCCTATTTCTTACATTATCAGAACTCCTAAATGGAACTCCACCTTTATACAATTTCAGCTATGCCAGGCCTCTGTGGAATGTCAATTGCCTTTGTAAAAATCTGATGGATTCCTTATCAAACTACCCTTTTAGGAAAGGGAAGCTGGTGATCCCAAAGTTCTATCACTTTTCAGATTTTGTCTACTATACATTTTAGCTCCATAACTAAATAATGCTAATGCATTACTATCTGTGGATATGTGCTAATTTCAAGTGGAAAAAAAAAAAAAACCTAAGATGATATATTTTCCATCAGGCTGAGTGCTTTCTCTAAGACCCAGAATTCACTTTTTTGATAAGTTGAGATGTTTATGTGAAAAGGAAAGGCCTTGCTCTGATAACTTCCTTTTGAGTTTTCATGTGACTGTTTACATGACAGAGGCATTTATATGACTATTAAAGAGTGAAAAAAAAAATTCCATTAACAGCCTTTTGTTTTGTTTTGTACTTAATTTGATGGATTTATTAGTCTTTTACTGGAAATAATAGTAGTGTGATTTAACTGACTTGATTGACTGACTGCTTTGGCACTATTTAGACAAAGAGGGATATATCATTTTAACTAGCAGTTTAAAAAGCTGCATAACAATCCATTGCAGAAATGACATTTAAAAAAAAAAAAAAAAAACAACCTCTGTAAGATCAGTTGGCTTATTATGAGGAATCAAATATCCTGGATTAAATTCTCAAAGTCCAACCTGAGTACAGCAAAGAACTAATGAGATCTGTGCTCTCCTAGGAGCTCATTTAATTAACTCAAGCATTGCTTTCAAGTACACATTACGGTGTTGCTTGTAAATTCACATATATTAAATGTAAATTATAAGACATTCCAGAGGAGAGAGAGTTTGGTGGCAGTCTAATTTACATTTCTTTCTTGGCTATAAGCATTTTCTTCTTCTAACATTATACATTTAACATTGATACAAATTGAGGTTTTTTGTTTCCCTTGCTAAACACCAAGATATACATTAACTCCTTTAAAATACAGTAATTATTTTAGCAAATATAACTGATTACTGATTTAAGCTTGAAATCTGGGGGCCCATATTTTAAAGGAGGGGAAGGGGGATCTATAAGCATATCAAAATTTTATTAGTTGATTGAAAATCTGGATAAATTAGACTCTTAAGTGAAACAAATTTTGCCCTGAGAGCCAGATATTTTGCCTAAGGGTGCAGAATGAGATAAACATAATATATTGTTTTAAGCTTTACTTTTAATGTGCTATAGATTTTGAGGAAAATAAAAAAACAAATCTCCTCTGTTCTACACTTTTCTGTACAGATCTAATCTTTCCCCTTACAAGGTCATTTGTTGAAAATCTGAACAAGCTAGTAAAACAAATTTTTCCCCTCACCTTTTATGTAATATACACCCCTGTTGATACTGCCCTGTGTTACAAAGATGTCATTTATGCAATTGGAGTCAGTGAATTTAGAGTTGAAATATAAACAAACAGTAGTGATTTCTTTTCTCTCTTTTCTCATCCTTATTGTGATGAAGGTCAATTTAATTCAGCAAATGGTGAGCTTACCTGAAGGTTTATATCTTTGAAATAATCCCTTTTCCAATGATCTTCTTGTCAGAGAGATTTAGGACGTTTGGTCCAAATGCAATGGTTTTTTATCTGAAATCCTTGGGGGCAGATGTGTTTCAGAATTTGGATTTTTTTGGATTTTAGAAAAGTAATACTAAACACAGTGGGTATTTTAATAAACATCCTCAGTAGAGAGTTCCATAAAACATATAATAATAGATATTTATAAACAGTGTACATATAATACACTTTACATAAGACATATTCATATTTTGGCATTGCACACATATATGTGTACTAAATGGGTTAAATAAATTCTGAATTATTTCTCAGTTCTGCTCAGATTTTGTCATCGAATGAGTTAGGAGGGCACTTTTTAGAGCTTTTAAAGTGCATAATTGAGAATAAGCGACTATAGGCTACTGATAAGTCACTATGGTGGGCAAAATTCTCAGATGGACTCAGAGAATTCCACTTTCTGGTATATATGCCCCCTTTTTGAATATGGTGAGGACCTGTTGTATGATGAGATGACACATTCTTGATTACTTTATGCTTAATGAAAACAGTAATGAGATAGTTTGCCACTCCTGTGATTACATTGTGTAAGACTCTGCCATAGCCTCTAGGATGCCCAACTGCTTTGAAGAAGTAAGTTGTCACATTGTAAGAGGGTCATGTAGTTAGGACCTGAGGGCAACCTCTAGAAAATAGAACCCGCCCATGTTGGACCACCAACAAGATAATGGAGGCCTCAGTCCTACAATTACAGGGACCTAAATCCTGCCAGCAATCTAAATGGCCTTAGAAGAGGACCCCACATTTCAGATGAGACATGAGATTGCAGCCCCTGCCAACATTATCTGATAAGACTCTGAGCAGAGTAAGCAACTAACCTCTGGTGGACTTTATATTATTATCAAGAGAAACTGTGAGAAAATGCATTTGTGCTGTTTTAAGTAGCACAATTTGTAGTAATTTGTTATGCCCTATCAGAAAAGCAATACCATCAATGAATTGTTGTTGTTTAGTTGCCAAGCTGTGTCCAACTCTTCTCGACTCCACAGACTGCCACTTTGTCCCTCGCTAACTTGGAGTTTTCTCAAGTTCATGTCCATTGCATTGATGATGCCATCCAACCAACTTATCCTCTGTCAGCCTCTTCTCCTTTTGACATCAATCTTTCCCAGCATTAGGGTCCTTTCCAATGAGCTGGCTATTCTCATCAGGTGGCCAAAATACTGGAGCTTCAGCATCAGTCCTTCCAATGAGTATTCAGGGTTGATTTCCTTTAAAATTGACTGGTTGGATATCCTTGCTCTCCAAGGGACTCTCAAGAGTCTTCTTCAGCACCACAATTCAAAAGCATCAGTTCTTCAGTGGTCTGCCTTCTTTATGATCCAGATTTCAACATCGATACATAACTGCTGGAGAGACCATAGCCTTGACTATATGGAATTTTGTCTCAAAGTGATGTCATTGCTTTTTAACAAATTGTCTAGATTTGTCATAACTTTCCTGCCAAGAAGCAACCATCTTCTAATTTCATGGCTGCAGTCACCATCTGCAGTGATTTTAGATCCCAAGGAGAAGAAATCTGTCACTCCTTCCACATTTTCCCCTTCCATTTGCCATAAAGTTATGGGACCAAATGCCACGAACTTAGTGTTTGTACTATTGAGTTTTAAGTGGCTTTTCCGCTTTCCTCCTTCACCCTCATCAATAGGCTCTTAGGTTCCTCTTCCCTTCTGCCATTAGAGTAATATCATCAGTTTATCTGAGATTGTTGATGAATTGTATTTATTTTTTTGTATTCATTTCTAATTCAAAGTGTTTTTTTTCAGATTCTTAACCACAATCTAACATTTTCTGTAATTTCCATTTTCTACAATTCTTATTAAGTCATTGTCTTAGTTCTATGAAGAAGTAGGAAAAAAAAATACTTTGGGGTAAGGATTTTATAGTCGACTGTTATCTTAAAGAAAGTTTGTATATAACACATAGTGGATGTTAAAAAAAAAGTTCTGATGAGAGCATAATAGAAAAGTGACTCAGTTTTAATTTATATAACACATCATTTTAACTAGAAGGGTTTTGGGAATGAGTTTGCTGTCAAAGATGAAACAGTAATCTGATCAAAATAAAACACAATATTTTATAATTTGGAATATCATTCATGAAAGTCTAATAGCTAAAACACTTTATATCTGTCACTTCAGTTCTTACTAGGGGCATGAAAAGAGCTTGTTCCACGATATTAAATTTAAATGTGCTTTGGATCCCATTGCCTACAGCTTATAATTTCTATCAGCATTTCCAGGGGGGAACTGGTTTTAGCATAGATATTGTTCTTTTTAAAATCACTTCACCTTTTTCACTCTTCATATTTTAACTCCTCAACTTCTTTTGTCTTTTAAAGTATCTAATTACTATCAGAAATCAGTATTTCATAGAATGGTTGAAGAAGATATCTTATAAAAATCATTGAATTCATAATTATTGTTTATGGCATCTCTGTTTCATGTTCAAATTTCAAGCCTCATCAGCTAAGATATAGGTGCTCAATTTATTCACATATATAATCTTAGTATTTTACATGAAGCAACTTTTTCCTTTTTAAGGAATGTTGATCCCAATTTGGTTCCTTCAAAGCTTTAAGTAGGGAAGGATAGAGAAGAATATTAACTGAGATATGCCTTGGGTCTTTTATAGGCAAATTTCCTCAACATGCTAAGCAGGACTGAAAACTCTTCCAAACATAGTGTCTTTCCATTTGCTGGGCTCTAAGGACCCAGCATCCACCAGGATGTGACACACTGATTTCTATTGAGGCAATGTCAGAACCCCCTCTCTAAACAAACTATAGCAATAGCTCTCTAAAGAGTACCAAGAAATGGACGAGATAAGGTCATATTTCAAGGAGCCTGTGAGGCAAGAAAATTGATGATGATTTTATCTCCTTGCCCCAAATGTATTGTTAGAAAAAGGATTCACTCTTCTAACCATTAACAACATTTTTTGAGAATGATCTTTTAGAGTGAGACTATTTGAAAATACTGTTTATAAAGGTAAATTATTTTTTATTAAAGTAAATTTGACATGCAATATGACAGGTACATAGGACAATGAATCATAAATTTTAAAGATTATACTGCATTTATAGTTAAATTTATAGTTAAATGCAGTATAGTTAAAATGTTAGCTATATTCTCTGTTTTGTACAGTATTTTCTTGTAGCTCATTTTATACATAATAGTTTGTGCTGCTGAATCCCTACCCTTGTATTACCTCTTCTCTCTTTCCCCTCTCCATTAGTACCAGTTGTTTATAATCTGTATCCATGAATCTGTTTCTTTTTAGCTATATTTACTAGCTTGTTTTATTTTTTAGATTCCATATATAAGTAATATACAGTATTTGTCTTTCTCTGTGTGAATTTTTTCAAGTCCATCTATGTTGTTGCATATGGCAAAATCTCATTTTTTATGATTAAGCAGTACTTCATATATATATATATATATATATATCACTCTTTATACATTTTTCTATTGATGGACACTTAGGTTGCTTCCATCAAGTTCTGCAGGGCAGAATACTATAGTGAGTAGCTTATTCCTTCTCCAGTGGATCTTCTGACCCAGGGATTGAACTGGAGTCTCCTGCATTGCAGGTGGATTTTTTACCAGCTGAGCTACCAGGGAAACCTCAAAAGCTGCACCCAATGTGGTGCCTGAAAGCCACAGCCCTGATATTAAGAGTCTCATGCTCTACTGACTGAACTAGCCAGGCTCCATTAACTTGGCAACTGTAGATAATGTGCTATGAACACTGGACTCATGTATCTTTTCAAAGTAAGTGTTTTGTTTCCTTCAGATATATACCCAGGAACTGCTAGGCCATATGGCAGTTCTATTTTCAATTTTTTGAGAAGCCTCCCTACCATATTCTACACTGGATGTGCCAATCAATAGTGTACAAGGGTTCCCTTCCCTTTACACCCTCACCGACACTTGCTAAACCATTCTGACCAGTGTGAGGTGGTATCTCACTGTGGTTTTGATAGGCATGGTGGCTCAGAGGTTAAAGCGTCTGCCTCCAATGTGGGAGACCCGGGTTCGATCCCTGGGTTGGGAAGATCCCCTGGAGAAGGACATGGCAATCCACTCCAGTATTCTTGCCTGAAGAATCCCATGGATGGAGAAGCCTCGTAGGTTACAGTCCACGGGGTCGCAAAGAGTCAGACACGACTGAGCGACTTCACCTCACCTCACCTCACCTCCCTGATAATAGTGCTGTTTAGCATCTTTTCCTGTTCCTGTTTGCCATCTGCATGTCTTCTTTGGAGAAGTCTTTGGCTTATTTTTTAATTGGGCTGTTTGGTTTCTGTTGTTGTTGAGTTGTATGAGTTGTTTATATATTCAGGATATTAACCCCTTATTTGTCATATCATTCACAAATATGTTCTACTATTCGGTAGGTTGTCTTTTAATTTTGTCAATGGTTTCCTTTGTTGTGCAAAAGATTTTAAGCTTAAATAGGTTCCATTTATTTTTGTTTTTATTTTCTTTATTTTAAGAGACAGATACAAAAATCATTTTTACAACTGTTTCTAAATAACTGAAGACATCTTGAGCTGAATTGGAAAACAAAACAAAACATATAAAGCCGCGTTTCCAGAGAAGAGAGAAGGTACCTGGGAAAGTCCGGACTACCACTTTTGGCTGAAATGCCATTACTTGGGACCCATGGATATCAATTTCCCAGGCCACAGGAACTCCCAGTTGAATGTGTCCATGTTTCAAGCAGTCACTCTAAGGTGGAAAACAGTGACTTTTGCTCCACGAGGAGGTATTTTGAAGATTATCTTTGATGTCCATAGAGCTGTTAAAGACACAAAGTTGTCTCCCTCTAGCACTATTATTTTCCTTGCTCTGACTTGTAGAGATAGAGGAGGAGAAACATAAAAATAAATCTGCTTCTTTTATGTCTTTATAGCCTTAGGATAAATGACCTGCCAATGAGAAAATGTAGGAATCCCTCTGAGATAATTTTCAAATCTCATTGTTTTTGTCTACCATTCTATTCCTTAAATAGCACACAGAGGCTTTCAAATGTGTTTAATACTGGCTAAATAAATATAATATCCATTTGATTCCAAAATCCATGTTCTCTCACTATTCACAACTGTGAAAAAAATTACATAACACATTTTAGCACTTTTTCTGTCCTAGATATATTCTCCTTAAATAGACTGTTTAATTTTTTTTATGTTGTCTAAGATCCCACAGCTTTAAACTTAGATAATTTGATTTTAGAGCTAAGATTTTTAAACACTAACAGGTGTTGTCCCATTTGTAGTGGAAGGATTACTTGAGAAATTGCCATTGAAAATCCAGGTAAGGTGAGATGGTATAATCTCAGAGAAGAGTAGCTAAATACTTAAAACTAAGAAAAAAGTTATGCCATAAAAGTGCCTTACTTTTTATCTAAGGAAAGTGAAATCTATAATCAGGACAAAAACATGGGTGGTCTTCCTACAGTGCTGTCTGGAGAGAGTAATCTGGCCCACTGAAGCCTGGGTCTTATTCTTGCAGTATGGATATTTTTATAATAGAGGTGGATGCATTGTGTCAACTTATTTTGTTTAATCAGCTATTCAGATAATGAACTAGATCTACCTGGGCAGAGTTCAAGCTTGCTAAACATCCTTCTGAATATTTGACTTCCCACTAGATTTGCTGAAAGGGAAAGAAAACATTGACCCTGAACATGAGTAGCTTATTTGATAGTTAAATTTCTCACTGTAAATTAATTCATTAAAATTATGGCATTTATACTTGTCCTGTTGCTCTGTAATAATGTTTCAACTTAAGTAAAAATGTTCACCAAAAACTTTAATACAAAGATATCTTTCATTTTCAGATTTATGCACTAGTTAATAAAAAATATGTTTCATATTCTTGACATGTTTCAAATGAAAGGAAAAGATGTATTTTAGGTAGACTACAATTCTTTCTGACACAGAAAGGGTTACTGATCTCACATATGTGTTCCAGAAATCATATCTATGGGAATGAAAAACCGTATAGTTTTTCTATGAGGAATATTCATTTGTAAAATGATTGAAAATACACTCTGGAATCAAGTAGTAATGGAGTTAAAATATTTGACCTATTGTTCTGTTGTTTTTGTTTTCTATATTTTAAGTAATAAACATCTTGTAGCATTCTAGCTATTCAAGACTAAAGGAATCACCAACACATACTGTAATTTTGCTAGTTCTAAACAGTCCAGAAACAAATATTTGTCTTTTAGTATTTGTTCATTATTCATATAATTCTACTCAATTTCTATTTGTAAAATGTGTGAAGTTTGTTCCAGGGAAACTAAGGTTGCAATATTGGTATTTTTATTTTTATAATAATCAATATGTTAATATATTCTGAACTTTCTTATTATCAATTTTCTAATAGAAAGTCTTTCTTATTCATATTTCTCCTGTGTCAGAATTCAAGAGGGATGCTTATTGATTTTGATGAGAAACAAACTTAATGACTGAATGAATACATGTACAGAATATTTTAATAGGTTTCAATTAATAGAAGTAATTTGGAAAATAATTTTATGATTTTATGAAAAGGTGGGAAACTATTTGTATAAGTTAAGTAAGTATAAGTAAGTTTCTTGGTAAGATAACTGACATTGATGGAAAGGCTTAAAACATTTTTTTTTAAAGTACATGTTTTTATTCGCTCTTTCATAACTATTTCCAATTATTTATTAGTTCAATGAAAAATGCTAATGTTTTTCATCAGTTCACTCATTTATTCAACACATGTGTTTTGAATATCTTTTATGTGATAGAAAATACACCTGATGGAGAATTACAGAGATAAATAAGATACAAACTTTTCAGTGAGTTCTCAGCATATTGTAGAAGACAGGTACATAGGCAAACAAGTACATGACAACATTGAACAGTCAACTAGGCATGAGTGTGAGCAGCTCCTTTGCATTTTCTGGCATGGATGTGCAAGATATTGCCTCGAGTTTTTGCATGTAACTTTTTGGTTGATCCTTGCTTCTGATAGAGTGTAGCAAGATCATTACTATAAAGACATCTGTCTGTCTTGCTGGGGACAAGTGTCAATGAAAAGTGTCAATACAAATAGATTGAGTTCTTCACAATCAAATGTTAGGAAAAATGGGATACCAAGTTCATTACATGTACATAATAAAGTAGATGTAATCTCTCCAGATAGAAAATAGGTATTAATCTACCTTGCTATCAAGCTCCTCCACTTTTGACATGATTTTCCAATTTTTCTTTCAGGCAGTGATTGCACATAGACATGAGCTGCCCAACAAAATAAACAAAACGGAGTAAATGCTTTCAACTGCAAATAACTCTAGCTCCTGGCAATGTATTGCCGAGATCAAAAATCAATACTGAGAAATAGGCTCTGAAAAAACAAATTAACTGCACTAGTGACTTGGACTTGTTCTCCAAACTTTTGTTCTAATGTTGTTTAACCCTTATTAACACTTATTTAATCCTTCTTGTGAGAGCAATCCAATCAAGAAATAGATTATAGATTTAACTGATTCTTTCATTAGCAAACTGCATTGTAGTATAAGTCTTAAAAATCCATACACTAAAAAATCTATACACTTTCATCTCCAAATATTTTTGTTGTTGCTGTCATTTTATTTCTTTGTAATGTCAAAGTTAGTTTCTGGGACAATCTGTAATGTATTTAAACTGCAAAGCAGGATATTTCATTTAAGAATCTGAGAATGTGTGACTATTAGATGAAAGAAAATGAGTATTTCAAAATGAGTCTTCTTTTGAAACTTCCCTCTAGTTTCTATCCTCTAGTATTACAAAAATTGAAAATTTCAAGTCATAATCTTACTAAGCTAATCTTACTGTATCTATCTATAAATTATATTGCTTTGTCAGTTGTTAAATTAATGAATGTTTAATAAAGATTTGCTGAAATAAACTTAGGTGAATTGATCAACAAGTAAAAACTTGATATAAGTGGCTAATTTTAGCTGCTTCCTTGTCCTAATATTTTAACTTATTTTTGAAAATTTTTCACAATATTGATAAGAATCTGTGACTGAAAAATTTAAAAGTCTAAATTCTAACGTTAACAATGCTAAGTTTGTCTATTTGAAATATTGCCTGTATTGTGGGAGACCCAAGTTTGATCCCTGAGTTGGGAAGATTTCCTGGAGAAGGAAATGGTCACTCACTCCAGTATGCTTGACTGGAGAACTCCATGGACAGAGGAGCCTGGTGGGCTATAGTCCATGGGGTCCCAAAGAGCTGGAAACTCAGCAACTAACACCCCTGCCTGACAGACAGAGTAAATTATTCATAGTTCATTAATTATTAGATTTGAGATGGTTTTCTAAATTTTGAGATATACAGTTATACAAGGAAGACTTTGTCCCTACTCTTTTTTATCCTATCTTCTCCAGTTCACCACAGATCTTAATGACAATGCAGTCTAAGTACAATACAAGAAAGAAACAAATAGCTTGACTATCGTTAGGCATCTATACAAGAGAAAGAAAAAGAGGGGAAAAAAAAAAGAGTTCAGTTTTCTTCCTCTCAAATGAGCTCAGAAGTTCTCAACTAGATCTCAGAGCAAGATGAGCAGCAACACATTTCATCTGGGCATGATGGGGAAGGACAATACACAATATCAATTTCTACTCTTTTTTAAATTTATTTTATATTGGAGTATAGTTGACTTACCACGTTGCATTAGTTTCAGTTATACAGCAAAGTGATCCAGTTATAAATATACATATACCCATTCTTTTTCAGATTCTCTTCCCATATAGGTTCTACAGAATAATGAGTAGAGTTCCCTGTGTTATACAGTAGGTCTTTGTTGTATATTATCTTTTATTCTTTCTTTAAGTGCTGGAGAAAGTATCTGGATTTGCTATTCAGATATTCACTGGGGACATGGGCACGGTTTGGGGGCAAAACCACATTGATTTATATATAGTTTTATACATGAAGTTCTGTTTTATGCAGATAAACATTTATACCTTTTTGCTCAAAAACATTTTTAAGAGTGAATCTGTTGTATATAGAATATAGGCTTTGTATGACATATAGAATATAGGCTCTATGATACAAATCCGTTCTATATAAAATATAGGCTCTATGTGAAATATTGAGAAAACCATTTGTTTTTTAAATTAGTGAATTTTAAAATTCACTACAGTTAGTAAAATTGTATTAGGAACACGTGTATTAAGTTGCAAAAGGTGAATACTGTTCTCTTTGATGTTATTTTAATGAAAACTGTTTTAAACTATCAACATTTGAATTTACATATATAAGATGTTATTTGAAAATAATGTCTGTCACCTGAGAAACTCAGTTCCTTTCAAAGAGCCATAGAACTGGGATCTATGTATGGTTGTGTGGATCACAACCACAAATTGTGCTGGTTATGCTTAACATACACCTGGTACACAGGCAGTAGTAGCTATCATTGTGATTATAGTTATTATTAATATTAACTGGTCTGTATAACCTATATCTATTACTTGTTTTTATGTATTTAAATTACATAAATATGTATGTATTCTTAGGCATCGTATAAAAAAACATTTCTACTGAATGCTTGTAAATCCTTGATTGTTCTAAAAAGATATGTGTATTAATTCATTTAATACTCAGTAAATCTATGGAGTGAGTACAGAATCCTTATTCTTATTTAGATGTGTGAATATGAACACCAAAATCCAAAGCAGTCCAGAGAATATATCATTGGAATAACATGTACTGGAAACAGAATTCTATCTCACGTAACATGACTATAGATCCATGCTTTTAATCATCACAAGGTATTGCCTATTTACAAATCTGTTTATTTATCTATTACCTGTATAGCAAATAGCTGCACATATATACATTGTACACAGACATATGACACATACATACAAAAACATATATATTTATATATACATGCATATGTGTGCAATTATTCCAGTTCCCTAAAGATTTATTAAGTGAACAATGCAAAGAAATAGACAAAAATAATAGAATGGGAAAGGCTAGAGATCACTTCAAGAAAATTAGATACCAAGGGAATATTTCATACAAAGATAGGCACAATAAAGGACAGAAATGTTATGGACCTAATAGAAACAGAAGATATTAAGAAGAGATGGCAAGTATACACAGAAGAACTATACAAAAAGGGTCTTAATGACCTGGGCAACCACAGTAGTGTGATCAGTCACCTAGAGCCAGACATCCTGGAGTGAGAATTCAAGTAGGCTTTAGGAAGAATTGTTACTAACAAAGCTAGTGGAGGTGATGGAATTGAATTCCAGCTGAGCTATTTCAAATCCTAAAATATGATGCTATGAAAGTGCTGCACTCAACATTCCATCAAATTTGGAAAACTCAGCAGTGGCCACAAGAATGGAAAATGTCAGTTTTCATTCCAATCCCAAAGGAGGGCAATGCCAAAGAATGATCAAACTATTGCACAATTGCACTCATTTCACATGCCAGCAAGGTAATGCTCAAAATCTTTCAAGCTAGTCTTCAACAGTATGTCAACTTCCAGATGTTCAAGCTGGAATTAGAAAAGGCAGATGAATCAGAGATCAAATTGCCAACATCCATTGGATCATATGAAACACATGAGAATTCCAGAAAAAAAAAAAAAAAAAAACTTCTGCTTCACCGACTATACTAAAGTTTTTGACTGTGTAGATCACAACACACTGTGGAAAATTCTTAGAGATGGTAATACCAGACCCCCTTACCTGCCTCCTGGTAAACCTGTATGTAGGTCAAGAAGCAACAGTTATAACCAGACATGGTACAACAAACTGGTTTATATTTGGGAAAAAAGTATGTCAAGGCTGTATATTGTGACCATGCTTATTTAACTTATATGCACAGTACATCATGTGAAATGCTGGGCTAGATGAAGCTCAAGCTGGAATCAAGATCGCTGGGAGAAAAATATCAATAACCTCAGACATACAGATGAAATCACCCTAATGACATAAAGGGAAGAGGAACTAAAGAGCCTCTTGATGAAAGTAGAAGAGGAGTGTGAAAAGCATGGTTTAAAACTCAACTTTCAGAAAACTAAGATCATGGCATCTGGTCACATCACTTCATGTGAATAGATGGGGAAACAATGGAAACAGTGACAGACTTTATTTTCTTGGGCTCTGGAATCAATGCAGATGGTGACTGCAGCCATGAAATTAAAATATGCTTGCTCCTTAGAAGGAAAGCTATGACAAACCTAGACAGCATGTTGAAAAGAAGAGACATCACTTTTCCAACAAAGGTCTATTTAGTCAAAGCTAGGGTTTTCCCAGTAGTCATGTATGGAGGATGTGTGAGCTGGAACAAAAAGTAGGTTGAACACCTAAGAATTGATCTTTCAGACTGTGGTGCTGGAGAAGACAACTGAGAGACCCTTGTATAGCAGTTGATCCTAATGGAAATCAACCTTGCATATTCATTGGAGGACTGATGCTGAAGCTGAAGCTCCAATACTTTGGCCACCCAATGCCAAGAGCCAACTCACTGGAAAAGACTTTGATGCTGGGAAAGATTGCTAGGCAAAAGGATAAGGGGGCAACAGAGGATGAAATGATTGGATGGTATCACTGACTCAATGGACATGGGTTTGAGCAAATTCAGGGAGATAGTGAGGGACAGGGAAGCCTAAGGTGTCGCAATCCATTACGTCACAGAGTCAGACTTGAGTGAGCGACTGAACAACAAGTACAAATATTTCTCACAACCATGGTTGAATTTCCTGAAATGAATACCTGTGGATAATAATAATAAATTATTTTTGCTTCAATTGGATTATTTGAGTTTTACATGAGATATAATACATTTCAAAAGCTTAATCCATCATTTGGTGCATATGAAGTCCTTATTATGATAAGAAAATTTCTATTGCAAATGACAGCAATTCAACTTGGACCAGCTGAACAATAAAAAATCAAAAAGCAAGGGAATTTATTGGCCCATGTAACAAAATTACAGAATACTAGTGTACAATCAGTCATTTGGGGACCATGGAGGCAAGAAACTTGGGTACTCTGTGGACTCTTATTATCTCTCTAAATCAGGTCTGTCTTTCTCAGCACCAGCCTTTACAATTACATAAAGCACATCAAATGAAATTTTTTCCAGCACAGCAAGGAACATGACCAGAGGCTACTCAAGACTGGTGTTCTTTTGAGTAGAATGAAATCTTTTCCATCAGTTTCACTTAAAAAAAAAAAAAAAAAGTCCTAGAGTAGGATTCTGGATAATCTAACTTAGGGTTTTGCACATCATTGCCCCAACTAAGATGTCCCCAAAATGAGGTCACACATACATGTGTGTGATTAGGACATTTAATAAAACTTGATTTGTGGAAGGAGTAACTGAGGGATAAGGGGAGTGAGGAACACTTGTCCAACTAGCTGAGTTCCAAATCAAATTTGCCTCGGTTTCAGTTGAAGTTTGGTGCCCCATAGCAGCAGTGACCTCCCCAGCTTAAATATTAATGGAAATATAATAGGCCCATGATTGGCTGAGATTTTGGAGTTAGTGACACTGACTCCATAAATCTCCCTGTTAGTTGGTATCTCTTTAATAGGCTAGCATCCAGGTAATAGATTTAGGAGTTACAGGTTCACTGTCTGTATTTCTACTTCCCAAGATAGGTTGCTTGTCATTTTTTCATCCATGAACTCCAGGGCATGACGTCATATATCCTCTCCTTTAAAGCACCCCTTCCTACTCTCCATTCAGAGATAAGAATTTAGGCTCATTCTCTTTGAAAACCTAGCCCAGAAGGACTGGAACCAATTCACAATTTAGTTGCTAGAATTTAGTTTTTATGGACTGACACAGGTTGCTTTTTTTGTGCTATATTTCTGTTAATGGACTATACTCTTTTCTATTGAAGCAGTCTTTGACTGTTATGTTCTATGCAGTACTTTGGCCCACATTCTGGGTATATAGATTTTTCTCTGCATCTCTTAAGAAATCTTAATAGCTGAATTATTAAAAATGTAATTATCAAATTCATTTAAAATAATTAAAAATTTAAAATAAAATTTAAAAATTTGAATTCAAAAGTATTAAAAATTTAAATTATTAAATTTTTACAACCTGATAGCACACTCCATTTATAGGACCAAAAAAGATTTCTGAAATCAAGTTCTTCACTATTCCCAGTGAAGAACTTACTTTCTGGTTCTTCTTATTTCCTTCCAGCTTTCAAGACAGGCACTCCTTTCCTGGCTCTGTGTGTGCTTGTCTGGGAATTCTTCTCGGTGAAGAGACGGATGTAAGCCAGCCCACTTTCAATGACTCCTGTATGCAGGAATTCCAAGATTCAGCCCCTTCACTGAATTTAAGATAAGTCTAAGTAGCCATCCCAGTTTCAAGGCTCTCTGTATGATTAGCTGAGGTCTCTGTTGCAACTGTGACAGCGTTTCAAAATCCCCTCTCTGCCTAATTTTGCCTCCCTCACCTTTTACGGGTACTGTTTTCAAGAGTACTTTCCAAACTTTAACTTTAGAACCCCCATCTTACTGAGTCTGCCCAATGTGTGTGCTAAGATGACATATATGTACAGAACCATTGAAAATTCACTAAAATATTTTGTGCTATTCATTTATTTAAACATAAAAATGAATACATTTTCAATATTTATTTACTCATCATATGTTAGACACAATACTAGAACCTCAGGACACACTGCAGTGCTCTGTCTGTAAACGCCTCATTTTCAGTATCATATTCAAATGAGATTATGAAATATAAGAGGAGACCATGACTCATTCTAGATCTCTTTCTTAAAAATCAAGGGCGCTGTGAACTAACTTTCTCTCAGATATCATGAGATGGGAGACATAAGAAAGAGAAAGAAAGAACTGGAACAAATGTTGAATTTATATGTGAGGGCCTCTCACTTCATCACTTGTGAGAATCAGTGTGATTCTGGTCTTTTAGGCAAACACAGATACAGGAGCATCAGAGTAGGCAAATACAAGAGCTAGAATCTTTGAGAACAAGAATTTTTCTCACAGACATATCCAATCTCTCTCTTGGGCATATACCCTGAGAAAATCATAATTCAAAAAGACACATGTACCCCAATGTTCATTGCAGTACTATTTACAATAGCTAGGACATGGAAGCAACACAAATGTCTATTGACAGATGAATGGATAAAGAAGATGTGTACACAAACAATGGAACATTAGTCATAAAAAGGAATGAAACTGGGTCATTTGTAGTGACATGGATGGACCTAGAGTCTGTCATACAGAGTGAAGCAAGTTAGAAAGAAAAAACAAATATCATATATTTACACATATGTATGGAATCTCAACAAAAATGGTACGGACAAAGCTATTTGCTGTGTGAAATAGAGATGCGGGTGTACAGAATGGACATGGGCATGCAGTGGGGAAACGGAAGGGTAGGGAGAGTTGGGAGGGTAGCTCTGACACACATACATTGCCATACGTGAAACAGCTAGGGCTGTGTAGCACAGGAGCTCCGCTTAGCACTGTGTGATGAACTAGAGGGGTGGGATGAGGGAGTCGGGTGGGAGGAAGGTTCAAGAGGGAGGGGCATATGTACATACACAGCTGACTCACTTTGTTGTACAGTAGATGCTAAGACAACATTGTCCAGTAATTATACTCCAATAAAAATAAATTAAAAATGAAATCTAAAAGAACATTCAACTCTTACATAAAACCAAGGAGAGGAAATGCACAAAGGTTGGTCCAGGGACATGGAAGGATAAATATTAGAGCTATAAATGATGAATGATATCCTTTGTATAGTATTAATAAGAATATAGGGAGTAACATAGTATATAATACAAGTATATAAGTAACAATAAGGAGAGCCAAGAAGTTAGTAAGCATACAGAAGACTGTTATAATAGTTAATTCTCAAGTGACAATATAAATGATAATTACAAAATTATTGACCACATTTTATAGCCTAGCTACTAAGATATGAGTATATTCAAAACAGATTAGTTCTGAGAATTTTTTTTTAAAAGTACAAACAATAATATAAGAACCAGTCCTTTTCTCAACAACAGAAAAAACATTACTATTGGTTTTATTCTGTTTCAGATTTCCCTATACATAATATTCTAACTTTTAAAAATAACTCTAAAAATAAAATTGACACATATTCCCATCTGCTGTCAAAAATGAAATCTAATTCATTCAATTGTGTCTGATACTTTGTGACCCCATGGACTGTAGCTGCCAGGCTTTTCCCAACCTAAGGATCAAACCTGGGTCTCCTGCATTGCAGGTGGATTCTTTGTTATCTGAGCCACCAGGGAGGCAATCTAGAAGAGCAAATAGAGAACAACAACAGTGATCAAATACTTCTCTAATAAACACTCTTCTTGAGTGCTTGTGTCACAGTTCAGTTCAGTTCAGTCTCTCAGGTGTGTCCGACTCTTTGCAACCCCATGGACTTCAGCACGCCACGCTTCCCTGTCCATCACCAACTCCCGGAGCTTGCTCAGATTCATAACCATTGAGTTGGTGATGCCATCCAGCTATCTCATCTTCTGTTGTCCCCTTCTCCTCCTTCCTTAAACCCTTCCCAGCATCACGGTCTTTTCCAATGAGTCAGTTCATGCTTTGAAAACACTGTACAAACTGGGCCGACACAGCATGGCTCATAGTTTCACTGAGTCAGACAAGGCTGTGATCCATGTGATCAGTTTGGTTACCTCTCTGTAATTGTGGTTTCCATTCTGCCTTCCCTCTGATGGATAAGGATAAGAGGCTTGTGGAAGCTTCCTGATGGGAGGGACTGGCTGTGGGGGAATCTGGGTCTTGCCCTAATGTGTGGGGCCATGCCCAGCAAATCTTTAATCCAATGTTCTGTTGTTCTTTGCAGCCAAAGATGGAGACTGTAGTCAGCAAAAGCAAGAGGAGGAGCTGACTGTGGCTCAGAGCAAGAATTCCTTACTGCAAAATTCAGACTTAAATTGAAGAAAGTAGGGAAAACAACTACATCATTCAAGTATGACCAAAATAAAATATTTTAAAACAGTGGAAGTGACAACTAGAGTCAAGGGATTAGATTCAATAGATAGGGTGCCTGAAAAACTACGAAGAGAGGTTCATGACATTGTACAGGAGGTGGTGATCAAAACCATCTCCAAGAAGAAGAAATGCAAAAAGACAAAATGGTTCTCTGAGGAGGCCTTATGAATAGCTGAGAAAAGAGAAGCAAAAGGCAAAGGAGTAAAGGAAAGACAAACTCATGTGAATGCAGAGTTCCAAAGAACAGCAAGGAGAGATTAAAAAAAAAAAAAGGAGCCTTCCTACATGATCAAGAAATAGAGGGAAAAAACAGAATAATAGAATGGGAAAGACTATAGATCTCTTCAAGAAAATTAGAGATTCAAAAGGAACATTTCATGCAAAGATGGGCACAATAAAGGACAGAAATGGTATGGACCTAACAGAAACAGAAGATATTAAGAAGAGGTGGTAAGAATACACAGAAGAACTATACAGAAAAGATCTTCATGACCCGGATAATCATGATGGTGTGATCACTCACCTAGAGCCAGACATCCTGAAGTGTGTAGTCAAGTGGGCCTTAGGATGAATCACTAGGAACAAAGCTAATGGAGAATGATGGAATTCCAGTTGAACTATTTCAGATCCTAAAAGATGCTGCTGCTAAAGTGCTGTACACAATATACCAGCAAATTTGCAAAACTCGGCAGAGGCCACATACTGGAAAAGGTCAGGTTTCATTCCAATCCCAAAGAAGGTCAATGCAAAAGAATGTTCAAACTACAGCACTATTGCTCTCATCTCATACATTAGCAAAGTAATGCTCAAAATTCTCCAAGTGAGGCTTCAATAAGTACATAAACCAAGAACTTCCAGATGTTCAAGCTGGAATTAGAAAAGGCAGAGAAACCAGAGATCAAATTGCCAACATCCATTGTATCATAGAAAAAGGAAGAGATTTCCAGAAAAGCATCTACTTCTGCTTCATTGACTACACCAAAGCCTTTGACTGTGTGGATCACAACAAACTGTGGAAAATTATTTTAAAAGATGAGAATATCAGACTGCCTTTCCTGCCTCCTGAGAAATCTGTATGCAGGTTAAGAATCAACAGTTAGAATCAGTCATGAAACATTGGACTGGTACAAAATTGGGAAAGGAGTACCTCAAGGCTGTATATTATCACCTTGCTTATTTAACTTCTATGCAGAGTACCTCATGCGAAATGCTGGGTTGGATAAAGCAGAAGATTGCAGGGAGAAATATCAATAACCTGAGATACACAAATGACATCACCCTTATGGCATAAAGTGAAGAGAAATTAAAGAGCCTCTTGGTGAAAATGAAAGAGGAGAGTGAAAAAGTTGGCTTAAAACTCAACATTCAAAAACCTAAGATCATGGCATCCCATCAGTCCATGGGAAATAGATGGGGAAACAGTGGAAACAGTGACAGAATTTGTTTTCTTGGGCTCCAAAATCACTGTGGACTGTGACCTCAGTCATGCAATTAAGAGAGGCTTTCTCCTTAGAAGAAAAGCTATGACCAACCTAGACAGTGTACTGAAAGGCAGAGACATCAACCTAGACAGTATACTGAAAAGCAGAGATATTACTTGGCTGACAAAGGTCCATCTAGTCAAAGCTATGGTTTTTCCAGGAGTCATGTATGGATGTGAGAGTTGGACTGTAAAGAAAGCTGAGTGCTGAAGAATTGATGCTTTTGAACTGTGGTATTGGAGAAGATATTGAAAGTCTCTTGGGTAGAAAGGAGATCAAACCAGTCAATAATAAAGGAAATCAGTCCTGAATATCCATTGGAAAGACTGATGCTGAAGCTGAAGCTCAAATACTTTGGCCACCTGATGGGAAGAACTGACCCACTGGAAAAGACATGATGCTGGGAAAGATTTAAGGCAAGAGAAGAAGGGAACAACAGAGGATGAGATTGTTGGATGGCATCACCAACTCGACAGACATGAGTCTGTGCAAGCTCCAGAAACTGGTGATGGATAGGGAAGCTTGGCATGCTGCAGCCCATTGGGGTTGCAAAGAGTTGGATATGACTGTGTGACTGAACTGAACTGAATAACACTGTAATTTACTTTTTTTTTTCCTTTCACATTGTGATTCATCCACAATGATCTACATAGACTATCTTTATTCATTTTAGTGCTATATAATATCCTACATGGATGTATATTATTTATGTGAGTATACCATAATTTATCTATTCTTATCCAGTTGATAGTGGTTTAAGTAATTTCCGAAATTTTGCTATTGCAAACTGTATTAATTGAAGTTTGGATAGAATTGGAAAAGAATCTTAGTTAAATTGTAATGGATTGTTATTATTTTAAAATAATTGGACAATTTATTGTTAAATAATTAGGCAATTTACTGAAGAGTTACTAGAGTTTCAGAAGTTATGAAAGCAACAGTGTAATATTCTTCAGAAAGCAACAGTGGGAAATCACTTACCATATAACATACCAGGTTACTAGTGGCTTTCCGGTGGCTGAGATGGTAAAGAGTCTGCCTACAGTGTTGGAGACCCTGGGTTTGATTCCTGGGTCAGGAAGATCCCCTGGAGAAGGGAATAACAACCCACTCCAGTATTCTGGCCTGGAGAATTCCATGGACACTGGAGCCTGGTGGGCTACAGTCCATGGGGTTGCAAAGAGTAGGACATGACTGAGCAACTAACACTTTCAGGGCAGTTACCAATAGTTTAGTTAGGCCATCCATCCCCCTCAAACAGCTGCAGTACTAAAAATATAAAAATAGCTAACAATAAAAATAGAATTCCCATCTATTTTGTTCTAAGCTGAACTATAAAGTTGTTAATTGATATAAGCACATATGCATCTGATTTCAAAACTCAGGAATTTATGGAACACAAAAAATACTTTCCTATTTGTATAGTTTTCTAGTTTCGTTTTCTAAAGATGAAATATATTTAAGAGAGTAAAAATAAATTTTAATTGAATTTCATCCATTTTAGATTTTTTAAAGTTTATTTTCCATTGAAAAGCAGTCAAAGAAAGCAGACAAAAATGTTTTCTTGTTTCAAAACATTGTTTTAGCATACCACTTGGGATATTCTTTCTTCCCGGTTTCATACTTTTATATATAAAGTGACTATAATAAAATGAAAGCTGTGAACCCTCAAGTGCCAGCTTGAAAATAGTAACAAAACTGACATGAGCATATAAATATATAAACATAATTTATTTACCAACCTTGAGCCTGTCATTTTCCCCAGGGATGCTGTCATTTAAAGGACATTTTCCTGTCTTTTCTTTGTTTTCACAGTTATACAAACACCAATAAATAAATTTGTAGAAGTAAAAATACTACCACATCTCTGGGATTCAGATTTCCTGCCGAGGTTACATCTCATAAAACAAAAATGTTCCTAGACTCAGAATTTGGCAGATGAAAAGGTAGGAAGAATAATAATAACAAGTCCTGGGCTAAATTTTTTCGTGGCTTTTATTAAGACAATTTCTAGTTTTATCCCCTACTAGCTCTGGGATCCTACTCAGTGCTTTTCAGTGTATTTACCTAATCTCTAGTCTTATTAATAAAATAATGATGAAGTTTTGGTAGTACAGTCCTCATCTTAAAGAAGAAACTGGGCCCCAAAGAATCTGACCTACATAAGGCAAGAACAGCTAAATCTAATATTCAATGAGGATATGCTGATCGCTGTGATTGTTGAGTTTATTGCATTGGAATTTCATACAACTCTATGACTTTCACATTATACAGTGACATACATAAGCTATAGTTTAAATATTGTCTCATTAGTAACATACTGAAAAATTTTAAGCAGTTTCTTGAAATTCCAGAGCAATATTATAACAAGTGAAAAGTAAAAGTATCCTCTTCATAGCTAATTCATTCACCCTCTCCATTCTGACCTGAGAACTATTGTTAATAGTATGGTTAAAAATATTGTCTTATTTTTCCCCCAAATGTATATTCTGTTTTCTGTCCATCTATATGTGGGTTCTCAATCACTCAGTAGTGTCCTACTCTTTGTGAACCCATGGACTGTAGCCCAGTAGGCTCCTTTGTCCATGGGATTTTCCAGTCAAGAATACTGAAGTGGGTTGCCATTTCCTCCTTCAGGGGAGCTTCCCAACCCAGGGATCAAACCCTTATATCCTGTCTCTCCTGCACTACAGGTGGATTCTTTACTGCTAAGACATTGAGGAAGGCCTCTATACATCTACAGGGTAGACCAAAAAGTTCCTTTCGGTTTTCTGTAACATCATCAGAAAACTCAATCTTTCCTAGTTGCATTGTGATTACAAAATCCTTCCATCATTACAATGATAAGGGAGAAAAATTCCAAGTTGCATAGCTTCCACCTGCTAGGCAATAGGGTGGAGCAAGTGAGTGTTTGAGGGGAGTGGTAGTGACAGGGGCCACTTACCGCCAGGAAAGCTCTTATCTTTCCTACTTTTCCCAATCCATCACTATTCTTGGCCACTACTGACTGTGGGGAAATGTAAAATGATTTGGTAAGGAAGTGACTTGCCAGAGTTCCTCATCCTTCCTATTTAAAAAATGGAAGGTGTTTGGCAGAGGGAATGTGTTTGAAGAAACTTCTCCAAGAATCAGGTATAGATTAGCCTGAGTAAGAGAAACTAGAGACAGAGAATCAGATCATCACATGTACTAATCCATGTGAGAATTATCAACAGCTTTCATGAGTTGAGTGGATATCATCCTGAAGATGGGGCTTCCCCGATGGCTCAGTGGGTAAAGAATCCTCCTGCAATGCAGGAGACCTAGAAAACACAGGTTTGATCCTTGGGTTAGGAAGATGCCCTGGAAAAGGAAATGGCAACCCACTCCAGCATTCTTGCCTGAGAAATTTAATGGACAGAGGAGCCTGGTGGGCTACAGTCCAAAGGGTCGCAAAGAGTTGGCATGACTGAGCAACTAAGCACCACAACCAGCACCATCCTGAAGATGGCGTGGACAATGCAAAATAGTATGGCAACAGAATCAAGGCGTTGCAATTAATCAGATGCGGTGTGCAAGAGAGAGGGACACAAAGACCATCACAGTATTCTAAAAGTTAGGAAATGGACTTTGATAAATATTGTTATCAGATGAGGGAGAAGATCTGGGAAGAGTATTAAATCTGATCTGCTAAATGAATACACAGTATTATGGGCTCGAATGTATCCTCCAAATTTACATGTTGAAGTTCCTAGTACGTCCAAACATGAGTGCATATGGAAGCAGGGTCTTCAAGAGATAATTTAGTTGAAATGCAGTCCTTATGATGGGGCCTAATCCAGAAAGATTGGTGTCCTTACACACAGAGGAGATAAGGACACCGATGGAGGGAAGTCTTTCTGAAGACACAAGAGATGACTGCTGCTGCTGCTAAGTCACTTCAGTCGTGTCCGACTCTGTGCGACCCCATAGATGGCAGCCCACCAGGCTCCCCTGGCCCTGGGATTCTCCAGGCAAGAACACTGGAGTGGGTTGCCAATTCCTTCTCAAATGCATGAAAGTGAAAAGTGAAAGTGAAGTCGCTCAGTCGTGTCCGACCCTCAGGGACCCCATGGACTGCAGCCTTCCGGGCTCCTCCGACCATGGGATTTTCCAGGCAAGAGTACTGGAGTGGGGTGCCATTGCCTTCAGCCGTCAATAAATCAGAGAGGGAGGCTTCAGAAGAAACCAGCCTTGCTGACATCTTGATCTTGATCTCATACTTTGAGCCTCCAAAACTTTGAGAAATTAAATTTCTGTTGTTCAAGCCACTTAGCCCTAGTCTGTGATACTTTGTTATGGTAACCTTGAAAAACTAACATATCTAGCCAAAACTTCCCAGAGATAGGTAGAATTGGGAATTAATATTTGGAAGGATTCAGAATAGGAATTTAACCTGGGAAAACTGTGAATGGTGATAACAACTAATGCTGAGAAATTCTCTGTGGAAACACTGTAACATTTGTTAATGCAAAGACTTTAATTTAGAATTCTATGATAATCACTACTACCACCAGTTTTATTTTTTTTCAGTTTCACACCAATCCCTTAGTTATCTTTATCACTTCTGAAATCTCAAGGAAGATTACATTGCTTGCCTAAAGTAGTATCACTGTGTCAGAAACTGAATATAAATCCAGGCATTCTGGCCCCTGACCCACACTCTCAAGCATACTAGAGTACTTCTATAATATTTATATACATGTCTATGTAATATTTACATAGACACTAGTTACTAGTTACTCCTTCTCTTTAGATGAATTCTGCAGTTGTCACAATATTGCATATTAATAATACCTCTTTGTGCTTAACAAGAATATTAAGAAACCTTAATCTATTCACACATTCAGTTAGGAAGAAGCAAGTACTAAATATAAGACCAAGATTAGAATGCAAACACAATATTTTAGTGTATCTTCTTGATGTGTGCAAAATACATTCCTTAGTGGTATTTGTACTGATGAATACAATATTTCTTACGTTATTTTATCCCTCGACTTTCATCATTTTCCTTTCTTGTCTCCGAGCCCTTTCTTCTCACTTGTATTTGGGGGCATTTATCTTCCACTTATTCTTTAAGTGTAGATATTAATCAGACTTGAACTTAACCCTTAAAATTCTTTCTTTAAACACTGCATATTACCTTCTAAAGAGCATCACTTTCCAAAAAACTCCCTATAGTCCAACCTCCAATGTATCTTGTGTATCATTAACTGATGAAATTTCTAAATTAAAAATCTTTGCTTGAAGCTCTGTCATTTGGACTGAAATGGTGTTTATGTCAATATCTTGACCAGTGCAATTTTTTTTTTTCCATGATCTAGGACTCACCTCCCTCTTTGCCTGACCTGTAGCCTCTCCAGCCATCATGCATGATCTCTGCTTCTCTCATACTGAAATATATGTCACAAGAGCCATGCTTTCCAAATGCCTACACGCATTTTGATGCTTGCTTTGCTCATTCTTCCTCGCAATATTTCAAAAGATCTAAAGTTCCTATTCTAAATAAAATATTTATTTATACTATCTCCTCAAGAGAAAGCAGTGGGATTTTCCTCTGTGGTCTAAATCACTGAGGACATATCTCTATTAAAGGGCTTGCTTTTCTGAATGGGATTTGCTTTGCTATTATTGTCATCTTATCTTCTACTCCAGACTCAAAGTTTTGAGAGGAGAGAGTCTGTCTTCACTTTTTAGAAGTAAGTACCTAGAAGATGTTCTTGCTTATAGAAGTTGCTTGATAAACATGTATTGCAAGGCCAAACTATGCTGGGTAAATTTCAATTTCTGACTATGTAGTACAATTCTGCTATTCATTTTCTATCAAGAAAAGCATTTTTAGGCCCCCAAATTAGTAAAATAGCTCTACTTTACAATATTCCTAAGTATGCTATTACTGAGTAAACAGGCATAAGCAGGGACAACATCTACATAGGCTGGTTTTAAACAGATCAGCTTGTGTTCATGAAATGTGCCAAACTGATAATTCTAGGAATACAAATCTATTCTTGTCAGATTCGTTTTACACTGAAGAATAGTTACTGAGAAATTGGAGGGCTTTTCCCCCCTCTTTTATTTTTTCTTTAGGAATGTACAACCATTGACTTGTGAGTAACTTCTGTAGGTTTCAAATTGGAGCTAGCTCCCCATCCCACCAAGATTTGACCTATACTTTCTTTGTAGTCCTAAGTACACACAAATGCTGAACTACCTAGAGAGGGGTACGTTTTCTTAGCATGCAATCAGTTTCATTTCCATTCACATTTAGGTAAATAATATAATAATTACTTTTGCAATATAATCTTTGTCTTAGAACTAAAAGAAGGTGGTCACTTTTTTGGTCTCTTGAAGATAACCTTAAGGAGTATGCACACTAGTGGTGGTTTAGATAAAATCCACATAATACAGAAAAAGGTAGTAACTTAAAGACCCAATAACTTTTTGAATCTTAAAATCTAGTGCTAACCAATACAGGGCAGGATTCCTGAGACTCTCGCTAAATTTACCGGGAATATTAAGAATTATTCAAATCTGCATCATTTAAACCCACAAAGCCTCATAGTTTATCTCCTAATAATAATATTTTTAAATATCTGTATAAAATTAGTTTCAAAAAATTCTCTATTTCCAGTTCTGTGAAGCTGAAAGTGACAAGCCTAGATGCCTAGGGTGCTAAAGCAGTCATTAGTTTTGAAATCAAGAATGCGAAGGATGCTAATTGTATTAGAACCCCAAGCAGGCACATTCCAAAGATATGTGTGTAATTTTGGGCTTTTGGAGTCATTCTAAATCCTCTCCATCTTGGCAGAATTTTTCAATCCTTGGACTTCAGCAGTGACGTAGGAAAGATGACACATTTTCCCCTAAAAGTAATCACACAGCTCTGGTTGCAATTCAGTTGGAGTAAAGCTAAACAGTTACTTGCATTATGGCAAACTTAATGCTTACAATAGCTATGACTATTTAATATAAATATATACTTAGCTACATTAGATTATATGTATATATTTTTATTTTATATCTTATTCCATTAAGTGCTAAATTATAAAGTTAGATACTCACAAGGAGATCATACTAGGGTGATTTATGCAGCCAGACAGATGTTAGTTTGTATTTTAGATAAATCAGTTAATACTGCCTAGCAATGTCACATTGCAAATTGCCAAAAATATATATAAGTTAAAGGAAAATGAATATGAACAGAACACTATAGTTTTTTTCTAGCAAAAAACAGATGTTATTCCTTTTACAGCATTATAATTATATACTTTTTATTGAAAAATATTTATTACACTGATTTAGTTTTTCTTTGCTAATGTAAGCAATTTAAATATCTTGAAAAATTAGAGAATCCATTCTGTACTTCTCTAATGTTATCATTATACATGTTCATATTACCCTACACTTAAGTAAGCTGCTCATCTATGTGGTTCTAAAACATATCAAATTTACTTAAGATGTAAAGAATGGTCTTTCATCCATTCCTGTCTTCTTTTCCAGGTGAAATCAATTCCATGTGCCTCTTTCTGTGTGGACATTTCAAACTCTTATTCTTCTGTATACATAAAAAAAGCTAAAATTTTGTTTCACTTTTCTGAAAAGCACTCAGCTTCCCCAACTCCCTCACAGGTCCTGTACTGAAGCAAAAATCAACAATTCTGCAGGATAAATTAGAAAAATAGTTTATGTATATAGTCAAGAGAAATAACCCAGACTCTACCTTTCTATGATATGAAAAATAAAGTCTTTTAATTTTAACAGGTGCATTGACACTGAGGAAAGGAGATGAAGTAGAGAAATTTACAATCCACAGTGCTTTTCAATGTACATGAACAGGAATAAACCTAATTTATCTTCAAAATAGCAAATCGCTTTTGAGCAAATGGTCCACAAGGGTGCAATAAAACAACATTAAAGAATCTTTGACATGGTAAATAATTAAGAGATTGGCCAAGGACTTGATATAAAAAGTTTCTACTGTCTAATCTACAGATTACTAAGACCCAGGAGTATATCTCTGGATAAGGGAATTTGCTACTCTATGCTATATTGCTGAAGCAAAGTGCCAACTCGATCACATAGAATTAATGGTTAAGTGTTAACAGCAGATCTAAATTGTAACTAAGAAATAAGATTTCATCTTGAGAAAAATCATGTTCTCTACCATGTGTGACCGTTAAGTGTTAATTGTGTGAAACAAGGAGTGAGGCATGGTAGTGATGATGATGTGGTGTGTGTGTGTGTGTGTGTGTGCACGTGCATCAGTGTAAAGACAGCAAGTGTAATTATTTAAATCACTGGTGAAACCATAGCAAGAAAATGAATGAAAACCATGTTCACATGGTTCAAAGAAATCAACCAATAGAGAAAGGGAAAGTACATAGCGCGAAGTCTTTCTCACATCTCTGCCACCCTGATATCCTGTCACTCCTTCCCCAGGAGTAATCACTACTAACAGTTTTCTTAAGGATGTCCCCAGCAATATTCTAGACATATGTAGATACATCCCCAAAGCAAAACAATGCTTTGAAACTTGATCTCAATACAGCCAAATATTTTGGTGATTATTATTTTATCAGTATAAAACCATCTACTTTATATTTTCATTATTGAGTTTAATATAAGTTAGCAATTTATCTTTGATGGACTTTAAATTGCTTGTGTTTTTCAGTTTTAAATGGAGAGTATGAATTATATCTTTTCACACTCTCACAGTGTAAAGGTGCGTATATCATCAACCCATTTTAACTTAATTAAAGCCCATTTGAAGATGCCTATTGAAACATTATTATCTAATAATAATAATATGAATATTCAAGTTTGAGATTTTATATTAATATAAACTTTATATTAGGTTATATATCAATTAAATCTCAATTATATATTAAGATTTATATTAAAATTTAATAAAAATCAATCACTCCTTTAACCTTTATGTGTCCGAAACAATATATGCAAATTGTCAAGAAATGGATCAGGAAATTCATCCTAGTTTTCACAGTATGTGACCGAATAAATGTGACAACAAAGCATTTACATAAACAATGTTACTGTGATAAATTCTTACAAATTATATGCAAATAAAAGATTGTTGCTGGATTTTTTAATAATTTGAGAGAATAACTTTTTTTTAAACTTTTAATGATTAAATACTTTCAGTTTTTAATGACAGAGAATTCACAGTATAAGACATGAATAATATTATGAGAGAGTCTCAAAACTCCTCATTTTAAAACACAATATGATAATCAAAAATTTGGTGTTAGACATAACAATTGTTGACTCTCAGGTGTCAATTCAGTCCACTGAATTTTTCTAGCAAAAGTCATATTGATGAATAAAATATTGTCTTTGAAAATACGTGTCCTCCAACCAGATGAAAGACTTATCTTACTCTTGTTAATCTCTCTGTAACAATTCACTTTATAAAATTACATACTTTAAAAATTTTATGTGACAGATTGCATACTTAATTAAAAAAATCTTGTTATTTAAGTAAAGATTAAATAAAGAACATATTAAGTTTTAAAGAAAGAGACATTAAAAATGTTTTTTAATTCTTTACTTCTTGACTTCCTTTTGTGGGCAAAAACCTGAGTTTCAGACATGTAAAATGCTTGGTTAAAGACATATATTCATAGGGAAAGAAAGCAAGGATTGTGAATTCTTGAAAACACTTCTCAATATAATCTACTATCAACTTACACTTTTCTATTTTTCTTCTGATAAATTTTTCTTTTTTTTTTTTTTTTGTTATTTTGGGAGGTTTACCTTGCTTTGGTTTTTAATTTCCAATTGAGTATGCATCTTATGATTTGGCTCAGGTAAAGGATCCACCAGCCAGTGCAGGAGACCGGGCCGAGATCTCTGGGTTGGGAAGATTCCCTGGAGGAGGGCATGGCAACCCACTCCAACTTCCTTGCCTGGAGAATGCAACAGACTGAGGAGCCTGGTGGGCTAGAGTCCATGGGGTCACAAAGAGTCGGACACAACAGCACTGAAGTGAACTGAAGAAGCCAATAGGGCTTCCTGGGTAGCTCAGCTGGTAAAGAATTGGCCTGCAATGTGGGAGACCTGGGTTTGATCCCTGGGGTGGGAAGATATCCTGGAGGAGGATATGGCAACCCACTCCAGTGTTCTTGCCTGGAGAATCCACATGGACAGAGGAGCCTGGCAGGCTCCAGTCCAGGGGTCACAAAGAGTTGGACATGACTGAGCAACTAAGCACAGCACAAGGAGACAATAGCAGGATATTTACTGAAGGTTCACCCAGGTTTCAATTCTACTTCTGCTATTCAGTAGAAGTGGAAGACATAGAAAGCAGGATTGTGAATTCTTGAATATACTTGAATTCTTGAATACACAGTAGCTGTGTAACCTACAGGAAGTTGTTTATCCTCTCTCTGTCTCCCTTTTTCTCAAAGAATGGGAATAATAAACACCTATCACTAAGGGTTATGGTGAGGATGAAATAAATTTCACAAGTGAACCTAGTATAGATAATACACTCAGAACAAGACATTCAATTGGTAAGAACCTATTACCAACTTGTAGAAAGGAATTGCAAAAATAAGTCAAATAAAAATGCTTTATTATTAAAGGCATTGTGAAGATATCAAAATTGACAGAACCGTGCCTTGGGACCCATGACAACGTGAAATACAGGAAGAGGAAACTGTTTTCTACCACTTTAGGAGAGCAACTCATAGGGTCAGGATTGAAAGAGACCATTATTACAGACAACAAAATCTGCCTGATCATTTCAGAGCTGGTAAGGAGACACACGTGCATGCATGCTGTCGCTTCAGTCAAGTCAGACTCTTTTCAATTGCATGGACTGTAGCCCGCCAGGCTTCTCTGTCCATGGAATTTTCCAGGCAAGAACACTGGAGTGGGTTGCCCCGCCCTCCTCCAGGGGAATCTTCCTGACCCAGGGATAGAACTTGAGTCTGTCAGGTCACCTATATTGGCAGGGAGGTTCTTTACCACTAGTGCCACATAGGAAATCTGCAGTTTAGAAGAACAGGATATCTAAGACTATTGGGCAGAGCTTACCTTAGTGGGGACCTCTTGGGATCTGGAGAGGCTTGGATTGTTTTTCTTGAGTCAGTGATGCAGTGCTTTATTAGATATATCTTTATTTTATTGTCCTGAAAACTGTTATTGTCAAGATATTTGTAATTAATTGCCTCATATATTGAAGTTTGATTGATTATTGACTGCAATCAGTTCTTTTTGGATATCCCAAATTTAACTAGGGTACAAAATAGAAATTTTCATTTATTCATTGATAGTTATTCTAATTATTGTCTCCACCTAAGCTCTCTCTCTGACATGTTCGTTGACATCTTAGGATTCCTGACTATTTTTAAATATAAAAAGTCTGCTCAAGTTGTAACTTTTGATTTAATTTCCTATGTTACGATCATTTTCTTCTCATCTTCAGGGCCATTCTCTGCCATTGCTTTAAGGTTCAGATTCTCCGGCACAATGCCAGAGAGAGAAAGAAACTAGATAGCTGCCTTTCAACTGATGGGTGCTAGCATACCTTCTGGAGCTTTTGATGCCTTCCAAGAGGCAAGCGCAGAATTCTTAGGCATGTTACGGGATCCATATGAGGTTTTCTTTGGATGGGATTATGGGGGTTTCTTTGACTGATTTGCTGATGCGGGAAGTCAGCTTTGCTTTAAGTATTTCTGACTTAATCTCTTTCACCTCCAACCCTTGAAAGTGCACTACAGAGAACCTTGCTGCTGGACCACTCATCCAAGTGTATCTGATTGGATAATGGTCTGCACAGCAGTGCAAGTGCAGCTTCCTTCTAAGTGTCCGCCAGGTTGCCCAATGGTGGAAGCTTAGGCTGCCTCATTATAGACTCCTCTCTCTGTTCCATCATTTCTTTCTATTTCTCTAGAAATTATAGTTAAATCAATTAACAGAGACTATAAGTAAACTGGTTAAAAATTATTGATTCAACAAGGAGAATGAGATGTTTTCTTCCCTTGTTGCAGACGGTGTAATTTTTTATTACAAATGACTCTTTAACTGAGACTATCCTAACTTGATTTGAATATTCTTTTCCCATAAATCCTGCACCCCTGATGATTCCTCTCCCAGCTAATTCTGTGGATGTATTAATGTTTTACTACACAGACAAAGGTCCATCTAGTCAAGGCTATGGTTTTTCCAATAGTCATGTGCGGATGTGAGAGTTGGAGAGTGAGGAAAGCTGAGCACAGAAGAATTGATGCTTTTGAACTGTGGTGTTGGAGAAGACTCTTGAGCGTCCCTTGGACTGCAAGGAGATCCAACCAGTCCATTCTAAAGGACATCAGTCCTGAGTGTTCTTTGGAAGGAATGATGGTGAAGCTGAAACTCCAATACTTTGGCCACCTCATGTGAAGAGTTGACTCATTGGAAAAGACTGATGCTGGGAGGGATTGGGGGCAGGAGGAGAAGGGGACGACAGAGGATAAGATGGATGGATGGCATCACCGACTCAATGGACGTGAGTTTGAGTGAACTCCGGG
The DNA here is from genome assembly GCF_014754425.2 of Oryx dammah. Lineage (NCBI taxonomy): Eukaryota > Metazoa > Chordata > Mammalia > Artiodactyla > Bovidae > Oryx > Oryx dammah. Next base: position 116,838 of record NW_024080544.1, read on the forward strand.
AGATGGTGATGAACAGGGAGGCCTGGCGTGCTGCAATTCATGGGGTCGCAAAGAGTCGAACATGACTGAGTGAATGAACTGAACTGAATTGAACTGAACTGACTGACACAGCCTGGGGAGAAAGCTAAGATGATAGAGGGGTAATAGGGTCATTTAAGTCACTTCTTAATAGCTCCAAGGGAAATATTTGCCTCAAAGAACAAATTCCTTGAACAATGGATGCTTTTTAAGAATTCAGGGAAGTGCTATTATTAACTTTTCAACCTTGGAACTCTATCCCAAATAGAGACAATAGGAAAAAGTTCATTCAACATTCTAATGAAATATCATTGTTTTAAATTGTTTCTTATGTTCCCCAAGCTAAGCAACAATCAAAATGCCTTCATAAATTCAATTTCTTGTGTTATGTTCTTTAAATGCTGTTTTCTATGATTCTGTCATCAAAAATAAAATTAAAAGGTGATTACTACTTGGGTTACTTACTTTCCTAACAATAATAGACTGTATTCTTTTCATTACTAGGTCTGTACTTTTCCTGCATGGTCCTAATATATTTATTATTCATTCTAATATTATTCTCGAAAGCAAATTTCAGGAGCAGTTAATAATGTAAGAAGTTTTTGTTTTAGTATTAAATTTGTGCTTGTGATTATGTGCTGAGTCTACCAGATTTTTCCAATAATGCTGATCACAAGCAAGTGTCACTAACTCAATTATCTTAACAGTAAATTGTCTGCAAATTAACTGGTCACAACGTTTACTTGTTTGAACTTTTTTAAACAGCTCTGATTCTAAAGTTGAAGGGTCAGTAATTATTCAGATGTGATTCCATTTAATTGACAAAGCAGAAAAAAGAAACAAATATAATCAATGCCTATGTATTTTAACTTTTCTCTATGCCCTTTGTTAGCTCTTTAAGTATTTCCTTACCTATAAGAATTACTTCTGAACAGTTACATAAAAGTTTTGTTGATATGTTCTTCCTCTCTCCACAATATGTATGTGTGTGTGTACACATATATGGGCCTTTCCAGTGGCACAGTGGTAAAGAATCTTCTTGCCCATGCAGGAGACACAAAAGACATGGGTTTGATCAGGAAGATCCCTCTGAGTAGGGAATGGCAATTCACTCCAGTATTTTTGCCTGGAAAATTCCATGGACAAAGGAGCCTAGAGTGCTACAGTTCCTGGGCTTGCAAAGAGTCAGACACGACTGAGCACATATACACACATGTATAGTGCTGTGCATGGGTGTCATGAGTTACTGGCTTGGTCACAGGTTGTATGCAATATGTGTATGTGAGCTCCACCTAGAAAGTGGTGGCATTACTGCTGTGCCATGGCTGTGTCTGTTGGGTCAGTCAGAGAGGAGAGAATATAGCGTGTCTGCTGCTACCGCTGCTGCAGCAGCCAGGAGAGAATAAACGTGTCTGTAGTTCCTATGGCTCCTCCAGTCTCCTTCTAGCCACTTAGCTCGTGCCTTGCTTACCCTGGGTTTAGCAAACAGTGAGGACAGTGAGATACAGCAAGACAATTGACTTCACAAACAGAATGAAGAGCAATATAACCGGTGTAGTCAGCAGGATACCCAGCCGGTTGGGAAGCCTGAGGCTCCATTGGATGGAGGAAGCCAGTGGCCCCCAGAGAGCATGTGGTTCTGTGTATCTGTGATCCTCTCGGTGTGGGCTCCAAGTGGAAGATTGGGAAGCAGTGGATGGTTCACCTGATAGCATTGAAAAGGCGTTACAGGTGGTGAGTTCCCCTTTGCTGAACATGGCAGCACAGACTGAGGCTGGCACTGTGAGATGGGTTTTACTGACTGCCCTGAAGATGAATGTGGACTGTGCCCTCTGTGCTGCTGTGCTGCTGTGCAATGTGGAGAGACCCTTGGAAGAACTATATAAATGTACTGGTGTTAGAGCAAGGACCCTGTGGCCTTGAAAAACCCACCATCTCTGAGGCGGAAAGTGATGGTGATGATGAAAGTTATGAGACTACAGGTCCCTACTTGTCAGCGAGGCCTGTTGTACAGCAGAAAGTGAAACATGAGCAGCCTATGGCCTATGGGAATCATCCTCAAGGGGCCCTCAATGTGACTGAGTTCACATCTTATCGACCCTATACTCCAGCAGAGTAGGTTGATTTGGGTACACAATTTCTGCAAAAGCAAGGGGAACCCTAGGCAGCATGGCTTTTATGACTCTGGGACGCAGGGGTGGGCCTGGTGCCTATGGAGGGCTTTCTGGTCTTTACTGAGAGGAGTAAGGGATGGCAGGTGAGACACCATTTTGAAAGTGTGAAGACCCCAAAAGGAGCCTGAGCCAGCAGGTGTCCTATCTGGGTTTAGTTCAGTTCAGTCACTCAGTCATGTCCGACCCTTTGTGACCCCATGGATTGCAGCATACCAGGCCTCCTTGTCCAACACCAACATCCGGAGTTTACTCAAACTCATGCCGATTGTGTCAGTGATGCCATCCAATCATTTTATCCTCTGTCGTCCCTTTCTCCTCCCACCTTCAATCTTTCCCAGCATCAGGGTCTTTTCAAATGAGTCAGCTCTTTGCATCAGGTGGCCAAAGTATTAGAGTTTCAGCTTCAGCATCAGTCCTTCCAATGAATATTCAGGACTGATTTCCTTTAGGATTGACTGGTTGGATCTCTTTGTAGTCCAAGGGATGCTGAAGAGTTTTCTCCAACACCACAGTTCAAAAGCATCAATTCTTCGACACTCAGCTTTCTTTATAGTCCAACTCTCACTTCCATACATGACTACTGGAAAAACCATAGCCTTGACTAGACAGACCTTTGTTGGCAAAGTAATGCTTTTTAATATGCCATCTAGGCTGGTCATAGCTTTCCTATGTGGGTTACACAGACACAAATGTGGGCTGATTTGTGCGGAAGTGTACTGTAAAAGATGCAGAGTTAGTAGAACATTGTACTGTAAAGACTGTGTCCTCAGATTTAGAAAAGTGTAATCATGTGGGTGGACTATGAATGCCGCAAAAGATCCCCTTCATGAAGCGGAGGACCTGGCACCTGTGGGGGGGTTTGTGGATCCTTAATAAAAATTTAACAGGAGTGGAGTTGCCCTTGTGGAGGCATTTCTGCAATCTCACAAGGACTGTGGACTGGACTTGGCCATGCAAGATAAAGGCACTCCAAATGCGGTGTGTCGCTCTTCTAGCCCCACGAGGGCAAAGATGGCAACATGAGTTCCAGGTGACACCTGGTGTTGGGTTTTGCTGTGTGTTGGGGATGTAACTGCTTGTTGTTGTAGCACCTACGGCTGTTGCAAGATGTAAATCGAAGGGTCAGTGTTACTTGCCAACGAAATATCACAGAAGATGGAGTTCACATAGAATGTGAGGCGAGAGACCCTGAAGGTGTGGAATGTAGAGAGAGAGCAAACGGTGTGTTCAGGCTTCTCACCCCATGGTTTGTAAACAAAGGCCGTTAACAGCTGAGATCAGGTATAGCACTGTGCCTGTGTGTAAGGAGGTGCTTGCTCGGTCACGGGTTGTGTGCGGTATGTGTATGTGAGCTCCCCTAGGAAGCAGCAGCATTACTGCTGTGTCGTGGCTGTGTCTGTTGGGTCAGCCACGAGAGGAGAGAATACAGTGTGTCTGCTGCTATGGCTGCTGCGCCAGCCTCAGGAGGGAGGTCGTGTGGCATTAGGTTATGCTCTAGCTACTCATGCTGCTGTGTCAGCCAGTGGAGAATACCCCTACAGCTGCTGCGTCAGCCAGGAGAGAGACTGTGTTATGGCTGCCATGCCAGCCAGGAGAGAATAAGTGTGTCTGCAGTTTCTAGGGTTCCTCAAGTCTCCTTCCAGCCTCTTAGCTCACACCTTGCCTACCCTGGATCCAGCGAACAGTGGGCACAGTGAGATACAGTGAGACAACTGGTATCAGGAACAGGGTGAAGGGCAATACACTCTTTCATTTCTGGTTCCATGGCAGTGTGTATGCTGCTGCTGCTGCTGCTAAGTTGCTTCAGTCGTGTCTGACTCTGTGCGACCCCAGAGACTGCAGCCCATCAGGCTCCCCCGTCCCTGGGATTCTCCAGGCAAGAACACTGGAGTGGGTTGCCATTTCCTTCTCCAATGCACAAAAGTGAAAAGTGAAAGTGAAGTCTCTTAGTCGTGTCCAACTCTTCCCGACCCCATGGACTGCAGCCCACCAGGCACCTCCATCCATGGGATTTTTCCAGGCAAGAGTACTGGAGTGGGATGCCATCACCTTCTCTGGGCAGTGTGTATAAATAGATATAATTCAAATTTTTAAGGAGATTTCCATTTTGTTTAGATTAGTAACATTTATAATTGGTATATTGTGACCAAGTAGGAAACCAGTTTATCAGGTCAGAAACCATTGATGCTGACTGAATCATGTACCAAGATGTTAAGAATAACAGCTGATTTACTTTAAAATAGTGGCATAATTTTCCAAGTACCAGAAATAGATAAGTTTTCGTTAAATATGACTTTAATAGTTGGCAGGAGTTGGTATGTACCTACCTCCATCTTGTCCCTCCAGTTAATTCTGAGAAATGTGCTCTTTCCAAAATTCCCCAGTAAGATTATGCTCAGGTAAATACAATGGTAACTTGCTTAATAACAGTTTCTTCTCCCATATTCACTGACTACATTCCCTTACTGTGCTACAGCTGCTTTCTTCTATTGTAAACATGTAAGCACCTCCCAAATAAGCTATATAAATTACTTGACCTGAAATTTTCTCCAAGTCTTCTTTTGGAAGGAACCAATCTAAGATATTGTTACTAAAGAGATAACATATAAGAACAGGGATATATGCCCTAAAACATTTTTAAAGCCAGTAAAACCAATCATTTAATGTATTTCAAACACAAAAATGAATAAGGGAATTATAAAATACTAAGAAAATATACATTTATGAATACAGTGTAAAACACATTTATTGACAGATAAAATGCTAAACACAAAATTCTAATGTTAGTAAAATTAATGAAGAATTCTTCAAAAATAAACTAATTTGTGAAAAAGAAATTTAATCATTTAAACAAATTGTTTAAAAGATTTAAAGAATAAAACAATCAAGTAATAATAGTTAATTTTTAAACATATTTTAAAAACCAGGTGCTGGAGAAGACTCTTGCAAGTCCCTTGGACTGCAAAGAGATCCAACCAGTCCATCCGAAAGGAGACCAGTCCTGGGTGTTCATTGGAAGGACTGATTCTGAGGCTGAAACTCCAATATTGGCTACCTCATGCGAAGAGTTGACTCATTGGAAAAGACTCCGATGCTGGGAGGGATTGGAGGCAGGAGGAGAAGGGGATGACAGATGAGATGGGTGGATGGCATCACCAACTCGATGGACATGAGTTTGGGTGAACTTCCGGAGTTGATGATGGACAGGGAGGCCTGGCGTGCTGCAATTCATGGGGTCACAAAGAGTCAGACACGACTGAGTGACTGAACTGAACTGAACTGAAAAACCAGTCAAGAAAATAAACTCTATCAATGGTGTCATCTTCCAGTTCAGAGTGTATTTTTGTGCAATAAAATCACCATTTGCTCTAAGCCCTTTTCTAACTGTACATTTTTTTAATCAACTTATTTTAAATCAATTCCATCTCTTGGTTGGTAACTTTGATATGCTCTTTTAAAATAATTTTCATTTTTAGTAGGAACTGTGATTTTTTTTGTTCTTGTGATTTATTTTTTAAATGTAGTATTGTGTGTGTGGTTTTTTTTTTTCATTTTACAAAACATATTTTGCAATCTTAATCAAGTTTGGTACCATCATGCTTGTATTCTACTTGTTAAGTAAATCCGTGTTTAGAATAGGAATTATTCTTGCAATAGAAGCTGCATCAGTCAAGTTTTCACCAGGAGAAAGCTACTCTTGATAGTCCAAATGGAATGTTCAAAATAGGAAAATGCAAGGATTCTTCTGAAAGGGCTGAGAAAGTAAGCCCAGGGACATAACTGTTAGATTCTGGTGATTCAAGAGACCTGTGCCAAATCAATCTCAAGGAGAGGGAGTGCCACCAACTTTTACTGCTTGCAACACAAAAGTAAGAGGCTCTGTGGAGATGGTCTATCTATAAATCTGCCTACAACTGACCTCTTTTATCTTTCAAATTCTGCACGTGTTTTTCTTTGGTGGATTCTAACTGGAACCATATAGGGGAAAGGAATCCTAATAAACGTCCTTCAGGCGTTACTCTACAATGCTCAGGCAGCTGTGAAACAATGCATAATAATGGTGAACTGACCACAGATAAGGTAAGACAGTGCTTTATTGATAATCATTTTATTCATCCTCTTGAGCTTGTGCAATTACTGGTTTTCTAAATACATGTAAATTTTCTCAACTTGAAAGTTTAGTACAGCATGCTACTTTCTAGGTGTCCCTTAAGATGTAAATGTTTTAGGTTTTTGATTATATATTTGTTTCACCCTAATACAAAAAAGCTGGAATCAAGATTGCCAGGAGAAATATCAATAACCTCAGATATGTAGATGACACCACCTTTATGGAAGAAGGTGAAGAGGAACTAAAAAGCCTCTTGATGAAAGTGAAAGTGGAGAGTGAAAAAGTTGGCTTAAAGCTCAACATTCAGAAAATGAAGATCATGGCATCCGGTCCCATCACTTCATGGGATATAGATGGGGAAAGAGTGGAAACAGTGTCAGACTTTATTTTTTGGGGGGGCTCCAAAGTCACTGCAGATGGTGACTGCAGCCATGAAATTAAAAGATGCCTACTCCTTGGAAGAAAAGTTATAACGAACCTGGATAGCATATTCTAAAGCAGAGACATTACTTTGCTGACTAAGGTCCGTCTAGTCAAGGCTATGGTTTTTCCAGTGGTCATGTATGGATGTGAGAGTTGGACTGTGAAGAAGGCTAAGCACCGAAGAATTGATGCTTTTGAATTGTGGTGTTGGAGATGACTCTCGAGAGTCCCCTGGACTGCAAGGAATCCAACCAGTCCATTCTGAAGGAGATCAGCCCTGGCATTTCTTTGGAAGGAATGATGCTAAAGCTGAAACTCCAGTACTTTGGCCACCTCATGTGAAGAGCTGACTCATTGGAAAAGCCTTTGATGCTGGGAGGCATTAGGGGCAGGAGGAGAAGGGGAGACAGAGGATGAGATGGCTAGATGGCATCACGGACTCGATGGACGTGAATCTGAGTGAACTCCGAGAGTTGGTGATGGACAGGGAGGCCTGGCGTGCTGCAATTCATGGGGTCACAAAGAGTCGGACACGACTGAGCGACTGAACTGAACTGAACTGAATACAAAAAAATATATATTTTTTGTACTAGAACAGACCATGACATACTGCAAGTTTAAATACTAAACTGAGAAAACAAGCAATGCAACTGCTAGTAGTGATTAGTTTAGTCTGGAAGGGTGAGGGAAGATTCCTTGCAGGAGGTGACATTTACACTAGACTTCAAAGAGGATTTGCAGACAGAGACAGAAAGAAGAGGCATTTAAGCTGCATCAAACTGAATGAACAAGGCAAAATCCTATAAATGTTCTTAATACTGCTGCTAAAATAATCTCCCAGAAGTGTCATTCTAATCATGTCATTCTGTGACATTAAAAATATTAAATAGCTTCTCATGTCCCAACAAATTCCTTAAAATCTCTTCACCAAATATGAGACAATGCAGACCCAACTGACCTTTCCATTGTCAGTCCTCATTAATATCCTACACAAAAACTCCGGTTTTGCCAGGTCAAATCAACTCATGTGTAGAGTAAGCCTCAGTCTCATGCCACACCCTTGCCATTCTTACTGGACTCTCTCTGTCCACAACTTCTACACCTTGCCCCCTACTGTACATTACACATAACACAACCGTGTGCTTCTCAATCTACTGCAAATGTCCATAAAGTCTGCCTCTTTCTGTCCCCACTCTGTATTTTTCTGTTTTTAACTGCTCTTTTGTGTTTTTAGAATGCTTATTCATTCTGAATTTGATTAGGTTCATGTGTAACTATATCTTACCCCAGCCATGAGCTCATATGATACGTGATGAGAAGATCATGTCACTGATCTTTGCACACCCTACCTTAGCATACAACATCTAAGAAAGGGTATTGTATGAAACAGCATCTCAGATAATATCTTTAGACCTGAAATATGTTATCATAAAAGGAGTCAATAGTTTCATTACCTTCCTGAAGGAAAAGGATGTAGAGAGAGTGGGAGGTCTTTATGAGATTTAATGATGTATCTCTACAGTAATTTATTACTGTAATAGCATCTAAGTATCTAGGGAATACAAAAATGATTTTAAAAACATAGGTAAAATATGAACATACTTTTAACATATTTGGACCATGAATTAAGAAATAGTTTCAGTGCAATTTTTACATTAGTACAAATTGGTATTTCCTTTCTCTCTTTTAAATCTCACAAGTATAAATTAAAGGGTAATTCCACCTTTCTAAGAAAGATGCAATATTTCTAGAGCATCTACTAAGGAAAGATGAATTATGCTACTGGTGATGTTTCTGTTCTATTTACTCTCATGACTCTCCAATTTTTTTTTTTCCCCCATGAAACACAAATCCCTTGCACCTTAATTACTATAAGAGGAATGAAAGTACTGTTCCAATTCATTCATGGCATCTATTGTCTCTCTTCCATTAATTTAATTCCTGTCATTTGGTAATCAAACAAGACACAAATTTTGAATAAACACTAGATCACTGGAAAGTTTAACAATAGATGAATGTAAAAGAAAAAGACACTTAGAGTCCATTTCCATTCCTTCATATTGGCTTTAATAGATATCCATTCTTAATTCTGGAACAATTATTTAGTTATCCTACCATGTATGAGACACTGGTCTAGATATAAGGGAGAATAAAATGACAGTTATTAAAAGAGAAAACAGAATTCTCAGGTAACCAAAACAGCACGGTGATCTCGTCAAAGGAAAACAGCACTATAGCTGTAGCACCAGCAGGCACAGGTTTAAACTATTTTTCAATATTTCTCCTTTAGTGGGGATGAATTTCTAAATCATCTTCATGTTCTCTCCCTGTAACTGATGGATGGTATTTTCAGAAGTAATGGTCTATATTTGCATAAAAATAAAGTTTGTGTACATGAAATAAAATATCACTATCAGTATTACATTAGCCCAGTGGTCTAATTAATAATACTGCCTATAGAGAGATGCTTATCGGAAATGGATCTCACCATTCTATGCTTTCTCATATATGAAGAATGTTAGAGGAATTTGTTGAAAATTAGAAATGATAACTAATTATTATCAATTTATAACTCATGTAGCCATTTAATGTATTTTAGATTGAACTGACTAAAACTCTGTTCTGGCAATATGTGGTCAAGACTATTTGGTTTTATTCTTTAAATCCCTTCATTCTCTCCTTCACAACTCACTATATCATCTACCAGCTTTTCTTGAGAGATTTTTGAGAATGATTTACACTATATTTTTTTAAAATGATTTTGCATAAATGTATATGAAGGCCAGAATATGAAAATAGATATAAAACATCAGTTCTTATTGAACACTATCAAGTAAGAACAATAATTTATCCTCTGACAAGGAGAATAAAAGTTCAGCTAAAAATCCATATAGATTACTTGAAGTGAGCTCAAAAAGCAAATGCAACCAGCAAACTGTAAGTAGACATGAAATAACTATTTAGTCAATCAAAAGGAAAGCTTGTAAAGAAAGGGAGGGGGGTTCAGGTTTGGGAACGAATGTACACCCGTGGTGGATTCATGTCAATGTATGGCAAAACCAATACAGAATTGTAAAGTAAAATAAAAAATAAATAAATTAAAAAAAAAAAAGAAAGTACTGCTCAAGTGCTAGCAGTGAGACTATTAGAAGTAAATAGAATATTATTTTTAAAGGGATTGAACTGTTATTTTTAAAAATTTTAACTTTACAATAAAACAATCATTTTAAATCAACTGCTGGATGTGAGGCACTGAGGTAGAGAGTGAATACACAGAGGGTCCCAAGTAAAAAGGTTTTGCCGCAACAAGCTTCCAGTTTCGTCAAGTATACAGGACACAATATGCTTGCTATACTACTGTAAGGAGAGAAAGCCAATTGAAAGACATTGCTAACAAGTCTCATTTATTATGAAATGTCAGTTCAGAAGATTACCATGGCATTTCCCCTTTGACTTTTCTTTGAAAGTGAAAGTGTTAGCTGCTCAATCATGTTTGACTCTTTGAGACCCCATGAACTGTGGCCCACGAGACTTCTCCATCCATTGAATTTTCCAGGCAAGAATACTGGAGTGGGTTGCCATTTCCTTCTCCAGGAGATCTTCCTGACCCAGGGATTAAACCCAGGTCTCCTGCATTGCAGGCAGACTCTTTACTGTCTCAGCCACCAGGAAAGGCCCTGACTTTTATTTACTTCTTAATTTAATATATTGATATACATTTTGTCTTTTGATCATCACATTTAACAACTGTAGGCAGAATATCAACCTCTCACCCTTAATTTGTAAGTTTGAGTGAATACTGTGTCATTCATTTTTTATTAAACTTTATTTAATCCTATTTTTAAAATAAGAACTCCAGTTATATAAATGAATGTTTATTAGAAACTAAGCTTTGGATGATTATACAGAGTAATAAAATATGCCTCATAACTTCACTTTATAAATCAGATACTACACATATATAAGTAACAACAAATATATCTATAGCACACAGCTTTTATTTTTTTCTTTCTCAGCTAAACATCCCATCTCTCCACCACTCCTTTGTAGGTAAAAATAATCCAGATTTATTTTGTGCAACTATCTACCCCACTTTTACAATCCATATAATGTTTGTGGGGCTGATCTGTAAGGATAGGGTTATCCATTCTCTTATTCAGAGTGATTTATCTGACTCTAAACAGGCCAATGTGAAAATAAATTTTGTTGGAACTTTCGTTGAAATAATTGAAAAGAATGCTATCTTCTAAATAATTTAAACTTAGAGAGATAGGTAGGTATCTGTGCCATCTCATTGGATATGAAATGACTGAGAATCAAGTCACATCAGTCAAGCCTGACTCTTTGCGACCCCAGGGACTGTAGCCTATCTGTCAGGCTCCTCTGTCCATGGGAATTCTCCAGGGAACAATACTGGAGTGGGTTGTCATGCCTTTCTCCCATTCAAAGAAACAGAAAACTAAATCAAAGACAGATAGAATACCTCAACTACATACTCTTTGAGGCCTTAGATTCAGTTGAGCCTAAAATCACTGCTGCTCTTTGAACTTCTCTCTTACTGGGACCAACAGTCTGCCCTTTCTTTGTTGTATAAACTATTCTAAGCGAGATTTTTGTTGCCTGTAGCTGAAAGAACTCTACCAAAATTCTAATCAGCAATACGTACTAAGAATACTTTAACTCAAAAAAGTGGTCACTTCACTAGAGAAATATTATTAAGTAAGGCTTGACCAAGTAGAGTATTAATAGAAATAACATTTGAACAGGATATTAAAAAATGAAAAAAATAATATAATATATATCAGTAAAATCTATATATGTATCATTAAATATATATATACACATATATATACAAATATATATATACACATATATATATATAATACTGGGGCTTCCCCAGTGGCTCAGCAGTAAAGAATCTGCCTGCAATTCAAGGATGCAGGAGATGTGGGTTTGATCCTTGGGTGGGGAAGATCCCTGGAGAAGGAAATGGCAACATATTCCAGTGTTCTTGCTGGAAAATTCCATGGACAGAGGAGGTTGGTGGGCATCCACAGGGTTGCAAAGAGTTGGACACAACTGAGCATGCATATATAATATTTTATAAAAATAAAATATGAAATCAGTAAAATAAATATTATATATATATATAATTTCTATATAGTAAGGGAGGTAATTCCAACATGAAGGAAGGAGTCCAGAAGTATGGGGAGTGTTGAACAGAATGGTAAGTAGTTCTGACTGAACAAGGCAGAGATAACTTAAAGAATAATGCGAGTTAAAACTGGACGACTGGATTGGACTTGGGTCATAGTGGAGGTGTATATTTGGAGAACTGCTAAAAAGTTTTTAAAAGAGCATAGGGTGTATATATGTATGTTCACTGGGCATTTGGTTTTCTTAGTCTTTCAATAAAAAGGTGAAACAAAACACCAAGAGGGGAAAATCGATTAACAAGTTAGCAGAAGTCATGTGTATAACCTTTCCAGGGAAGAGGCCTTTTCATTGAATAATCAATACTATAACACCTGTTCCCAAATCTAAGAACACAGTCAAATTCAGATTGCCATCTCTGGTAATTAGTATTCTGCTAAAAACAAAGCTTACAGAAGTTTGATCAGCATCTATTCTTGAAGCATCTTTTCACTGAAAGAGTGACTGATATTTTTCCACAGCTCAATTAAATGTAAAGAAGTCATTAAAAAGTGTCTCAAAATGAACCAGTTGAAAATTCAATCTCTAAATCTTCCCCAGAAAAGAAAAGTAGAATTTTCTACTTTGTTGATTAATACAGAATAAATTGTGCTTTTTTTTTTTTAGTGTTTTGAAATAACCGTTTCTCATGATCTATTTAGACCACAACCATTTTTTTCCGCTATGTATTCAGAAGAGAACCAAAGGCCTTCTTCTCTCTAGTCATAGTGCATTGCTTTAATTTCATTAAAACAAATTGATTGCAAGCTCATTTACATTTAAGGCAGCAGGGTGTTGTAAATTTTATTTTAACTGGCTGGAATACATGATCCAAAAAAATTAAGGGGAAAAAGTCTCCTGCTGTTGCAAATATACAGTTATTAACTTATCTTACTGAATCCCACATGATAATGAAAAGTTATGTAAATGAACCAGGATTTCCACGATTCCAGGAACTAAGCAACAAAAATAAGATTTGTTTAATTAGTGCCTTGGTAGGGGAGAAAAGTACAACAGAACACTTTTAAAAAGATTCATTGTGTAAGTGCCTGTACTGAATTAGGTGTAAACTACCCAACTGTGTGTACTTCTGAAGTGTTTCAGATAAAATGAGTCAGATTTTATCCATCATGTTAGAAAAATCAGTTAGCTCTTTAGGAAATAGCAGAAGATAATAACGTTCAAAAGCTGAGTGAACAGCAGTGCCCGGAGAGAAAATGTTGCCAATATTTCTAGTTCCTTAAAGAAAATCATGCCATAGAACCATGACATTCAATTCCATGTTTACTGATAAATGTTCTATGATATTTTCCTCTAGACATATTGTGGGCAATGATAAGCATACTGGGAAGATGATTTTGTATGTATAAGCTTTTATAATTTTCAGGATAATTCACTTATTGTAAGGATAACTAATGAAGAAATAATACATTTTAGTTATAAATAGTATGATGTCCTTTTATATAACCCATGCAAAAAAAAAATTAATTCATATTTACCTGCCTAAATGAAATCCTCTAAATAGAACATAAAGCAATATAAAAAGCATTATTCCCCAAATTATAAACAAAATTTAAGCAATATTTATTGACAATACAATTCCTGCTTTCATATTATTAGTATATATTATTCATTATTCTTGAAATGAAAAAAATATTATTATTTGAGGCTTTTTTTTGATTATTTTGGCATTTTTATTCTAAACTTACAAATAGTTACCCCTTTGTTATAGCTATTTTTTTTTTTGTAGAAAGCTTAAAATTTTAAATCAAATTCTCTTAATATCAAGGACACTGGTTTGCTTCTTTGTTTGGCTTTAATATTTAAGCCATCTTTTGATTCCAGGCTTATTACACATCATGCTGTGTCCGACTGGTATGCTCTTATTGTTCTTTCTATTCAACTTAAAGACATTAACTTAAATGCAGTTTTTTTTGGGGTTCAGTTCAGTTCAGTTTAGTCGCTCAGTCGTGTCCGACTCTCTGTGACTCCATGAATTGCAGCACGCCAGGCCTCCCTGTCCATCACCAACTCCTGGAGTTCACTCAAACTCATGTCCATCGAGTCGGTGATGCCATCCAGCCATCTCATCCTCTGTCGTCCCCTTCTCCTCCTGCCCCCAATCCCTCCCAGCATCAGAGTCTTTTCCAATGAGTCAACTCTTTGCATGAGGTGGCCAAGTACTGGAGTTTCAGCTTTAGCATCATTCCTTCCAAAGAAATGCCAGGGCTGATCTCCTTCAGAATGGACTGGTTGGACCTCCTTGCAGTCCAAGGGACTCTCAAAAGACTTCTCCAACACCACAGTTCAAAAGCATCAATTCTTCAGTGCTCAGCTTTCTTCACAGTCCAACTCTCACATCTATACATGACTACTGGAAAAACTATAGCCTTGACTAGATAGATCCTTGTTGGCAAAGTAATGTCTCTGCTTTTGAATATGCTATCTAGGTTGCTGATAACTTTTCTTCCAAGGAGTAAGCATCTTTTAATTTCATGGCTGCAGTCACCATCTGCAGTGATTTTGGAGTCCCAAAAATAAAGTCTGACACTGTTTCCACTGTTTCCCCATCTATTTCCCATGAAGTGATAGGACCAGATGCCATGATCTTCGTTTTCTGAATGTTGAGCTTTAAGCCAACTTTTTCACTCTCCTCTTTCACTTTCATCAAGAGGCTTTTTAGCTCCTCTTCACTTTCTGCCATAAGGGTGGTGTCATCTGCATATCTGAGATTATTGATATTTCTCCCAGCAATCTTGATTCAATATTGGTTATGACTGAGCAATGGTTCTGTGTATCCATCACAGAAACCTGTCCCTATGCTTATCACAGCCCTTGCACTATGATAAATGTCTTGAGTTGTAATTGACATATAATACTGTGTAAGTTTAATTTATACAATATATTGGTTTGGTACATTTATATATTTCAATTAATGTTTTTAGATTATCTGATCTTTCCCTATAGATTCTGCTCCATATAGGTAGAAATAAGATACCTTGTCTGGCATTTGTATTTCTTTGGGTTAACACAGTGCCTTGCACAAATAGGCATTCAAATGTTTATTGGATTTATTAGAGGAAAATTTAAAGGAAAAATTTAGGGAAGGCTCCCCCTGGTGGCTCAGTGGTAAAGAATCCACCTGCCAATGCAGGAGACAGGTTTGATCCCTGATCTGGGAAGATTCCAGCACAGAGAAAAATAAATAACTTTTAAGAATTAAAAAAAAGTTAAGGATAAATATTTTTAAGTATAGTTAGATGCTTACATTTCTATAATCTTAAGTTTTTATTATTTCTTTTTCTGATCACTGTACTTAGTATTTTCTTCAGTGGAGTCAATATTTTTTAAATTGATAAACTCAGAGGCTCAATAAAGTGTTTTCTGATCCTTAAGTGTTCCGTGTTTGTCTACACAATGAAAAAGTAATGTGAGAGAGGCTAGCTTTCCATTGCTTGGCTTCTCCATGCCCACAATTTGATATGTTACATATAGCTTTCCTGGGTTATCTGCTGGTACTAACTGCTGGGTCATCAATCTTTAAAACTAGGCATGTAGTTAACTATATTAAGCATGGCTTTAGTTATTAATTTTATGTTTTTTGGTGGTAAAAACTCAAAGAAAATAAGAGAGATTTAAAATTCTGGTAAGTCATTAACTCATCACAGAGAGTGAGATATTTCTCAAATTTCAAAAGAAGAGTGTAAGATTTTTGTAGTGTTAAAATATTGTATACATGCAAATCATGTATATATTTACTTTCATTTAATTATAAACTATTAAGGAATTTTAAAATGCATATTTTGAAATAAAGACATAATTACAAAATACTATAAAAGAGATTGTAGCAATAATTATAGATAAGAGAAACAAATAGCTTAAAGAGTTAGAATGATAATATTTAGCTTTAAGGACAGATCTAATGTTTAACAGTGGTGTGGCTCTAAAGCTAAATAAATCTCAGCCATTAACCAATATTATCTTGAAGATTCACTTTCAGTATTTGCTAAAAGATTGTGAATATTTATGTGCAAATACACAATAATTATAGATTAAATTTTCTTAGTTCCCTGAGCTAATCTAACTGTATTCATTTTTTACTATTGTACAGGTTTTCTAAAACTGAAAGATTATATGTATATATTTTAATCTATAAAATTCAATCTAATGAAAGACAAACTCATTTCTTGACCATTTTAGGTCAACTTCACAGTATTTAGAACCTAAAATATTTTATTTCTTGAGTTATTTACTTACATTTCATTTTGATGCAAAGAAGTATAATAATAAAGAAAATATTTTATTGTTAAAAAACCTTCAGTTTGGAAAGCTGAGAAAGCTCTTATGGATGGTGATGACTGTTGCATGGCATTGTGAATGTGCTTGATACCACTGAATTTTACACTAAAAAATGGTAAAATGGTGAATGCTTGCTTATTTAACCACAATTTAAAAACCCTACCAAAACACCAAATAAAATTTTTCATTACTTATCATGATGCTTAATTTCTTACTTATTCAGATATAAAACTACCGTTTACTTTTATATCTGTAAAATGTAAATGAAACACATTTTTTATATTTCTGTGATACATTTAGAATTTCTAATGGGCTATACTTACTACTAGCAATATGTTAAGATCTATAAAAGTATTGTTAAAATCTAAATAGTCTTGTGAATTTTTTTTTTTTTTTTGCTTTGATCAAGGAAAAAACTGTTTTTAAGAGTTTTGGTAGGGTCAATTTTTATCACAAGTGGAACAAATGGAGCAATATCATGGCAAACACTCTACTCACATTCTGTACTTTTTCGCTTTTCCATTTTTTGTTATTAATATAGACTATTCTATGGGTTCATGAGTCATAACTAAAATATACATTTTAAAAATTGGATAACCTAGTTGCCATTTAGAATGCACAGTAAGTTAGATTCATTATTTCAGATTCTGACATCATGCACTAAGATACAGTTAACCAACTAATTAATTATCCAAAACCAGATATTCAAGAGTGAAAAGAAAAGCTATTAACAATTTCCCTGTATAACACATATAAACAAGAATATATGGTCACCTTATTTATGAGACATATTTTAATAGAACTGATAACACTCACTTTAGTTTCAGTCACTAAACTTTAGTTTTAGTCACTTTAGTTTTCCTTAGTAAATCTCTGATTAAAAAGTAATAGCATGTTTTGATTGAAATTGTGTGCTGAAGATATAGCTTCCCAGGTGGCTTAGTTGTAAAGAATCTGCCTGCCAATGCAGGAGACATGGGTTCAATCCCTGGGTCAGGAAAATCCCCTGGAGGATGAAATGGCAACCCACTCCAGTGTTCTTCCCTAGAGAATTCCATGGTCAGAGGAGTCTGGTGGGCTACAGTCCATAGGGTCACAAAGAGTTGGACACTACTTAGAGACTGAGCATGAACACACATATATGAGCTGAAGACAGAGATTTAAAAAATATTATCCCGGGAAATTCCCTGGCAGTCCAGTGGTTGGGACTCCATGCTTCCACTCCAGGGGACACGGGTTGGATTCCTGGTCAAGGAACTAAGTTCCGACATGCCGCGTAGTATGGACAAAAAAAATTTAAAAAAAAATCCAGTTCCTCTTCTGATGACAAAGAACTGTTAAATATATTATAATACCTACTTTCATCGAGATTACAGAGTAGAAGAAGATTAGACTCAAGAAAAAGTGAGTGAAGAATCAAAAAAGTCAATATATTTGTCAAATGATTGGCACATGAAATCATTGCTCGGAAGTTCAAAGAAATGAAACTAATTCTACCCACAGTGCCCCTACATTCAATTAGTTTACAATATAACCATTTCATGGACATTATTGAATTATCAACTCTTGTTATTCTAAATTGGACTCTGTTGAGTTTAGGTTATTGTGTGATACTATATTAAATGTTATGCTGCTAAGTCGCTTCAGTCTTGTTCGACTCTGTGCAACCCCAGAGAGGGCAGCCCACCAGGCTCCCCCATCCCTGGGATTATCCAGGCAAGAACCCTGGAGTGGGTTGCCATTTCCTTCTTCAATTCATGAAAGTGAAAAGTGAAAATGAAGTCGCTCAGTCGTGTCCTACTCCTAGCGACCCCATGGACTGCAGCCAACCAGGCTCCTCCGTCCATCGGATTTTCCAGGAAAGAGGACTGGAGTGGGGTGCCATTGCCGTCTCCATTAAATGTTATAATTACAGATAAATATGATGTGGACTCTGTCATTGACTAAATTGTTTTCTAGCATAGAACACAGAAATATTAGCCAATAATGAACAAAGCAAGTGATAAATTTCTGCAGTTAAACTATGTATAAGGCACTACAGAGGAACTGTTAGATTTGCCTTTTCTTTTTAGCTCGACATTCATTTTACAAAACTGACTAGTCCCAGTGCCTTCATTTTACAAATTTATTTATTCATATTTTCCTTGGCTTGTCTTCATGAGTTAATAGTTAATACATAAATTTAGAGAATGATACATTAATATCAGTACAGCTCAGCATATCAGGAAAAAGTTTCCTAGAACTATAAGGATCCTAGGTCTATTTCCTAGGTTTTTAGTGAAGAAAATAAGAGAGTTAAAATACATTTTCAAGGATAATTTAACAATAACCTTACTGAAATTTATCTTCCAATTTTCCATCTATTCATGGAACTCAGCTTTATGGAAATTTATTGAGTCCTCATGGAGACAATGCATAAAGCATGTATGTTTTGTAAGTCTAAACCATAAAAAGAACAGCTATTCCAAATAGTAATTGAAAATATATAATTATCATGTTTAGAATTATACTTTATATTGTCTGTTCCATTTTTATGGCCTGATTCCAAAAACTGAGAGATGATCATATTTAAATGGAAAAATAAATAATGGATGAAAATACCTGACATAGGTACTTAGTATTCATATAAAAAGCAAGAACATAAAGATCTAATGCTTATATGAAAACTTGGAGTGACATCTTATTAATATATTTGGAGAAAAGTAAAATTATATAAAATTATAGGAATATTGTCTTACTTAAATTCTTGTAAGAAGTTTGCTTCAACCAACAAAAAATAGTGTTTCAAGCATATGTAATTTTATTGCTGGTCTTCTGAAACTATAAATTACATGCTATGTAACTATAATAGATTTTTATAACCATTTTATAGCTATAAAGTGTAAAAAACAAAATTCAGGCAACATTTTTTACTCCTATTTCAACATTTTAAGCAAAATCTGGAGTTAAATGAAACCTGCTGCTCTACAATTAAGCAAACAAAGAGCAAAAAGTTTACTTAGTTTCAGCCCTCCAACTTTTTAAAAAATTTTTTTCCCTTCAATATTATGTTGGTTGTTCAAGGTGTGTTTTTCTTTAATATTTGATGCTAGAATCAAAGGACATTTTTGATCTTTTTTGTTCCCAATCCTCAACATTACCTTTATTTCTCTTCCTTTGTCAATTATCCTTATTACTTGGTTCTTGTCTGCTTGATTTTATTCTTGCTTTACTTCTTGTGATTGCAACTGGCCTTCTGCTGTTCTTGTTGATGGTATCTGTGAACATTACAGCTCTGGAGTAATGACCTTAAGTCCAAACTCTGGATTTATTTGCTATTCAGCTTTCAAACTTCCTCGAGGCTAATCAGCTCTGATACTTTCCATTTTCTTGGATTCCAAATTTCAGCAACGTTCTAATGTCAGTTGTCTTGTCCCTGAGTCTAGTGCTCTCAGTTCATCCACTCCTCTTTTTAGCACTCAAGTGTTTACTCATGTGTCAACCTCTTGACAGCATTACTGTCTCTAAGACAAGAATCCTGTCTTATGCAGTTTGAATTTCTGTTGTCTTGGCAGAGTACCTTTCAAGTAACAGATGATAGTTGCTAAATAAAATAAAATAATGAATGGCTGATTGAATGCATGGGATGAATATTGACAACACTCTGATTAACTGGACAAATATCTGGCAAAATTATAATTAATGTCTCTGTTTGGAGAAAAAAAAAAGTATTTATTTCATTTTGTGAAGGCTGCATTTGAGATCCCAGGCTACAAAATGGTCAATTCATGAAAGGATTCTTCTGATTGGAAGTATTAAAAAAAAAAAAAAACTAAAGAAGACAATATGAGCTTAATCACTATACATTAAAAAGGGCATTCAATATACTAAGAAGAAAAATCATTAGAGTATTTACATTGTACAGACAATGCAATGTGATTGTTAAGATTTCACAAGATAATAACTTTTAACCTAGTCCATCCAAAGCACCTAAATGTTGATGCTGTTTTAGATATCTTGTATTTATTATCTGGAAACCTTACAACAACTCTGCAAGAGATATAATGCCTTTCACTCTATGGTATCAAAAGCATTTAAGTTACTGACATTGGGTCCACAAGTGGTAAATAGGAGAATCTTTTCAACACAAGTTCACCTGACCTCAAACTCCCAAGTCCCATGCTCTTTCTATCACATCTTGCTTCAAGTAGAAAGAACACTAGTCTTGGGATTAGAGTGAAATCTGGGTTTGAATCTCAGTTGTGCAATTTAGTAGCTTTATGACTTTGAACATTCAACTTGGCAATTATAAGCTTCCATTTCCTCATATGAGAAGTCTAAATAATATGATCTACTTCATAAAGACTGAGAAAATATTAATGCAAGTGGCTGTTAATATATTAGTGGGTGAATGTTATTATCTTTTTGGAAGGTTGTGGCTCTGCAAAGTCCTTAAAAATGCAGAATGCAATAGTAGGTGTAGATGATAATCCCTTTTGACTCTGCCTTTTACTCTCTCATATAGAATAAATTTCCCAAAATGCTCTTTATATTGAAGTAGGAGGTAGATGCCTACCCTCAAGGATAAAGCAATTAGAGATTCATTCCCTGTGAATCTAAACTCCAGGATGAGAATAGCAGGACAATTAAGAGAGGGGGCTGGGCCATGCCCGGACCACATATTTCCTATTCTCAAAGTCAGAAGACCTCCCAGGCCACACATGTGCAGAAAGGCTCCTTGGAAGTCAAGCGGAGTGGTGCTGAGGGATGCTCTACTCAAACGCCCCTGCACACAGCATCATCTTGGCTAAGAGAAGCGTGCACACACATGGGAGGCTCCTGAGATACACCAAATGTGGACCGTGATCCAGGGAAATCAAAATGACTGGCCAAAGTAAACTCGGAAAAACATGGCCCATAAAAGTAATTCAGACGGACTCAAGGATGTGACTCAGGGACTTTCTCTCTCCCTCTAAGCTCACCTATGTTGTCTATCCACATGTATCATACTCTTTTTCCTCCAAATTAATACTTTGCTCATTTCACTACTTTCCAACTTTGTGGGAATTCTTTTGTGCAGAACCGAATAGCCAGGCCCTGCTCGCTGACCCCCAGTATAGGGGCCAGGATTTGGGGCTCTCACTGTCCCAACCTGGCCTCAGTCTCTGGCCTGAGAACTGAAGCCCCACTTCAACCTGCTGCAATCTGAAGCCACCTAAGATCAATACTGTAGGGTAACAGAAGTCTACATCCATATTTCTCAATGTTGGCTTGAAGTTATGGCATCACAAGGTACAAAACTGTCATCCTGGATCACTGCCTACAAATGTGACTTTTTTGGCTGCAGTGTTGCTTACTACTCAAATGAAGCTATTAGAATAATGCTAGAGAAAAGGAAAGATATAAGCATCTGAATGCAGAGTTCCAAAGAATAGCAAGAAGAGATAAGAAAGACTTCTTCAGCGATCAATGCAAAGAAATAGAGGAAAAGAACAGAATGGAAAAGACTAGAGATCTCTTCAAGAAAATTAGAGACACCAAGGGAACATTTCATGCAAAGATGGGCTCGATAAAGGAGAGAAATGGTATGGACCTAACAGAAGCAGAAGATATTAAGAAAAGGTGGCAAGAATACACAGAAGAACTATACAAAAAAGATCTTCATGACCCGGATAATCACAAAGGTGTGATCACTCATCTAGAGCCAGACATCCTGGAATGTGAAGTCAAGTGGGCCTTAAAAAGCATCACTACGAACAAAGCTAGTGGAGGTGATGGAATTCCAGTTGAGCTAGTTCAAATCCTGAAAGATGATGCTGTGAAAGTGCTGCCCTCAATATGCCAGCAAATTTGGAAAACTCAGCAGTGGCCACAGGACTGGTAAAGGTCAGTTTTCATTCCAATCCCAAAGAAAGGCAATGCCAAATAATGCTCAAACCACTGTACAATTGCACTCATCTCACATGCTAGTAAATCAATGCTTAAAATTCTCCAAGCCAGACTTCAGCAATATGTGAACCGTGAACTTCCTGATGTTCAAGCTGGTTTCAGAAAAGGCAGAGGAACCAGAGATCAAATTGCCAACATCTGCTGGATCATGTGAAAAAGCAAGAGAGTTCCAGAAAAACATCTATCTCTGCTTTATTGACTATGCCAAAGCCTTTAACTGTGTGGATCACAATAAACTGTGGAAAATTCTGAGAGAGATGGAAATACCAGACCACCTGACCTGTATGCAAGTCAGGAAGCAACAGTTAGAACTGGACATGGAACAACAGACTGGTTGCAAATAGGAAAAGGAGTATGTCAAGGCTGTGTATTGTCACCCTGCTTATTTAACTTATATGCAGAGTACATCATGAGAAATGCTGGACTGGAAGAAACACAAGCTGGAATCAAGATTGCCGGGAGAAATATCAGTAACCTCAGATATGCAGATGACACCACCCTTATGGCACAAAGTGAAGAGGAACTAAAAAGCCTCTTGATGAAAGTGAAAGAGGAGAGTGAAAAAGTTGGCTTAAAGCTCAAGAATCAGAAAACGAAGATCATGGCATCCAGTCCCATCACTTCATGGGAAATAGATGGGGAAACAGTGGAAACAGTGTCAGACTTTATTTTTTGGGCTCCAAAATCACTGCAGATGGTGATTGCAGCCATGAAAGTAAAAGATGCTTACTCCTTGGAAGAAGAGTTATGAGCAACCTAGATAGCATATTCTAAAGCAGAGACATTACTTGGCCGACTAATGTCTGTCTAGTCAAGGCTATGGTTTTTCCAGTGGTCATGTATGGATGTGAGAGTTGGACTGTGAAGAAAGCTGAGCACCAAAGAATTGATGCTTTTGAACTGTGGTGTTGGAGAAGACTCTTGAGCGTCCCTTGGACTGCAAGGAGATCCAACCAGTCCATTCTGAAGGAGATCAGCCCTGGGATTTCTTTGGAAGGACTGATTCTAAAGCTGAAAATCCAGTACTTGGCCACCTCATGCGAAAAGTTGACTCATTGGAAAAGACTTTGATGCTGAGAGGGATTGGGGGCAGGAGGAGAAGGGGACGACTGAGGATGAGATGGCTGGATGGCATCACTGACTCAATGGACGTGAATCTGAGTGAACTCTGGGAGACGGTGATGGACAGGGAGGCCTGGCGTGCTGCAATTTATGGGGTCGCAAAGAGTCGGACATTACTCAGTGACTGAACTGAACTGAACTGAAGAAAAAGGAAGCACTCCTTGCAGTGAAAATATGTATATTTGCGTCCACATTTTTTTCAATTACATGGGTTGATTATACTACACATTAATCATGAAACAGTTGAAACTGGCAGATTCATAACTATTGAACAGGACTGCTGTTTAAATATAGTTTTACTTTAAATAAATTGAATGAAACTCTATCCTCTACTATATATTTACTCTCAACTACAGACCCTGTTGGACTTCCCTGGTAGCTCAGACGATATAGCATCTGCCTACAATGTGGAGGACCTGGGTCTATCCCTGGGTCAGAAAGATCCTCTGGAGAAGGAAATGGCAACCCACTCCAGTCCTCTTGACTGGAAAATCCCATGGATGGAGGAGTTTGGTAGGCTACAGTCCATGGGGTCTCAAATAGTCGCACTTTCACTTTCACAGACCCTATTAACGGGATGCTTAGAGAAGCTGAGGGGCTTCTCTGGAGGCTTTGTGTTAAAGAATTGTCTGTGATGCAGGAGCCATAGGAGATGTGGGTTCAATAGGAAAGATTCCCTGGAGGAGGGCATGGCATCCCACTCTAGTATTCTCGCCTGGAGAATCCCATGGACAGACGAGCTTAGTGAGCTACAGTCCATGGGGTTGCAAAGAGTTGGGCATGACCGAAGTGACTTGGCATGCAAAGAATCTGAAATTTTATTTATACCAAATTTTATTTAATATTTAACTTTTCTAAATTGCCAGATAAATATAAGAAGTGTTGAGATTACCTATTAATATTTAGTAAGATTTGTCTCCCTTGAGTAACTTGATAAATTACAGTTGTATCTATTTTACTTAGATGAATTATGCCTGTATTTGGGATCTCTATTGGTGGGTTTAAACAGCTTTTGGAATGTTATCTGTAATGAACCAACTATGCTATTGAAGTGAAATATGGTATAATTCAGTATTTGTTTGGTATAGTTATTATGGGTTAGAGAACTCCTGTAATAGGGAATACTGTGAATGTGAAGAGATGGCTGTTTAATTTCACAATGCACATGAAGGGTAAATATTCAAATATGATTTCTGATGTAAAAAAATACAGAAGCATCTATAGGACAATGATATCTGCATTGTGTCTGCTTGCACCTTGAGAAATAAAAATATAAAATAGTTCACATTGTTATAGCAGACATGTAGCTACGTATGAGCAGAGAAAAATCACACATCTTGAAAGCAGCAGGGGTCCACAGGCAGACAAAGAAAGCAGAAGCCTTCAGACTGACAGGAAACCAAACATTTTGGGCAAAGAAAGGTAGCAAAAGGCAGGAATCTTATGCATCCTACTGTAACCTGTTGCTCATTATTCTCTCATTCCAATAAAATTAGCCTTACAGATAAGAAGTACTCATCACATACCCAGCCATGAATACTTCTGACCTAAGCTAACTAAGAACAAAAATCCCCAAATCTGGGAAGTCAACCGCCAAACTCCTTCCTCAGGGAGTATTCCACCTCTTCATTTGTATGCCCCTTATAATCTGTTTGCCAAAGAAACCCAGGGCAGCATTTCCTCACTTGTCTGTCCACTCTCCATTTGAGAGTGTATCCTTGCTTAAATAAAACTTTACTTTCCTAACCTCTCTGCTTATCTCTGAACCCTTTCACAGCAAATAAAGAAGCTTAAGTTCACCAGGGACAATATCATCCTAAAAAATGCAGGAAAGAGCCTTATTGTTTGATCACTCATCACATAAACACAGAGGTTCAGATTATTGGGCCAAGACAACAGAGTAGGAAGATCCTAAACTCACCTCCTACAGTTGCACGAAAATTATAACTACTTGCAGAATAATTGTTGATGAGGCAGGTCTGAGAGTAACAGAAAAGATCATCTACAACTAAAGATAAAATGGCTGATTCATATCAATGTATGGCCAATACCCACTACAATACTGTAATTAGACTCCAATTAAAATAAATAAATTATTATTTTTTTTTAAAAGAAGGAAAAACAACAAGACAGATAGGAGGAGCAGAGACATAGTATACTCAAGACTTATCCCCGGGGGTGGTGGGGTGATGATTTAGTCGCTAAGTTGTGCCGGAGTCTTGCAACCTCAGGGACTGGAGCCTGGTGGGCGATGCCCAAATGGGAAGGTAATTACACCCGCAGAGGTTCAACAGGTGAGTGACGGGTCCGACCCTACGTCAAGCTCCGCAGACCATAGGTCCTGCACTGAAAAGATGAGCCTTCAGAATAACCGGCTTTTAAGGTCAGAGGCTTTAAAAGCCAGAGGGAGGAGGGAGATAAAACTGCCTGGGGCCCTGGCTGGTTACTGTGACCACTCCTGCAGTAGGAGCCCCAGGGCACCTCTTCACTAGAGCAAAGGCTACTGCTGTTATCGCCAAGGAGAAAATACACGCGGGCAGTGGGCAGGACAGAGCTGGCTCGGATCCAGCGCTGCCGTTTGAACAGGATGAGGGTGGCTTTTGCTGGTGGGTGCTCACAGACCCAGCAGATCAGGGGCTGTCTTGAGCTCTGACGGGCACACTGGGAAATAAACCAGGGAGATAAAGAAGTGCATACAACCGGTTACAGAGCAAACGACCCGAGGGAATGAAATATACAGTGTGGGGAATATAGTTAACTACATAATTTTTTGTATAGTGACATAACTAGACTTATCGAAGTGATCATTTTGTAATGTGTAGAAATATGGAATCTCTTTGTTGTGCAACAGGAGCTAAGATAGTTTTTGTAGGTCACTGATACTTCAAAAAACACACAAGCAAAGAAACTCATAGAACAACAGATATGATTTGTGGTTACCAGAGGCAAGGCATGTGGAAAAGGGGGATTGAATGAAGGTAATCAAAATGTAGGAGCTTCCAGTTACAGGATGTGTATGTGCTACGGATGTAATGTACAACAAGACAAGTACAGTTAATACTGCTGAACATTATATATTAATATGTTAAATTGGTTAATCCTAAAAGTTCTCATCATAAAGAAACACAATTTTCTCTTTCTTTGATTTTGTATCAATATGAGATGATGAATATGGTGATAATCATTTCAGGATATGTGGAAGCCAAATCATTCTGTACACCTTAAACTTTTACAGTGCTTTGTGGCAATTATATCTCAATAAAATGGCACGGAAAGAAAAGCACCAAGGAGGTCCAGCCACAGTAATAAGTAGTTTCAATCATGAGCTTACGTGTGCATGCATACTTGTGCACTTAGAGTTATGTGCCCTCTCCCTGCATTTCTGTAGGTAAAGGATTCTATTTTTTTTATGCTCTTTAATAATTGCTTCTTCTTTGTCTCTCAAACCATTGTTTCCACCTCCATGCTATACACTGACATTGGGAAAACCTCTTAGATCTGCTCCCATTATGTGGAACATTTAATGAAGACCATCTAATGGGCTTCCCAGGTGGCTCAGTGGTAAATAATCTGCCTGCCAATGCAGGTGACACAGGAGATGTGGGTTTGATCCCTGGGTCAGGAAGATCCCCTGGAGTAGGAAATGGTAACCTGCTCCAGTATTCTTGCTGGGATAATCCCATGGACAGAGGAACCTGGCAGGCTACAGTCCATGGACTCGCAAAAAGTCAGACACAACTGAGTGACAGAGCACACGTTCAATCTAAACCTATGTCTTTCATTTGCAAGATTATTTCCTAACAAGTAGCCGCTGGAACTCCCGCTTTACTGGATGTCAGGTGTTATCACTTTTCCTTGTAGTTCTTTTCACCTCATAGCCAGAACCATATACTTTACTTTCATCTGGTAATAAAACAAGTGTCACTGACTTTTCTCACAGAGACCCACTTCCCAGACTAATGGTCTTATCTCTTATATACCAGTTTTTCTTCTAAACCCCCTACTGTGCTTAATTTTGTCCCCAGTCCTTGAACCTAACTATAGCACTCTCTGTTAAAATAAGATATATTTTAGGAATTGTTTCCACCTTCTTCCATCAATTATTCCTCATCATGGTATCATCATACACAAGACTGGTCCTAAATTTTATTATAGGTTTGAGCATCTATACCTGGATGAGAAATAATACCAGCCACAGACAATAGTTTGCTTTAGGATCAAAATTAGACCATTATATTAGTGAAATCTTTCAACTGACAGATTAATCATTAATAAAAGTCCCACAGTCTTAGTATTTTAGAGTTTCTTGGAAAGAAGAGATTTAATATTTGTTCATAACACTTCTGATTGTCAAACATCATGGTAAGTGGTTTGCACACATTGGAATTCAGAGTGAAGTGTATGTTAGAATAAGACTGCCTAAGCTCTTCAACTCACCATATTTTTAGGACTGAATGAGTAAGAAAATGTAAATTACTTAATTTGTATTAAAATGGTAACAGTATGACTTGCTGTATAAGTATGTTATGTGAATAAACAAAATAACAAATTTGAGTCAGTGCACACAGTGCCTACCCCACAGTACATAATATGTAATTATTAACTCTTATCTCACTTAGTCTTTCCAATAACCACAGAAAAAGGAAAATGGCAATCTGTAAAAAGAAAGTCCTTAAAGAAAGAAGGACAACTAGAAAACAGTAAAACTAGAATATTAATTTTTTTTCAAAGCCTATGTTCTTTCCACTATAACCTTATACCCAATATGGATGCTATTTCTACAACAATTCTGAGAGATGAGGACACACATCCAATCTCAACAATCTAAAATTGTAAGTGGAGAGCCTTGAAAGTCTGCCCCTAAATTTCACATGCTACATCAACTTAAGCCAGGATACAAGTATCAACTATTCAATTACCTCTCCTTTTCTTTAACAATCAATTTCTAATTTTCTACTTTGATTGTCCTTAACTCCCATATGTTCCATGGTACCCTGAATACAATCATTATATTAAGCAACACCTATAACCTTAAGGGATTAGACCTGATAGACAGAATGTCTGAAGAACTATGAATGGAGTTTCATGACAATGTACAGGAGGCAGTGATCAGACCATCCCCAAGAAAAACAAATGAAAAAAAGGCAAAGGGTTGTCTGAGGAGGCGTTACAAACAGTTGAGAATAGAAGAGAACCAAAAGGCAAATGAGAAAAGGAAAGATATACCCATTTGAATGTAGAGTTCCAAAGATTAGCAAGAAGAGATAAGAAAGCTTTCCTCAGTGATCAATGCAAAGAAATAGAGGGAAAGAGAATGGGAAAGACTAGAGATCTCTTCAAGAAAATTAGAGATACCAAGGGAAATTATCATGCAAACATGGGCACAGTAAAGGACAACAATGGTATGGACCTAACAGAAGCAGAAGATATTAAGAGCAGGTGGCAAGAATATACAGAAGAACTATACAAAAAATATCTTCACAACCCAGATAATCACGATGGTGTGATCACTCACCTAGAGCCAGACATCCTGGAATGTGAAGTCAAGTGGGCCTCAGGAAGCATCACTATGAACAAAGCTACTGGAGATGATGGAATTCCAGCTGAGTTATTTCAAATCCTAAAAGATTATGCTGTGAAAGAGCTGCACTCAATATGCCAGCAAATTTGGAAAACAGCAGTGGCCACAGGACTGGAAAAGGTCAGTTTCCATTTCAATCCATAAGAAAGGCAATGCCAAAAAATGCTCAAACCACTGCACAATTGCATTCATCTCACATGCTAGCAAAGTAATGCTCAAAATTCTCCAAGCCAGGCTTCAATAGTATGTGAACTGTGAACTTTCAGATGTTCAACTGGATTTAGAAAAGGCAGAGGAATCAGAGATCAAATTGCCAACATCCTTTGAATCATGGAAAAAGCAAGAGAGTTCCAGAAAAACATCTATCTCTGCTTTATTGACTATGCCAAAGCCTTTGACTGTACTGTGTGGATCAAAACAAACTGTGGAATATTCTTCAAGAGATAGGAATGCCAGACAACCTGACCTGCTTCCTGAGAAATCTGTATGCAGGCCAGGAAGCAACAGTTAGAACTGGACATGGAACAACAGACTTATTCCAAATCGGGAAGGGAGTATGTCAAGGCTGTATATTGTCACCCTGCTTATTTATCTTATATGCAGAGTATATCATGAGAAATGCTGGATTGGTTGAAGCACAAGCTGGAATCAAGATTGCCGAGAGAAATATCAATAACCTCAGATATGCATATGACACCACCCTTATGGCAGAAAGCAAAGAAAAATTAAAAAGCCTCTTGATGAAAGTGAAAGAGGACAGAGAAAAAGTTGGTTTAAAACTCAACATTCAGAAAACTAAGATCACGGCATCTGGTCCCACCACTTCATGGGAAACAGATGTGGAAACAGTGGAAACAGTGACAAACTTTATTTTTCTGGGCTCCAAAATCACTGCAGATGGTGACTGCAGCCATGAAATTAAAAGACGTTTGCTTCTTGGAAGAAAAATTATGACCAACCTAGACAGCATATTAAAAAGCAGAGACTTGACTTTGCCAACAGAAGTTCGTGAAGTCAAAGCTATGTTTTTTCCAATAGTCATGTATGGATGTGAGAGTTGGACTATGAAGAAAGCTGAGCACTGAAGAATCAATGCTTTTTAGCTGTGGTATTGGAGAAGACTCTTGATAGTCCCTTGGAGAGCAAGGAGATTCAACCAGTCCATCGTAAAGGAAATCAGTCCTGAATAGTAATTGGAAGGACTGATGCTGAAGCTGAAACTCCAATACTCTGGCCACCTGATGCAAAGAACTGACTCATTGGAAAAGACCCTGATGCTGGGAAAGATTGAAGGCAGGAGGAGAAGAGGATGACAGAGGATGAGATGGTTGGATGGCATCACCAACTCAATGGACGTGAGTTTGAGTAAACTTCAGGAGTCAGTGACGGACAGGGAGGCCTGGGGTGCTGCAGGCAATGGAGTTTCAAAGAGTTGGACACAACTGAGCAACTAAACTGAACTGATAACCTTATGAAAGAAAAAAGTAACCTAGACAGTTGGGATCTTTCTTATCTGCACAGATGTTACTATAATCACTGGTATCATGAGAAGCTCTTAGTAAGATATACAGTTTAATTGCTTACCATTCATCTCTTTGAGTCTATGTATTCCTCTTAACTGTACTGGTTGTATTCTTCTCTCAAATACAAATGGAATAGATTCTTCATATTGTATCATTTCAGGTAAACCGGTGACAATGTCTACCTGAAATAGTCTATAGCTAATCACTGGACCTATAATCAATGTCTGCCTTTACTGATCCCAGTATTAGACTTCTGCTGTTACATACCATTTTCAGACCAAATCTGTAGCAAGATGCTTACCTAGACTCAATTAACTGCCATTTGGATGAATATTGATCCCTGATTCCTTTCTATTATCCTGGTACATGCAAAACTTCAGCCTTGAATTTAGGCAGAACCTAATTTAAACAGCTTTCTATAAGATTTGAACATGGTTAAGTCACATACTGGTCTTCCCTGGGAGCTCAAATAGTAAAGAATCCACCTGTAGTGAAGGAGACCTGGGTTCAATCCCTGGGTTGGGAAGGTCCCCTGGAGGAGGGCATGACAACCCCTCCAGTATTCTTGCCTGGAGAATCCCATGGACAGAGGAGCCTGGCGGGCTACAGTCCATGGAGTTGCAAAGAGTTGGACATGATTGGGCAACTAAGCACAGAGCAAGTCAGGTACTGGGGTCGCGAAGAGACTTACACAACTTAATGATTGAACAACATCAAAATCAAGTCACATACTGGTGTTCCTAAGATTGTGATGCTTATACAATATGAGATCAATGATCTAATGTGTGTCTATCACACAGTATATCTTTTTAAATATTATTTATTTATTCATTATGTTTATTTTTGGCCATGCTGGGTGTTTGTTACTGCTCAGGATTTTCTCTAGTTGTGGTGAGCAGGGACTCCTCTCTAGTTGCAGTGCAAGGGCTTCTCACTGCAGTGGTTTCTCTGGCTGCACAGTATGGACTCTAGGGCACATGTGCTTCACAGTTGTGGCTCCCAGGCCTTAGAGTGCAGGCGTCGTGTCACCCCCGCCCCCTGCCCCCCAGCATGTCGGATCTTCCTGGACCACTGATTGAAACCGAGTCTCCTACATTGGCAGGTGGATTCTTTACCATTGAGCTCACAGGGAAGCTGACATATGGTACATCTTTAATGATACTTCCACATTATTGAAGATAAGCAATGAACAATAGTATTTTTCTTCATACACCCTTCTTTTTGGGGTGCTTCATTTGATGTGGATCTTCCAATAGCAATATTTATATTTTACTTTAATCTAATCTTGAAGTTTAGAATACTGTAAGATTGACAAGATTTCTGTGACTTACTGATTTCTCCTTTCTCTGGCTTGACCTTAACCCAACACTACTTGAGCCAGTGTGGAATTGTGATTTGATGGCTAATAATAAATAGATCATCAGTACCTTTGAGTACAATCCCACAGCTAGATAAAAAATGTCTAAGGAATAAACATGGGAAATACTGGGGTTGTAGAGGTATTATAAGCACACATAAACAGAGGTGATGGATACCCTGCCAGAAATTAGTATTTCTGGAACGTGTAATGTCTTTTCATATCCATTTCTATACAGAATTGTATGTCCAAGACAATTCTTTTCAAAAAGTATTCCAAAGTTCTTACTAAAACTTTAATGGCATTGACTAAAATTTTTGCATTAGATTCTCATGGAGAAAGCAGATTCCTTTCCAAGTGGACACACTTTTTATTAAACTTCTAATCTAAAAGATTGTGTGTTTCTATGAAAACAGAAATAGCTGTTATATACTCTTCTTAAATATTGCTTTGACGCTGTTTGTTTTTCAACATATCCTCCACATTTCTTTACAGATAACTGAGCATTTTAGGGGAAGAAAAGGCCTAAGACTTCAAAGTCACAAAGACTAAATCCCTTAAAGATAGATATCAGGATTGTAACACAAAGTCAGCTTGCATAAATATGAATAAAGAAAGGGTAAGAGAACAAAAATTTGAATTCCACCTGGACTTTTATACGTTCATTGATCCAAACAAATCCATTCTAAGCTATTTGCATCATCTGTCACACCAATGTCAAGTCTGGGAAGGAAGGTGGACATTTGGGAATAATAATGCGAAACTGGTATAGAAAGGTGAAGGGCAGGCTTAAGAAATGGAACTCTACACTTATCAGTGAAGAAGGAGAACAGCGTTGAAACTAATTTTAACAGGTCATGATACAATACTTATTCCCACTATAAGGCTGCAAGATTCCTACACTTCTACAATCTCCACTTAATTATTATGCATAGCTATTGTCTTGACTTAAAACTCACAAAGAAGCACAGTGTTCCCATCATAATAATCTGCACACATATATGAATAAGGAAATGGAAAGTTTAGTTTACTAGGGCTACTGTGACAAAGAACTACAAACTAGGTGGCTTACACAACAGAAATACACTCTCTTACTGTTCTGGAAGCTAGAAGTCTGAAGTGTGGACTGTGTGGTTATTTCTGAGGTCTGTGAGAGAAGTGTCTGTTCCACGCTTCTCTCCTTGGTTTGTAAATGGCTATCTTTTCTTCACTATAGTATCATTAACTTATGGATAAGGCTTTTAACTGGGATAACCAGAAATTATTTCTTATCAGTATAATCTCTGCTTCTTCTGCTTCTTTTGTTGGAACTTCAGCTGTGCTCTTGGCTCAGCTCACTCTTGTGATCGAAAAGTATAAATGTTGTACATTCCTTTTAAACATTTCCCTTGAATTCAGTAAGTTAACAAGGGTCAGTTTTACTTCTATCAACTATATCTATTTTCCAACAAAAATATATTTTGGTTCTGATTAATTACTAGACAAAGTAAATAATCATAAGGGAAGCTAGAGGTGAATACACAAAGTCAGGCTTTCAAATTTATTGTACATAACATATAGTCCTCTAAGAATCTGCATGGCAAAAACCACTACAATATTGTGAAGTAATTAGCCTCCAATTAAAATAAATAAATTTTTAAAAAAATAATAAAAAGAATTTATCTCTATCTCATAATAATTATCTTGCCTACATCTCTTCATTTATTTACATGATTCATATCTATTACTAGATTCTTGAGAACTTGCACTTCATTTGATAAATTCAAAATTTCTATAGTATAATGGACTGGAAGAAACACAAGCTGGAATCAAGATTGCCGGGAGAAATATCAATAACCTCAGATATGCAGATGACACCACCCTTATGGCACAAAGTGAAGAGGAGCTAAAAAGCCTCTTGGTGAAAGTGAAAGAGGAGAGTGAAAAAGTTGGCTTAAAGCTCAACAATCAGAAAACGAAGATCATGGCATCCAGTCCCATCACTTCATGGGAAATAGATGGGGAAACAGTGGAAACAGTGTCAGACTTTATTTTTTTGGGCTCCAAAATCACTGCAGATGGTGACTGCAGCCATGAAATTAAGACGCTTACTCCTTGGAAGAAAAGTTATGACCAACCTAGATAGCATATTCAAAAGCAGAGACATTACTTTGCCGACTAAGGTCCGTCTAGTCAAGGCTATGGTTTTTCCAGTGGTCATGTATGGATGTGAGAGTTGGACTGTGAAGAAGGCTGAGCACCAAAGAATTGATGCTTTTGAACTGTGGTGTTGGAGAAGACTCTTGAGAGTCTCTTGGACTCCAAGGAGATCCAACCAGTCCATTCTGAAGGAGATCAACCCTGGGATTTCTTTGGAAGGAATGATGCTAAAGCTGAAGCTCCAGTACTTTGGCCACCTCATGTGAAGAGTTGACTCATTGGAAGAGACTCTGATGCTGGGAGGGATTGGGGCAGGAGGAGAAAGGGACGACCGGGGATGAGATGGCTGGATGGCATCACTGACTCGATGGACGTGAGTCTGAGTGAACTCCGGGAGTTGGTGATGGACAGGGAGGCCTGGTGTGCTGCGATTCATGGAGTCGCAAAGAGTCGGACATGACTGAGTGACTGAACTGAACTGAATGATTATGTGGTAGTGGTGGTGGTTTAGTCACTCAGACATGTCTGACTCTTTGTGGCACCAGGGACTAGGGCTCACCAGGCTCATTTGTCCCAGGACTTCCTGGGCATGAATAGTGGAGTGAGTAGCCATTTTTCTTCTCCAGAGGATCTTCTTGACCCAGGGATTGAACTCAGGTCTCCTTCATTGGCAGGTTGATTCCTTACCACTGAGCCAGCAGCAAAGCCCATTTATATCATATATGTATATCTACATGATATTCAAAACATTTATAATACATATGTTAAATGTCATTTCATTGTATGGATACAAGCTGGTTTGTAATGATTATAAAGGTATGGGGCATGCTCCCTATCCTTGAAAAAATTAAGTGTAGATGTGTGATGTTTACATCAGTCAGTTCAGTTCAGTCACTCAGTCATGTCCAACTCTTTGCAACCCCCTGGACTGCAGCACGCTAGTCTTCCTTCTCCATCCCCAAATCTTGGAGTTTGCTCAGACTCATGTCCATTGAGATGGGGATGCCATCCAACCATCTCATCCTCTGTCATCCCCTTCTCTTCCTGCCTTAAATCTTTCCCAGCATCAGGGTCTTTTCTAATGAGTCAGTTCTTCACATCAGGTGGCCAAAGTATTGGAGTTTCAGCTTCAGCATCAGTCCTTCCAATAAACATAAATATCATATGCAGCCTTGGTAAATGGCTTGGCCACAGAGAAAGTGTGGGCCTCTTAATTGTCTACAACTTAAGTGATATACCATTTTCATCCATTTTTTTTCTGATTTGGTGGAGAGCCTTACTTCAAGTCATCTAGATGTTTCAATGCTAGGAAAACTCTGTCTGGAAGATTGTTATACAAATACAGGCTGCTTATCTTCTCTTGAGCTTGTCTTGAAGTTGCAAGTTGCAGAATGCTGGCTGAGGATTCCAGAGTAAGGTATCCTAATCTTCCTGGCTTAACCCCTTGCCCTGGGATTGAGGAAAGACAGTTTGCCCTGGGAAGCTGGGGTGGACTCAAAGTGACTGGATCTTTAGCCTACCCATGCTCAAGCAACATTTGAAGGGGGAAGAATTAGTCATTGGCCTTTCCCTTTTCCATTATAATTAACACTTAATCAACATGAAGCACAATAACGATGATGCATGCATGCTAAGTCATTTCAGTTGTGCCCAACCCTTTGAGACTCTATGGACATTAGTCCGAGGCTCCTCTGTCCATGGGATTCTACAGGCATGAATACTGGAGTGGCATGCCACACCCTCCTCCAGGGGATCTTCCTGACCCAAGGATTGTCCTCAAGTCTCCTGTGGCCCCTGCACTGCAAGCAGATTTTAGTGTCACTGGAGGAAGTCCTGATAATGATAATGCAAACCATTAAATGTGCTATATTTATTTTGTGGTAAGATATATTAGCTCACATTTTACTTTAGGAGGGGACATGAACTTCTTATGCAAGTCTTATTTTGCCAACATAAAATGTAAGTTGTTAATACTTTTAAAATATAGATAAACTATTATTATGTATTCGTTCTTAAAAGTCAATCTTTAGTCCTGCAGTCATCAGGATATTTTCTTCCTAATTTTAAAGTAGTTTAACCATTGGTAAGTTTCCTTATTATCTATTTTTTAAATTTTGAAATGTTTCATAAGCCAGCCATTTTCCATATGGATTTTAAGCTTTTAACAAAGTATCTGCTAAATAATTAAAGTAAAACACTATTGATGTATTGTAAACATTCAATAAATTCAATTCTTGTCTGATTAAGGCATTGAAAAATGGCCATGTAAGGACTGTGAGAAACATCTGCCCATAGGACTTGGTCAGGATGTAAGCATATTAAGTTTGACATTTGGTGGGGAAGGAAGGAAAAACTTCAATATGAGATTTCAAATATTTTATAGATAATTAGATTCCACATAAAAGCAATATCCTAAGATATTTGTCTTTCTCTGACTTCACTCAGTATGACAAACTCTAGGTCCATCAATGTTGCCCCAAATGCCATTATTTCACTATTTTTATGGCTGAGTTATATTCCACGGTATGTACTTACCACACCTTCTTTAACTATCCCTATGTTGATGGATATCTAGGTTGTTTCCATATCTTGGCTATTGTAAATAGTGTTGCAGTGAACATTGGGGTGCATATATCCTTTGGAACTGTGGTTTTCTCCAGATATAAACTCAGGAGTGGGACTGCTAGATTATATATCTCTCTTTCTAGTTTTTTAAGGAACCTCTATACTGTTCTCCATAATGGTTGTACCAATTTACATTCCCACCAACAATGTCGGAGAGATCCTTTCTTTTCACAATCTCTCCAGCATTTATTGTTTGTAGATTTTTTGATAATGGCCATTCTGATGGGTGTGAATTGATATCTCATTGTAGTTTTGATTTGCATTTCTCTAATAAGTACTGATGTTGAACATCTTTTCATGGACTTTTTGGCTATCAGAATGTCTTCTTTGGAAAAATGTTTATTTAGATGTTCCACTCATCTTTTGATTTTTTTTTAATATTGAATTGCATAAGCTATTTGTATAAGATATACAAATTAATCCTTTGCCAGTTATTTCACTTGTAAATACTTTCTCCCATACTGTGGATTGTCTTTTCATTTTGTTCATGGTTTCTTTTGCTGTGCAAAAGCTTTTAAGTTTAATTAGGTCCCATTCATTTATTTTTGTTTTGATTTTCATTCCTTTAGGAGGTGGATCAAAAAAGATATTGCGTGATTTATGTCAAAGTGTGTTCTGCCTATGTTTTCCTCTATGAGTTTTATAGTATCCGGCCTTACATTTAGGTCTTAAATACATTTTGTGTTTACTTTTGTGTGTGGTGTTAAAAGAGTGTTCTGATTTCATTCTTTTCCATGTAGCTGTCAAGTTTTCCTGGTACCACTTATTGAAGAGGCTGTCTTTTCTTCACTGTATGTTCTTGCCTCCTTTGTCATAGATTAGTTGACTATATAGATGCACATGCTTATCTCTGAACTTTCTGTCCTGTCCCATTGGTCTATATTTCTGGTTTTGTGAAAGTACCAAGTTATTTTGATGACTGTAGTTTTGTAGTTTAGTCTGAAGTCAGGATGCCTGACTCCTCCAGCTCTGTTTTCCTTTCATCAGATTGCTTTGGCTATTTGTGGTCTTTTATTTCCATACAAGTTGTAAAAATTTTGTTCTAATTTGTAATTAGATACATATTAGATTTGTAATTTGATACATATTGCATTGAATCTGAGTAACATCTTTGTTTTCTTCAAAACATATATGTAATAACATTTGTACTCTATAACACAAAACAGTGTATTTGTAAATAAATGACTTCAAATTGAGGTTGACTTAACAGACATGTTTGTTTTTGTTACATTATAGATGTAATATGTAAAATAATAGACAAATCAATAACATATTGGAATGCATTTCCTACATGGATGAATCTATGTTTAAAATCAGTGTTAAACTGTCAGGTAACAATTCTCTTCTAAAGTTACATTTTTATATGCAACCTATGAAAGGTGGATGCATTTATATATTTTTTTAAAATCAACTCACTAAAATGATTTAACAGGGTTACTATGGTTATCTGGGGAAAAAAATCCAATTTTCTCAATGCCTCCAGAATGTAAGTATCTTCTTTATACATCAAAAAAGTATATATAAAAAGATACTTATTTTAGACACAGTCTGTATTATGAGGATACAATGTTCTATAGCTTTGAAAACCATTGACCATCTACCTGAGGCATTTTAGAAATAGAATCAAAGAAGAACAACTATGATTCATAATTTTAATCTGCTGGATGACTCAGTGGGTAAAGAATCTGCCTGCAATTCTGGAGACAGAGAAGACGCAGGTTTGATCCTTGGGTCAAGAAGATCCCCTGGAGGAAGAAAATGACAACCCAGTCCAGTATTCTTGCCTGAAAAATTCAATGAACAGAGGAACCTGCTAGGCCACAGTCCAAAGAGTCACAAAGAGTCAGACACGACTGAGTGACTAAGCATGCATGCCTGTAAATTTCAATTTCTTTTGTCTTATTTGATTAATAAAAGACATTAGCAAAGACACACACACACACACACATATATATAGATATATCTCATTAGCATAGTTTTGAGTTTTACAACATTTTAAAAATTAGTTTTAACTAACATTTATCATGGATGAAAATGAAATATATCATTGCTTGTCATTAATAATGATGTGTTGCATATATATTAAAATATGAATTGTTCTCTACTGTGAATGTCCTATAGTTCTACAGTAATGTTAGGAACATTTTATGATCTCATATAACATGATGATGTGAAGTATAACCTAGATATGTCCTCTTCTGCCCCCTTACATTATTTCCCTTCCCATCTGAGTTAAATGGCAAGTGCTGGACTTATAGCTCACATCTGAGAAAAAAATAAGCTGAAATTTGGATTCTAACCTTTTTTTTTTTTAAAGCACCTTTTCAAAGGGCATGATTTCTTAATGTTCCACTAAGTTATCAAAGAGGCAACTAGATTTCAAACACACACAGACATACACCCACAGTATGAAAAGGGCCTGCAGAATAGGAATGGCAATGGATAGAATTTCAGAAAACAATTATTGGTGAGTCTAAATTGTAATTCTTGACATAACTCTCACAATATGCAAGGGTATCTGGAAACAAGGGATACTGGCACCATATTCCTTACACAGACTCATTCAACCACTTGACTCTTTAGACACATCCCAGTGACTCAGAACTATGGGTGAATACCAGAAAGAGATGACAGATTGCAATAGCAGGGAGAAAGACATCATAGAGA
This sequence comes from Oryx dammah, assembly GCF_014754425.2. NCBI lineage: Eukaryota > Metazoa > Chordata > Mammalia > Artiodactyla > Bovidae > Oryx > Oryx dammah. The sequence continues at coordinate 155,998 of NW_024080544.1, forward strand.
GTTTCCTATCTTGAAGCACTGAGATGGTCTGGAAAGCAATCACTGGGCAAAGTGACCCAGAGAACTAGGGAAAGATGTTAGGATATTTACTGGGTTCTCTCTCCCTTGACTTTACCTCAAGAAGGCATCCAGAGATGAAAAATTACCCAACAAATCTGTAGGGCAGACCATCCATTGAGGATTTTGGGGGGATAGTGGTCATTTATCCATAAAATTCCTGCTACAGGAGAGTGGTCAATTGGGAACTGGAGAAACACTTAGTGGCCCATACAGAGGAGCAAGGAAAAGATGTTTCCTTAGTTGAGAAACAAAGCACCTGAAAAATCAGCATCTGGATGAACCCAGTGCCAAAAAAACAGACTAGGTGTGGCCCCTGGCAGTTGGTGATTGATTACCTGTAGGTAAGTGAGGACAAACTAATCAAGTGATCTCAGGCTTTCCTCAGAGGGTCCTAAACAATAACAGAGACTCTACTTCATATAAACTGCCATCACTGCCCTCCTTTTGAGTGGGCTTGAAGTGTTTTGGAAGTTTACAGTCAGCAACAGGAAGAAGACAGACTAGAAAGAGTTGAATTTTCCAATTATTATTCTACATGAGATTGTTTAAATCTGAAAGGACTGAGAATACTATTAGGGCAGAGCAAACTTATGGAGAAGGAAATGGCAACCCACTCCAGCTATCTTGCCTGGAGGATCCCATGGATGGAGGAGCCTGGTGGGCTATCAGTTCAGTTCAGTCGCTCAGTTGTGTCCAACTGTTTTGAACCCATGGGCTGCTGCACGTCAAGCCTCCCTGTCCATCACCAACTCCCAGAGTTTACTCAAACTCATGTCCGTTGAGTTGGTGATGCCATCCAACCATCTCATCCTCTGTCATCCCCTTCTCCTTCTGCGTTCAATCTTTCCCAGCATCAGGGTCTTTTCAAATGAGTCAGTTCTTCACATCAGGTGGCCAAAGTAATGGAGTTTCAGCTTCAACATCAGTCCTTCCAATGAATATTCAGGACTTATTTCCTTCAGAATGGACTGGTTGGATCTCATTGCAGTCCAAGGGACTCTCAAGAGTCTTCTCCAACACCACAGTTCAAAAGCATCAATTCTTCTGTGCTCAACTTTCTTTATAGTCCAATTCTCAGATCCATACATGACTACTGGAAAAACCATAGCCTTGACCTTTGTTGACAAAGTAATATGTTGTCTAGGTTGGTTATAACTTTGCTTCCAAGGAGTAAACGTCTTTTTATTTCATGGCTACAGTCACCATCTGCAGTGATTTTGGAGCCCAAAACATTTTGGAGCTCCATGGATGGACGAGCCTGGCGGGCTATAGTCCACGGAGTTGCAAAAGAGTCGGACACGACTTGGTGACTTAACGACAGAGCAAATTTAACTGGTTTGGTTAGACTCAATCACTTGTTACATGGCATGGGAGGACTAAAACTTTAGAGCCAGGAACAGTTCATGGAACTTGAATTTTATATTTATATATATATATATGTGTGTGTGTGTATGAAAAGAAAGAAAGAAAGTGAAGTCGCTCAGTCATGTCCAACTCTTAGCGAACTGTGGACTGTAGCCCACCAGGCTCCTCTGTCCATTGGCTTCTCCAGGCAAGAATACTGGAGTGGGTTGCCATTTCCTTCTCTAGGGGATCTTCCCGACCCAGGGATTGAACCCAGGTCTCTCCTGCATTGCGGGCAGATGCTTTAACCTCTGAGCCACCAGGTATATATATATATATATATATATATATATATGATGGCAAGTGTATTACATGTGTATTTGCTTATACCTGTTAGCAAGTCAATTATACTTGTTACCTGAACATGAATCATACTTGTTATGAATTATACCATAGGTATTTTAATATATCTTTATATCTTTTCATAACAATAGAAGGGTCTTCTAGATTAGAAACCATTTATTTCTAACACACTAGTTGAGGTCTGAAAAAGTTTTGTATATTATCTGAAAATTGAGATATATAAAGAAAATGTCTCTCAGAACAAAATGTTATTTATTTTTCCTTTTAATTTTTGGTTGAAGAAAATGTCTCATTATAACAGAATTGGTAATCGACCAGAATATGTAATCATTTTTCAATTATATTCATTTTATATACATTACTATTTCAACCCAATATGATTAATTATGATTATTATAATTTGTGTATTTGTAAAATTCTGAATCATTTCATCTGATGGACCCCTTTGGTTTTACAGTTTGGCAAACAGAAGTCATTTTATACTGATGAAATGATCCTCCCCAATGCAGAAAAGCAATATATATATTGTAAATTCATGGAAGTAGTCAAATTCTAGCACTTCAATAAGGAAACTCTGAATAATGAATTGACTCTCCACTAATAATAAAAATCCAATTGGAATGAGTATTTTCTTCCACCTGAACGTTTGTTTAATGCCAATCTCCATCATTTCTAAGTATACTAGTAACATGTCATGTTAATTTTAATTCTGAGACAAAGATATATAAGAAAATACTCTTTTGCTTTAATTTGCTTCAAACATTTGCACACTCTTTTGTTCAGAATACATCTATGAGAACAGAAATCTCTTATGTTTTTTAGAGTTTCCAGGAGAATTTCCTTGATTGCCTTACTGTAGGACAGTCTGTGATAGAATTCAGTTCTAAGGAGGATTCCAGACTACTCATTTGAACTAATGACATGCTAATCCTATCTTTTGGTTCAAGGCAGCATTTCTTAGTCAGGAAGTGGGTGATCTTTGGAAATTTTAAAAAGGTCCTGAAGTGGCTCCAAAAAGTGAAACCAAGCACAGTGGCATAATCCATTAACAGCTTCCTTGACCTTTTCTACAAAAGTTCTAATTTTTATTGTAGTGCTTGGGTCCCAGACAGAATCTTCATTAAGCAAGACCCTGAAGATTTTCTAGAATGTCTAGTTCAGTACCTCTCACACTTTAAAGTGTGTCCAAGTCAGGGGGACCTTATTTAAATGGAGATCCTGAGACAGTAGATGAGGGTAAGATTCTGCATTTCTAACAAGCTCCCAGGTGACAGTCATGGGCCTGGGCCAGGACGCATGCTTTGAACAGCAACATTTTAAAAGGCTTAACACTTGTTTCAGGGATGAAGTGTACCACACTAAACTTTCATATTTATTGATTTACTAAAAACAACAACAACAAAAATCCTACAGCGCCATCTGCAAAGATAACACTGTAGTTCTTTTTTTTTTTTAGTAAATATATACTACAAATATATTTTAATAAAAAGAAGGAATTCAATGAAGCTTAAAACTGACCATCATAGTATCACGTACACAGCCTTTGTGTCATAAGTTATTCTTTACTTAGAAGAAGAGTTCAGAGAAAAGATGGGAAAATTCATGCATTTCCCATTTACTCTATAGCTTTTCCGAAAGTCCTAAGTCCTCTTGTATATTAAACTTTGCTACTGTAGATTGCTTTTCAAAATCATACTCTACTATTTTCATTAGCATTTTAAGTTAATACTTGTTTAAAAGAGGTAATACTTTGAGAGGTTTAGATTATTTTCACATTGAATTTACTTATTTTAAAGCAAATAATGAATCGTATATATGAGGAAACAATTGATACTGAGGAAATTTCTACAAATATTTTCACTTACCATTAAATTAATGCCCTGTGACATGATGAGAATGGTAATGGAAATAAGTCTATATTATTACCTAAAGGCATTATCAAAACTCAATTGGAAAGTGAAGATAACACACCAGAATCATTTTGGATGCATTGACAGCACCACCTCTTACACTGTTGTGTGGAGTTTAAATGTTGCCACTTATAGGGTTGTGTTGATCTACAAGTACCACCATTAACAGCAGTATGACAAGCATTATTAATCACCTACAGCTTTTGCTGGGCAAAATTGATGCACCTATTGCTTTGTAACTAAAGTACTTCTTTTCACAGTTGCATTCCAAGTTAAGAGCTCATATTGAGATAACAGGCCAAGGCAAATCTAATATCCCGCTATATCCCATTATATGATCGGCAGATTGCAATAGTTAACCTTTACCTGCTCCTAAAGTGCAGTGTCCTTCTCAACAGAGTACAGGTGAAGAAAACATCATGATATGAATTGAACTTACATAAGGGTCTGAACACAAAGAAACAGACCAAGGCTACCTTCTAAGTATAAGCTTTGCTCAGACATCAGTAACATCCCCTAGACAGACAGGATGTTAAAGCCTCACTTGACTGCATTAGCTGGAGCTTTTCACACTAGTGCACTTAATGGAAAAAGCTACCGACCAAAGCACTCCACTCAGGAAAGCTGTTCCGAGTCAAAAGCTGGCAACAAATAAAATAAATACTACCTTCCACAGTGATAGAAGAACGAACAATGCTGGGTCATGTAAGTTTGAAACTAAAATGCTTTTTCACAATAAAGTAAAATTGTCTGCTGAAGCCAATGAAAAGTAAACTGTATATACTGTGAATAAAAAAACAGAGACTATGCTGGGTAGATCAGCAATTACAACCATTTGATACTTCTATGGAAAATCATGGTTAAAGTGTACCAATACTGGAGAGATACATATTCTTAATTACCCCACAATCTTTGTATATAAAAGAGAAGATGCACTTCACCCTGTGTACTCCTGGCAAAGGCATAGATTAAACTAACTGCACACCCTAGTGATTGACTTCAGTTTGTCATTATGCTGGAAATAAGAGAAAGATTTTGGAAAACGTTCAAAAATAGGAATGGGCCATAATCCAAACCACAAGGATCTGGAAGAAGCTGTCAGATCCTTTGTGAACATAGATAAGGGAGAAGAACACATTCAGTTAAAAACAATAATACATGAACATATTTTACATTGTGGGATTTTGTTCATAGGAAGGCAAGAACAACTTAAATATATGTTGATATATTAACATTGTTTTGTCCATATCTAAAAATCCTTTCATACTTTAAAATCTGCTTCATATATAGTTAATTAGCCCTAAGTTATAAAGACATACAACTTTTTACTATGGTGCAGTTAGTGAAAACAAGAGAAAGAAACAGTATTTTGGTATATCAAGCTTTTGTGGCCACATGATGAAATCCCACTGATGGGGGTCTCTGGTGTATGACAGAATTACTTAAAAATCAGTAAAACCTGACAGCTGCCTTCACACAAGTGACAAGGGTTTACATTCAATTTTTATGTCTTATGTGCCTTGTTGGTCTGTAACATAAAGCTTTTTTGATTATGTATCCTTTGGGCATTCTAGTAATCAAGATAATATTACCAGAGAAGATAAAAAATCTTTATGCTCTTAATCCATAAATACCTAAAATATGCATTTGGGTTTTAGGATTATAATGGAGGAAAAAACACTTCTCACTAATACAAGAAAATCTAAGGCCAGAAGTCAGAGAGATATCAAAGTTAGTTATAAAAAACAATTGTGCTATGAAAAAAGAAAATTATTTACTTTCTTTTTCGAACTGATTTGTTGAATGCCTATGTTGTCATATTCTAGGTATTGTCAGCCCTATCACTTTTGATTCCTTTTTTTTTTTTTTTAACTTTCCCTCTCTCATACTGCACATGAAAACCTTTGGGACATGTTGCTTGCTGTAACTTTTTCAAATATATCCAGAAATTATCACTATATCAGCAGTGACCCTGTTGTTCCAATCATTTCTACTGTATTGACATTCTTACTACACTCCACTAAATTCCTAGAGTTCTAAGGTTTAATTGTATACTTTCTTTGGCAAAATCTTGCAATGGCACTATTCTTCAATGAGAGTAAAAGCTGAAGTCTTTACAGTAACTCCAATGTAACTCCCTAAACAAACAGCTTTCTCATTTTGTGTTTTAGCTGGCTGAGTCAAAGGACCAAGATTCTCTGGAGGATTCCCAGGATGTTGAAGCTGAAACTCCAATACTTTGGCCACCTGATGCGAACAGCTGACTCATTGGAAAAGACACTGATGCTGGGAAAGAATGAGGGCAGGAGGAGAAGGGGATGACAGAGGATGAGATGGTTGGATAGCATCACTGACTCAATGGACATGGGTTTGGGGGGATGCCGAGAGTCAGTGATGGACAGAGAGGCCTGGCATGCTTCAGTCCATGGGGTCGCAGAGGGTCAGATGTGACCGATTGACTGAACTGTACTGATACATTGAGTGTTCTTGAATGAAGCAATATTGCTCTAGGTTAGATGGATTAAGGGAAGAATCACCTGAATGATAGTCAAAGTTCTTGAAGAATGAATAAGGACTGAATAGGTAGAACAAAATAGTAAAGCATATGAGCAAGGAAGAATGGAATGTTCCAAGTGGTAGCTGTGGGAATTTGGTAACTATTGTGGCTGAAGGTAAAACTTAGAGAAATCAGGGAAGAGTCAAGGATAAGGGCAAAAACCCAATAGTAACTGCTGCAACCTGGAAAAATATCTAGTAAATAAGCATTTCCTACTCATCCACACTAAATATGCAATATAATTCCACAGTCATCTAACAACTTGTTATCACTAGTTTGTATTCTCACCAAAGTATCAATTTCCAGCAACATCCTTTTAACAGCACCTCCAGTCCTTCCAACTGATTTGCTCAGAAACCCCTGGCTCAAAATTTTTTATTCTCTACTTAATGAAATCCACCTGTTTTTCACTATGCAAGCCTTCAATCTCCCTTGCTATCCTCTTTTCCTGGGATACATTTCATAATGTCAGGTATCTCCATGCCCTTGTAGCCCTCACTCCCCTCCCATTGTACTTGCCCATTGGATTTCCAGCCCCAGTTAATTCCAGTAACTGCTATTGTTATATCCACATATAGATGCAACAACCAGCTGGGGAACACTAAAAATTCACAACTAAATTTACTAATTTCTTTTTAAATTCCAGAATCTAAACATAAAATTTGCACTCAAACACATTTACATAACATGGTTTTCATACTCTTTAAAATGACTATTGTGAATATTTTTTAAGTCTCCTTAAATTGTCCATGTGTTTTTTTTTCCACATTGAGCTTCTACTTTATTTACAGCCCTTACTTATTTAATTAGAAGTGATTATATCCACTACCACGTCTGCAAGCTCATTCAATTACTCCAGTATTCTATTTTTATTCCTTTTACAATTTAAGAGAAGTCTTTTTTCTTGCTTTATGCCAAGTCCTCCTTTTGTGTTGACTCTTATTCTGCTTTCTTTATCAAAGATTGGATTCCAGTGTTTTTCACTTTCTCTTCTTCATTTTATCAATTTCCCTCTTTCTACTGGATTATATGTTACTCATTGACCCAAGAATATGAACTTGTTCTACTTCCATTTAAAAATGAGCAAAACAATGCAAAAATATTTCATTTCACATTGAAAGAATTATCCTCATGTCCTTGCAGTTTTCCTTTTCTAATGTTTGATTGTCCTTCAAACCAAAAATTCTAAGGAAAATGGCCTCTATCCATCAGCTCCAGTGCTTTTCCTTTATTTCACTTTCTCAACTAAAGAGCCTCTTGATGAAAGTGAAAGAGGAGAGTGAAAAAGTTGGCTTAAAACTCAAGATTCAGAAAACAAAGATCATGGTATCTGGCCCCATCAAGTTTTGCAAACAGGTGGGGAAACAATGAAAACAGTGAGAGACTTTATTTTCGGGGGCTCCAAGATCACTGCAGATGGTGACTGCAGCCAAGAAATTAAAAGACGCTTGCTCCTTGGAAGAAAAGCTATGACCAACCTAGACAGCATATTAAAAGGCAAAGACACTGCTTTCCCAACAAAGTTCCATCTAGTCGAAGTTATGTCTTTTCTAGTAGTCACGTATGGGTATGAGGGTTGGACTATAAAGAAAGCAGAGTGCCAAAGAATTGATGCTTTTGAACTGTGGTGTTGGAGAACACTCTTGAGAGTCCCTTGGACTGCAAGGACATCAAACTAGTCAATCCTAAATGAAATCAGTCCTGAATATTCATTGGAAGGACTGATGCTGAAGCTGAAACTCCAACATTTTGGCCACCCGATGTGAAGAACTAACTCATTGGAAAATGTCCTGATTCTTGGAAAGATTGAAGACGGGAGGAGAACAGGACGACAGAGGAAGTTATGGATGGATGTCATCACTGACTCGACGGACATGAGTTTGAGCAAGCTCCAGGAATTGGTGATGGACAGGGAAGCCTGGTGTGTTGCAGTCCATGGGATTGCAAAGAGTCAGACTCTACTGAGTGACTGAACTTAACTGTAACATCCTTGGTTTACAGATATGGCAGGAAATATTCCATTTCTCACTACTTTGGGAAAGAAATGAAACAAACCATAAAATATATTTTGCTCCATGAGCTTCTTAATATTACTTCTTTATTTTTCTTCTCTAACACATATGTACTACACTCAATTTGGACCTCAAACTCAAAGTTCCTTCCCAGAATCACATTCAACACTTATTTAGCATACATTTCAATTATTTCAGACATCATGTTATATGATCTGAAAAACATGTTTCTATCTTAAAATCATTGCATGTCAATTACTGTTGTACCTGGAGCCTGACCCTAGGGGGTTTGCCCAGAACAGACTCCCCACCCCTATATCCTTTGCTATATCTCTTAAGTACTTAGATAATAATATCTCATTCATATTTCCTGAGTTTTCACATTCTAAAACCACCACTAAATTGAAGAAAGTATCTTCTTGATGATAATGAGCATGTAGCCCCTGACATACTAGCAGGTAAGGATTGATGATGTCAACAGCCCTCTCAGCTCATCAACCAATCAGATAATTGTGTACCAGCAGATCACATACCCTGAGTTAGCCCTCCATCACCTGATCTTTAGAAATGCTTTGCTGAAACTCTTTGGAGAGTTTGACATTTCGAGGAGCATGAGCCACCCATTCTCCTTGCATGCATGTGAATTCACTTCAGTCATGTCTGACTCAGCGAAGCTATGGTCTGCGTAGCCCAACAGGCTCCTTTGTCCATTAAGAATATTGGAATGGGTTGCCATGCTCTCCTCCAGGGGATCTTCCTGACCCAGGGATTGAACCTGTGACTCTTATGTCTCCTGTACTGGCAGGTGGGTTCTTTACCACTAGCCCCACCTCCTTTCAGGGTCCTGAGATGAACTTTTCTCTGGTCCAATAATGTTTCTGGTTTGGTTAGCCTCATTGCACATTGAGTGTACAAACGTGGATTCATTAACATTATTATTTCCATTTTAGTTTCTTATGCAAATAATAGGGTTAATAAACATTAATGCCAAGGTTTAAACCGCAGGGTCCTAGTTTCAAATCCCTGCTTCTTTTCATTAAAATCTGAGATTATTCATGACTTTTTCATTTCTGCATCTAGCAATGTTTTCTATTTTATTTTTGTTTTTAATATCAATAACAGCTTATAGCTCAGGTGGGAAAGAATTCACCTGCAATGCAAGAGACTCCAGTTAGATTCTTGGGTTGGAAAGATCCACTGGGGGAGGGATAGGGCACCCACTCCAGTATTTTGGGGCTTCCCTTGTGGCTCAGCTGGTAAAGAATCTACCTGCAATGGGGGAGACCTGGGTTCGATCCCTGGGTTGGGAAGATCCCCTGGAGAAGGGAAAGGCTACCCACTCCAGTATTCTGGCCTAGAGAATTCCAGGGATTGAAGGGTCACAAAGAGTCAGACACAGCTGAGTGCCTCTCACTTTCAGTTTGAAATCATTCTTTATATAACTGCCTTTATTATGCTTTTCTTCACATATATATAATCGTATTAATTAGTAGGTGTGAAATTCACTGTCGACAACATATTCCCATAATCACCCCGATTCACTTTTCATTACATTTCTTCAAAGAAATATGACTGTTTTAATATTCTAAATACGGAAGTGCTTTATTTCAAATCCTCTTCCAAAAAAGTATTTTATTTTTGTTTTGGTAATTCAGCATGCTGAATACATGAATACTGAATGATCATGGTAGAACTTACTGAATTCTAGGTTGAAATTAATCAAGACACTTAAATATGCATATTTAACACACTTGCAAAATTATTGCATTTCTGCACCTTATTCATGGTGATTTTCTGTGCAATTGCAAATCTGCAACTGATATGACTAAGTTTGCCTGGTTTATGCCAATCCTTTTCTTTAGACATACAGTTTTTTATAAAGCATTTCCCTCTACCAAATAGGATATTCATTTTAAGCCATCTCTTCAAACTCAAAGATACTGTTTATGTTAACATGTCACTCTATCACTGCTTTAGTTTCAAAGACTTGTTTCCACATTCTATCAATGTCGTGTTCTACTCTGTAATTCTGTCCCCAAATAGCACACTACCTATCAATATACAAACAACATTGCTTTTTTAATTTCTAGGAAAAAATTCAAACCTAAGTATACTTGAGGGAAAACTATAATTACTTCACATAATTAATTACTTTTCCACAACAACAACTCTGAGAATTACTCATTCTAAGAAAGCACAATCACATTACAGAAACTGGATCCAATTATTTAGCTCCCATCACAGGCAGGGATATGTCTACCATGCTGGTCTGTGCTGAGATCTATTTTGTTGTGTCACACTGATGTCATTTCTACCACCCTAGATTTTTCCAATTTTTGCAGCTAAGCAAAGCCCAGCTATGTGTCTTCAGTGTCTCTGAGAGCTCACTGGGAGTTTAATGTCTCTTACTACATCTTGTTCTTAAAGTTCTAGTCCCCCCAAATTACTAATTTCATTCATGAATATTTTCTTTTTATTTTCCTTATCTTATGACAAAAACACAGAACAGAGAGATTTTTCCTTGAGTTCTGCAAAGTACTATTTATATTAGGTGATTGTGCATGGTATAGAGTCTTAAGATTTGGGGCTGACAGTGGTGAAGGGATAGTAGTCTGAGGACTTTCTCACTGGACAAATATTTCCTTCCAGCTATTGTCCTCTTGCTCTATTGACCCCCCCCCTTTTTTTTCTTCTTTAATTTGGCTAAAGTAAAACTTTAAAAAATTCCTCCCACTTCATTAAGTAGAATCATTTAGCTCCTTCTGTCTTTTAAGTTAGCCTATTTTTCCAAGCTTTAAGCACACTGTTTTAAAAACCAAAATAGTCCATCAAAACATTTTGTGAACCTGACGTTTTAAGAGAGAATTTTGCTATAAGCTTTTCATCTGATTGCTATTTTGTTTTATTCCCTCCATAGTTTCCCTTCAGCAAAATTTTTTTTATTACCTGAAAATGACTTTTGTCTTGAGAACATACACCCTCTCTCACAAACAGATTTTAAATGATCTGAGTGATATTTGATTAGAAGTCAAGCATACCATTTAATAGAACTATGCACATTATTACACAGACTGATTACAGAGAGAGTGACTTTTTGTTGGCGTCAAATGGCATCAAACTGTCGGTGTTTCTCCCACATGCCCTGTAACTGAACCTGATTGCTCTTCTTTTCAGGGCACTAGCTCTTCATATTCTGGTTAATCTGTGATTAAATTTGTCTCTCTGAAATTTACAAAAAAGACATTGTTTCTCTTAGCCAGTTCCCTTTCTACATTACTCTGTTCAGGTCTTCAATATGTACATTTTATTCCAAAAAATGTCCCATCTTCCTCTGATGTTAACAAATGAGAGTGTTTTTGAGTGCTATTCTACATGAATGACGTGGGTAGAATAGAGCAGACTTCTATACTTGCTTCACTCTCTAGTGTCAGAGGCACAATGTCAAGACAATTGTCAAACTCTCCAGTTTTGGACAACTATTTCTTAATAGCCAATGTAGCCTCCTTGTTTCTGATGCTACTTAGTTTTCAATATGGGCTTTCTTGTTGACTCAGACCAGAGATCCGGGTTTGATCCTTGGGTCAGGAAGATACCCTGGAGCAGAGAATGGCTACCTACTCCAGTATTCTCATTAAACTGAACTCTGATTAAACTTCAGTTACCTAGAAAAAGTTGATTAATTAGACTTTTCACAAACTACTTTGATGTTTATGATGGTTTTTTTTGCTTAGGTGATGAAGATATTTAATATTCTTGGACAGAGTTACATGTCTAATACTTTTTTGCTGCCCTGAATTTGCGTATTATACTTTACTTTGATGTATTTCTTAAAAGTTTATGCCCTGTTAAGGAGGTTTTCTTTAGATAAGTGACTCTTCTTCAAATCTTTAAAGACACTTAGTCAACATGTGGATAAGAATTACTATCAACCACATATATTTTGTGAACATGCACTATATGTACAAATGTCTACTATGTAATGGAAGCTCCAATAAGAAACGAGGCATAGTCTTTGCCTTGAAGGTTCTTACATTATACCAGTAATGCTAAAAGTAAGGATAAAAATAATAGACATTTCAGGGATTGTACTAATTGCTTCATAAAGATTATCTCATTAAATCTGTATACAAATAAGATGATAAGGCAAGGACTATTCATTTCATGTGGGAAAACATGATATAAAGAAAGGCATTAAGACTGAAGTAGATTTAGTACATTTAAAGAGAAAAATAATAATTTGCTTTCATTGAAGTACTTTTTATTTAAAGAAAGAGGAAAATATATACTTAGAAAGGTTCTTAGGCCTTGGCCATTATTGAGAAACTTAAAATTTATCATCTCATTAAATCGGTTTGTTTTATAACTGATCGAGTTTAGAGGTTGATGATAATGTAGGCAAGACTGACTTTAAGAAAGCTAATCAGTTAGCAGATTTTAGGATGGGTTGGAAGAACAAAGGACTGATAGCACAGAAATGATAGAAATGGGCAGAGTAGACCTGAGGTGGTTTGGGCCTGGGCTTAATTAAATGAACAAAAAATTAAAGAATGGGATAAATGATGTGAGATATTATAATAGAAACAATCAAGTACCTTACTATATGACTGAATTTAGAAGAAGGAAGAGACGATGAACAATTTATTTTTCAACCACAGCTCATCTTTACCATTCACACTCACCTGTTTCATCTTCAAAATCTTAAATGTCAATATCTCACTTAGTATATCAGTAGTTCATATGAGATACAGGTCAAATTCTTTATCATGGACAAGGTTCTTCAGACATGATCTTCATGAACTTACACATGATAACTTCTCTAGCCTTTACTCCTTTCATTTTAATGAACAGATAGACTGAGAGTCTAAAATGTTTCAATCTTTGTTTTTTAAAACTTTTGCTTTTAAAGATCACTTACAATACAAAAAATTATTGAGATTCTCAAAGGATATTCCTTTAAGTAAGGTGTTTTATTTATATTTTCACTATGTTAGAAATCAAACGTTTTATACACACACACACACACACACATATATATCTTAAAAGAACTACAATAAATTCACAATGAATTCTATTTGTGGTTGGTAGAAAATTTTGTCAGTTACTCTTCCTTGAAGTGGCAGACCTACTCAGTTCATTTTAAAGAAAATATCTGCCAAGATATGTTCAAGCTTGATTAAAGTTTCTCAATCAGTCTTTCTTTGAAGTAGAAATGGTGTTCTATGGAAGATTGGATGGCTAGTTTGTCTCACAATTAAACACACACACACACGTAAGTTCAGTTCAGTTCAGTTCAGTTCAGTCGCTCAGTCATGTCCGAGTTTTTGTGACCCCATGAATCGCAGCACGCCAGGCCTCCCTGTTCATCACCAACTCCCGGAGTTCATTCAGACTCACGTCCATCGAGTCAGTGATGCCATCCAGCCATCTCATCTTCTGTCGTCCCCTTCTCCGCCTGCTCTCAATCCCTCCCAGCATCAGAGTCTTTTCCAATGAGTCAACTCTTCCCATGAGGTGGGCAAAGTACTGGAGTTTCAGCTTTAGCATCATTCCTTCCAAGGAAATCCCAGGGCTGATCTCCTTCTGAATGGACTGGTTGGATCTCCTTGCAGTCCAAGGGACTCTCAAGAGTCTTCTCCAATACCACAGTTCAAAAGCATCAATTCTTCGACGCTCAACTTTCTTCACAGTCCAATTCTCACATCCATACATGACCACTGGAAAAACCATAGCTTTGACTAGATGGATTTTTGTTGGCAAAGTAATGTCTCTGCTTTTGAATATGCTATCTAGGTTGGTCATAACTTTTCTTCCAAGGAGTAAGTGTCTTTCAATTTCATGGCTGCAGTCACCATCTGCAGTGATTTTGGAGTCCCAAAAAATAAAGTCTGACACTATTTCCAGTGTTTTCCCATCTATTTGCCATGAAGTGATGGGACCGGATGCCATGATCTTTGTTTTCTGAATGTTGAACTTTAAGCCAACTTTTTCACTCTCCTCTTTCACTTTCATCAAGAGGCTTTTTAGTTCCTCTTCACTTTCTGCCATAAGCGTAGTGTCATCTGAATATCTGAGGTTATTGATATTTCTCCCAGCAATCTTGATTCCAGATTGTGCTTCTTCCAGCCCAGCATTTCTCATGATGTACTCTGCATAGAAGTTAAATAAGCAGGGTGACAATATACAGCATTGACATACTCCTTTTCCTATTTGGAACCAGTCTGTTGTTCAGACATGATCTTCATGAACTTACACATGATAACTTCTCTAGCCTTTACTCCTTTCATTCTAATGAACAGATAGACTGAGAGTCTAAAATGTTTCAAACTTTGTTTTTTAAAACTGTTGTTCCATGTCCAGTTCTAACTGTTGCTTCCTGACCTGCATATATGCAAAAACACAAAGTTTTTCCCTGAGGCAAGCGCTGGACTTCTGTATAGTGTTGTGTTGTTGTTCAGTTGCTCAGTTTTGTGTGACTCTTTGCAACTCCACGGACTGCAGCACACTAGGCTTCCCTGTCCTTCACAGCTCCCAGAGCTTGCTCAAACTCATGTCCTTTCAGTCTATGATGCCATCCAACCATCTCATCTTCTGGTGTCCCGTTTTCCTCCTGCCTTCTATCTTTTCTAGCATCAGGGTCTTTTCCAAAGAGTTGGCACTTTGCATCAGGTTACCAAAGTATTGGAGCTTCAGCTTCAGCGTCAATACTTGCAATGAATATTCAGGGTTGATTTCTCTTAGGATTAACTGGTTTGATCTCCTTATAGCCCAAGGGACTCTCAAGAGTCTTCTCTAACACCACAGTTCAAAAGCATCAATTCTTTAGGACTCAGCCTTCTTAATGTTCCAACTCTCACATCCATACATGACTACTGGAAAAACCATAGCTTTGACTACACAGACGTTTGTTGGCAGAGTAATGTCTCTGCTTTTTAACATGCTGTATAGGTTTGTCATAACTTTCCTTCCAAGGAGCAAGCATCTTTTAATTTCATGGCTGCACTCTCATGTCTGCAGTGATTTTGGAGGGGTACTTAACACAAACTTTCTATTTTGTCATGCAGATTATTAAAAGATTTTTATTCAAATGTTTTATTTAGTAAAATTGCTATTTTTCATGGTTTCATCAATGATTTTATTAAGTTGGGCTAGCCTTTAAATTGTATTTAATATGCTTTTTTGTCACTGCCTTGTTTGAGCCTGGCCCCAGCAATTTCTTCACCATTACTTTTGCTCCATCATTAAATATACTGAGGCAGTGAAAATGGCCCACAACATATTCATATTATGATGAAAAGTTTGACACTGTGAATGCCTGAAGTGACTCTGAGATCTTGTATTTTGTGTCCCACACTTTGATAAAGTTTGTACCAATTAAAACAGTAATCAAGGATAATGTGGCTGAAGCATGGCAAGCTAGGAGGAAAGTGTTTTTTTTTTTTTTTTTTCCTTTTAGGTAGGGGAATATTAAGGCAATTTTAGTGCTGACGTGCATGACCTGGTAATATAGCATACATTTTTCTCAAAAGAGAGAACAAAGCTATCTAACTTAAATATTCAATTTTAAAGTGAATAGATGTGAATTGAAAAATTAGTTAGAGAAAGTCAAACTAGAACCCTTGGAATAGAAATCACATCTTTCCTGCTAATGCCTTCAACACTGATACATAATTTTCTGACCTATTTCACAAGATTATTTTATGATTATGACTTTTATTCATAGATAATAAATAAACATAGTGGAAAACTTTGAGAATTAATTCATCACTATAAAAGTCTTCAAGAATGAAGGACTATCTTTAAATATTTTAGAAGCAACAGTTGAAGGACTGTCCAACTTCTTCTGAATATATCTCTTTAGTAATTATTATGTGATATCCCTGTAGGCTATGTTAAACATTTTTTCTATTTTATTTATTGCTCTAAGAATAGTTTTATGTTCTCTCTCAAAAGATAAAAAAATTATCTCCCACTCATATTTTAATTAAATGAAAATTATAACATTGTATAACAAACTACTGTACTGACACAAGTTACGACTTTGCCAACAAAAGGCCTGTTTAGTCAAAGCTATGGTTTTTCCAGGAGTTATGTATGGATGTGAGACTTGGACTATACACGAAAGCTGCGTGCCAAAGAACTGATGCTTTTGAACCGTGATGTTGGAGAAGACTCTTGAGAGTCCCTTGGACTGCAAGGACATCAAACCAGTTCATCCTAAAGGCAGTCAGTCCTGAATACTCATTGGAAGGACTGATTCTGAAGCTGAAGCTCTGATACTTTGGCTACCTGATTCAAAGGGCTAATTGATTAGAAAAGACTTTGATTCTGGGAAAGATTGAAGGCAGGAGGAGAAGAGGATGACAGAGGATGAGATGGCTGGATGGCATCACTGACTCAATGGGCATGAGTTTGAGTAAACTCCAGGAGTTGGCAATGGACAGGGAGGCCTGGCGTGCTGCAGTCCATGTGGTCGCAAGGAGTCAGACACGACTGAGTGACTAAACTGACAGCACAATACCTAGTAGAAAAGTGAATGCCATAACTCTGCACATTAATCCAATACAAACATCTATTTGTTCTGGATTCCGTGCTTTCTCTAAACATTAAGATTAATCATTTGAAGATAAACAAGTAATACACTCTCAGTTTATTTTCCTAAGTGAAGTGTCCATTTAGAGCATATGGTTGTGGAATATGAGTGTTTGGGGGAAATGAAGGGAGATTGTGTACTGAAGGAAATAAGCAGGCAGAGCTAGCGCTCAATGTGCAAATGCTAATACATTCCTTCCACTTTAATGCATTTTTCTTTCTGCTCATTCAGATACACTCAATACCTCCCCATTCACTGAAGCCCTGGCTTTACCTGAAGCTTTTTGGTATGCATTAATAAATGTGCTGAGAGAGAGTCTCCAAAAGATCTCTAATGAAACCATGATTAATATTAATATAAGGGATCCTCTATACCACAGAGGGGCTTCCCAGGTAGCAGTAGTGGTAAAGAACCTGCCTGCCAATGCAGGAGACATAAGAGAAGTGGATCCGATCCTTGAGTCAGGAAGATCTACTGGGGAATGGCATGGAAGCCCATTCCAGTATTATTGCCTGGAGAATCCTGTGGACAAAGGGGCCAGGTGGGCTATGGTCCATAGGATCGCCAAGAGTTAGACATGACTAAAGCAAATTAACATACATGCACATATACCATAGAGATTCCTGAGTATTTTTCCTTCCTCAGTGTAGTTGCAGATTTCTTCATCAGTCCAAATATCTGTAATCTTGGTGAACAAAGAATATATAGGTTAGTTTTTTTTTTAAATCTCCAGTTTACCCACAGAACCCAGGTCATTGTCCAATTCAGAGTAGCATTTAAAGCTTTTTTATTGAAAGAATAATATCAATGAAAGGCTACTTGGAGATTTATATGTCAATAAAGAGAGACTATCCAGTGATACAGAATGAACTCATGATTGGAACTGCAAAGTCTTACTTTTCTTTAATTACTGCCTTTAAACATCTCACACTAGGTTTTCCTTCCCCTGCCCTAGATGACATTCTCAATGAGTCACCAGCTTTCCATATATTTTAAGGTATTAAAAGAAGACATGCTTTGCAACTGTAATTAATTTTTACGTATACTAATACACACAGCCCTGCTAAACTCAAACTTCAATCTGCCATCCCTCATCTCCTCAGATGAGGTTTGCTCTGTGCAAGGAGACCTGAGGTAAGGCCAAAGTGGTGTTTTTGTTTTTTCCCTGTCATCCTGTCTCCTCATGACTCTTTCAGATGTTGTTGGAAAGATCAAAAGCAGGAATGTTAGTTGACTAACCACTGCTGTGATGTGGTCACCAAGCCTATCTGTACATCAGATAACAAAGTGATGATTCTCTGGTGCCTTACACATAATGATTCTTTAGAAACTTCTTACAAAACATTATGGTGCCTAGTTCTTGGATATAGCAATCCACTTTCTGGCTGACATTCTATTCACTTTCCCCCTATGGTTCTAGACCCTAGGAGGCTACCTCCTTTTCTTTGCCAGAGTTCATCTGCTCCTATCACTTGGCATTGACTAGAATCCATCAAGATGCCTCAAGCCCAGCCATCTCTGCAGGATTTACATTTGTCCCCAGAAAGTTTGTGAACTTTTGCCCTTCTAAATGCTAGGACTCTGTGTATCATCAGTGATCTTTTCATCTCATTCAGCCTTCAAGGGTAAATCTTATTGACTTCATGACTTTAAACAACAGGAGTTAGTTTCTATACTCTTACTACTATATCACCTACCCTCAAAGCCTAGGGAAAGCACCTCAGGCTTCCTGAGGATTTTTCTTGCATGTTCTACTCCATCACTCTCTTTAGAAGGAACATCTGAGTTTCTGCAGCTTAGCAAGTATTTAGCGGTGGAGTGAAAGACATGTCTCTTCTACTGGAGACACTCTCATTGCCACAAAGAGTTTCCCTGAAGCATTCTCTATTGGTGTGAAGAGGGTATCTTTTTTCTTTCTCCTTAGTAATGGAAAGAGAAAACTCACTTCGCTTCCATAAGGTTTATATAGTCTGATGATTCTTTTTAAACTTCCCTTAACTTTCCTTAAATTTCTAACCACATGATTGTTTAGGCAGGACCATATTTGACCTCTTGTAGTCAATAGCTAGACTAGAAGCTGAAGCAGACCTAATAGTAACAGAAGACCTAACAGAAGCAGAGATATTAAGAAGAGGTGGCAAGAATATACAGAAGAATTATACAAAAAAGATCTCCATGGGAAAGATCAATTTTCATTCCATCCCCAAACAAAACCAATGTCAAAGAATGTTTAAACTACTGCACAATTGCCCTTGTCTCACATGCTAGTAAAGTAATGCTCAAAATTCTCCAATCTAGGTAGGCTTCATCAGTATGTGAACTGTGAACTTCCAGATGTTCAAGCTGGATTTAGAAAAGGCAGAGGAACCAAAGATCAAATTGCCAACATCCGTTCAGTTCAGTTAGGTTCAGTTGCTCAGTCGTGTCCGATTCTTTGAGACCCCATGACTCACAGTACTCCAGGCCTCCCTGTCCATCACCAACTCCTGGAGTTTACTCAAACTCATGTTGGTGATGCCATCCAACCATCTCATCCTCTGTCATCCCCTTCTCCTCCTGCCCCAATCCCTCCCAGCATCAGGGTCTTTTCCACTGAGTCAACTCTTCGCATGAGGTGGCCAAAGTATTGGAATGTCAACTTCAACATCAGTCCTTCCAATGAACACCCAGGACTGATCATCAAAAAAGCAAGAGAATGCCAGAAAAACATCTACTTCTGCTTTATTGACTACGCCAAAGCCTTTGACTGTGTGGATCACAACCAACTGTGGAAAATTCTTAAAGAGATGAGAATATCAGACCACCTTACCTACCTCCTGAGAAATATGTATGCAGGTCAGGAAGCAACAGTTAGAACTGGACATAGAACAATGGACTGGTTCCAAATCAGGAAAGGAGTATGTCAAGGCTGTACATGGTCAAACTGCTTATTTAACTTCTATGCATATTACATCATGCAAAATGCCAGGCTGGATGAAGCACAAGCTGGAATCCAAATTGCAGACAGAAATATCAAAAAACTCAGATACTCAGATGACTCTGTCCTTATGGCAGAAAGAGAACTAAAGAACCTCTTGATGAAAGTGAAAGAGGAGAGTGAGGAAGCTCACTTAAAATTCAACATTCAAAAAAAATGAAGATTATGGCATCTGGTCCCATCACTTCATGGCAAATACGTGGGGAAACAATGGAAACAGTGACAGGTTTTATTTCTTTGGGCTCCAAAATCACTGCAGATGGTGACTGCAGCCATGAAATTAAAAGACGTGTCCTCCTTGGAAGAAAAGCTATGACCAACCTAGAGAGCATATTCAAAAGCAGAGACATTACTTTGCCTACAAAAATCCATCTAGTCAAAAGTATGGTTTTTCCAGTAGTCATGTATGGATGTGAGAGGTGGGCTATAAAGAAAGCTGAGCACCAAAGAATTGATGCTTTTGAACTGTGGTATTGGAGAAGACTCTTGAGAGTCCCTTGGACTGCAAGGACATGAAACCAGTCCATCCTAAAGGCAGTCAGTCCTGAATACTCATTGGAAGGACTGATTCTGAAGCTGAAGCTCCAATACTTTGGATACCTGATTCAAAGGGCTGATTGATTAGAAGACTCTGATTCTGGAAAAGATTGAAGGCAGGAAGAGAAGGAGACAACAAAGGATGGGATGGTTGGATAGCATCACCAAGTAGTTGGACATGAGTTTGAGGAAGCTCTGACAGTTTGTGATGGACAGGGAAACTTGATGTGCTGCAGTACACAGGGTTGCAATGAGTTGGACACAAGTTAACTGAACTGACCTGAGTCAACAGAATATGGATGTGTCTAGCAATACCCTTTCAAATATTGCAACACAATGTCTATTCTCAATTTTGAAGTGTAGTAAATTTTTTGAGATGACTAGAGAATACTCGGAGAAGGTAATGGCACCCCACTCCAGTACTCTTGCCTGGAAAATCCCATGGACGGAGGAGCCTGGTGGGCTGCAGTCTGTGGGATTGTGAAGATTCAGACACGACTGAGCGACTTCACTTTCACTTTTCACTTTCATGCGTTGGAGAAGGAAATGGCAACCCACTCCAGTGTTCTTGCCTGGAGAATCCGAGGGACAGAGGAGTCTGGTGGGCTGCCGTCTATGGGGTTGCACAGAGTCGGACATGACTGAAGCAACTTAGCAGCAGCAGAGAACACTATTAGAATATAGAAGATTTAAAATAAAGTAGCCCCATTTTCACAAAAATGAAATGAGGACTCACAAAGAAAGAAATGAGGACTTGCTCAAATTCCCATGATTTGTGGCAAAGTTTAAAGTAATACACAGCCCTCCTAATTCTAGTCTATGTCCCCAGCCCTGCCATGTGCTCTTTTACATTCTGCAGGGAATCATTTATGGAAATTCACAGGAATCTTGATTTAAAACAAGGTTCTGACCAAACAGAATAACTTCACAGAATGGAATCACTTGAGTTTATGAAAAGACCATTTTTATAATCAGGTCTATTTTGCTGCTATGAAAATACATCTCAAGGGATGGAATCCAAAACAGATTAGGTTCTTGGCAATTTAAGCTCCATAATGAGATTCCAGTGCATTATTTTCCCCCAATTCATCGCATTCATTTGACAATAACAACTTAAATACAGTATTCCATCATAGTTTGCCATCTCGGTACTAATCTCTTTTTTGGTCTTTATTTCTACTGTTGGTTTCAATCTTCTCTTAGATGCTTCATCAACATAGCAGACAGAATATTCTTTCATTTTATCCTCTTTTTATCCTTCATGTCCAATAAGTGGAAAGTCTATTGGATGTATCCATATATTCTTTCTAACCTCCAACCTATTCTTTCCATTCTCAGTTCTACCTATAACTATTTATCAATTGCTCATTTGGTAAGCCCTGTTTTTAAATATCCTATGTTATTATTAACAAAAACATGACAAAATAAAATTTAAACTTTATAACTATTTCTTAAGTAAAATTTTTAGAATCATAGATTTAAGGATTAGAGGAAAAATTGCTATCATCTGATCTAGCAAGCCCTTTGATGCTAAAATTATCTCTACATAATGATCATTTAACTCATGCTTGGGAACTGACAGACTCTCCTGAGATACAGTCAATTCTAAATATCACTGAGCAACACTGACTGCTTAGAATGATCTTATTAGACAAATTAGTTGTACTTCTCATTTGACTATACTTTGATTGGTTTGTCCCACTGAATTTCTTTAGAATAAGGGTGAGCTACTTATATACAACAAACTTTTAACTATTTTAATATAGCAGTTGTTAGTATTAACTTTTAAAAAATCTGTATTTTGAGCTGACATTCTGCCATATTTGCCATGTGATGATTCTTTATTGCTATGGGAAATAATAAGCTGATGCATCTTACCAAGATATTAGGATCCTGAAAATGATACCTATGTATGATATAATAAAGAGGAAAATAGGTTATTTTTTTCAAAGTTTTTGTATCTCATTTTATGCCATACTTACTTGTTCGGCAATATACAAAGGCAAGCTATCAATATTCCAAATACAGAAGATAATCTACAATTGAAAGTCAGTACTGTTAATCTGGATATAATAGGGGCAGATCAAATCAGTCTATAAATTATGACCAGAATCTAGACTCAAAGTTCAATTACCAAACAACAAACAAACAAGCAAAAACATTTTGCCTGCCCTTCCTAAGACATCTGAATATTGGAGTTCTGAATATTTTACTCATTGGTTTACAAAAGTTATTCAGTAATTAATTCAGGGAAGACATTGCAAGAGGGAAGTCTCTCCTGAATCTAGTAAAAAATTACCTTAAATATTAACTGAATCTTTTAAATTTAGTTCTCACTTCTTTAAGCCATTTTTATCTTTCCTCTTACATTATGGTTTCAATTTTTTTTCTTCATCACTTTGCTTCCCTCCACTGAATTTATTGTTTATGTATTGTTTCCACAATACAATCTAGCCTAGAACTGAACATAATACTACAGCCATTATTAACAAGTAGATCCAAAGTAGATCTAACGTCTCCCTTATTTTAGACACTGTCAATACAGCTGAAGATCAAATTAGCTTCTTTTTGGTAAGCATATACCACTGCTGACTTACAGTGAAATCCATAAATAAACACTGAATACTTGCAGATCTAAACCCTTGTTGCTCTCTTCTTTCTTCCAGACTTTTGCAATAGTAACCTACCTATTCACCCTGGTTACATTATTTCCCAAGCTCTAAAATCTGTTTTACATAAAGAACCAAGCATGATCTTTGAACATGTTATCAAGTTACATCTCTCCTCTGCTTAAAATGCGGTCTGATCATTGCCTATCTATTCTTATTATTCTTCTTGTTATATGCTCTCTTCATTTATTTGGGTTTTCTCCCTTCTTCCATACTGGTTCTTCTTCAAACACAGTAAGTCTATTTCATTTTGATGGACTGACAATGCTGCTGAAACACTTTCGTTCAGATATTCACCTGGTTTCCTTTCCATATTTGTTATTTTCAAGTGATAGGACAAATAAGAGGTTAATATAAAATAATATTTTATATTATTCATGAAAAGCCTGGCTAAACATTTATCAATTATGTTCATCTTTTCAAAAAAACTAGTACTTGGTTTCATTGATCTTTTCATTGTTTTTCAGTGTCTATTTTATTTATTCTTTGGTCTTTACTATTTCCTTCCTTCTGCTGACTTTGGGTTTTGTGCTTTTCTCTAATTCCTTTAGATCATATGTTTATTGCAGACTTTTTTGTGTCTTGACTTAGGCCTGTACTGCTATAAACTTCTGTATTAGACTTGTGTTTGCTGCATCCTGAAGGTTCTAGGAGGCTTCCTATGTGGTACAGTGGTAAAGAATCCACCTGCCAATGCAGGAGATGCAAGAGATGGTGGTTGGATTGGGAGGATCCCCTGGAGGAGGAAATGGTAACCCACTCCAACATTTTAGCCTGGGAAATTCCATGCATCCTGGTAGGCTACAGTCCATGGGGCTGCAACGAGTTGGACATGACTGAATACACAACACAACATAAAGATTTTAGAAAGTTGTGTTTCCATTTCCATTGTCTCCATGTATTTTCTTATTTCTTCTTTTATTTCTTCATTGACCCATTTTTTTTAAGCAACATGTTGCTTAGTCTCCACATGTACTACAAAGCTAAAATAATCAAAACAACATGATACTGGCTCAAAAATAGACACGTAGATCAGTGGAATGATATACAGTCCCTGAAATAAATGCACACATTATGGTCAATTAACTGATGACAAGGGAGGGAAGAAGATGCAATGGAGAAACGATAGACTCTTAAATAAGTGATACTTGGAAAATGGACATCTACATTAAAAAAATGAGATTAAAACGTTTCTGCACATTATATATAAACATAGACTCAAAATGGATTAAAAACATAATTGTAATACCTGAAACCACAGAACTCCTAGAAGAGAAAATAGGCAGAAAATTCTCTGATATAAATTGTAGCAATATAGTTTGGATCTGTTTCCTAGGGAAAATTAATAAAAGCAAAAATAAAGAAATGGGACTTAATTAAACTGAAAAGATTTTGCACAGCAAAGGAAACCATCAACAAAACAAAAGGACAAACTACTGAATGATAGAAACTATTTTCAAGTGATATGAAAAATATGGGGTTAATATCCAAAATATATAAACAGCTCTTACAACTCAATATTGGAAAAAAATGAAAAAAAAAAAAACTTGGTTCAAAATGAGCAGAGGATTTGAAATAATGTTTACCTACTCAATGGCACTAAACATCAGGGAGATGCATTTCAAAACAAAAATGAGAAATCACTTCACACTTATCAAAGTAACAAATATAAATGGGAATGGCAAAGGCATGGAAAAAAGGACACTGCAGGTGGGGATATAAATTGGTATAGTCATTGTGGGAAATAGTATGGGGAATTCCTCAAAATACTAAAAGCAGAACTACCATATGATCCAGCAATTCCACTTCTGGGTATATATCTGAAGAAACAAAAACACTAAATTAAAAATATGTATGCACCTCAATGTTCACAGAAGCATCATTTCAGTAGTCAAGACATGGAAACAGCGTGTCCATCAAAGAAGATGTGGTATGTGTATATACACACACAATGGAATATACACATACATACACACAATGGAATATCATTCAGCTTAAAAAAATAGCATTCTGCCATTTGCAGTAACTTAGATGGATCTAGAGAGAATTATGGGCTTCCCTTGTGCCTCAGCTGGTAAACAAGTCACCTGCAATGTGAGAGACCTGGGTTCAGTCCCTAGGTTGGGAAGATCCCCTGGAGAAGGGAAAGACTATCCACTCCAGTATTCTGGCCTGGAGAATTCCAAGGACTATAGAGTCTGTGGAGTTGCAAAGAGCTGGACATGACTGAGAAACTTTCAGAGAGAATTATGCTAGTGGAATAAGTTAGACAGAGAAAGTCAAATACTGTATATTATCACTTATTTGTGGAATCAAAACAAATTGCAAATGAATATATATAGCAAATCGGAAATAGTTTTCACAGATATAGAGAACAAACTAACAGTTACTAGTAGGTAGAGGAAAGGGAGGATGGACAAGATTGGGGCATGGAATTAAGAGACACAAACTACTATGTATAAAATAGATAAGCAACAAGGATATATTGTACCACACAGGGAAACATGGCCATTATGTTAAATGGAGTATACTCTATAAAAAATATGCATTCACTATATTATAAACCTAAACTTTGGCCACCTGATGTGAAGAACTGACTCATTGGGAAAGACCCTGATGCTGGGAAAGATTGAAGGCAGGAGGAGAAGTAGACAACAGAGGATGAGATGGTTGGATGGCATCAGTGACTCAATGGACATGAGTTTGAGTAACTCTGGGAGTTGGCGATGGACAGGGAAGCCTGGCATGCTGTGGTCCATGGGGTCACAAAGAGTCGGACCTCACTGAGGAACTGAACTGAATTGATCTGAAACTGATATAATATTTTAAATCAATGATACTCAATAAAAACATATATCCACACATCAGAATGATCAGGTTAGAATCCAAATTCATTCATACCTTTTGTATGTTTCTTAACCAGAAATTAACCAAAAGCATAGTTTATACCTCTCTTAATAGAAGAAACAAATCAAACAATTGTTTCCTTTAATTCACTTAAAAATAGGTACCCATACTTATAGAAGTATTATGCTAGATATTATATATGGAACATCAAATAAAATATACTGCCTTTGTTTTATAGAGAAGATGGCCTTATAGTTTTTATTTAAACATGTAAAATCACAATCACAAAGTATGAAAGTACTAAAAAGGAAAAGATCATCACTTATAACCAAATTTACCTCAAATCATCACCATCTGGATGGTTCCAGCATACTTTAAACCCACAGTCAGTTAAGGTCATGCTGCAACCGAGACACCATCATAAACAGATCATTAGGAATAGTTAAGTTCTCTGAAAAATTTCAGTGTTAAAACAACACTGAAAATTAGAATGGAAAGTATTTGTTTTTCAAATGGATAGAAAAAAATTATTGTTTTTGACACTTCTACCAAATAAATATTTCTAAATATAGAAGCTGACCAAATTTCAATAAATCTGCAGTTAATTTGATTAGCTATTAAAAATAAGATATTCCCAAGAGCCAAAATGAACATAAGACTATATAGCACTATATAGCACTTAACCCTTTTTCATTCTCAACTAGTCATGTGTGTTATATTTTCAGAATTTATATCGTAATAAACCTAAACAATATATTTAAAATTAAAGTAAAAATTAAAAATAAATAAATAAATTTAAAAAATTAAAAAAAAAATTAAGGAGAACAGAAATTTTTCCTTCCATTTCTTCTATATCTCAAGTGTGTCCAGCTTGCCTTGGTACTCAGTGAATTTAGCTCTTTCTCCATTTAACAGACATAATTTATCTGTATATGAAACAAAGAGATGCAAAAAAGTAGCTGCTTTCTTGTTAACTATTACTCAAATTACTGCACAGGTATAGCTCCCTTGAAGCCCATGCTAAAAGGTAAGACAAACTCCGTCAAAATTAAACATATTTCAGTGTTGTATTACCATGGTACAAATTTATCTCTGTGTAAAAATTGATATTGTGAACAACTGCATACATGTTCCTGTGGGTACTTGATACAATACACAGTTTTTGATCATTGTACATGATTAATTTTCTATTAGCAAATATTTATCATTGTTGAAATAATAATGCCAGTCCAGTTTAAGAAGCATTAGGTAATTTTTATGGTACTGTCTAGATTAAAACATACTTTGATGTATATTGCTTTCTCCTTAACCAAAATCCAGTGGAAAAATATTTTTAATATAGTTTATGTAAGATGAATAACATTTAGATGACCTAATAAATTAGTTAATACTCTGTTTAATCTCAAAAATACTGAGAACATTTATTAATATTTATTCTAATTTCTCGAGGATGCTGAATCTGGCTTTCCTTAGTTGATGGTTTAATTTTATATCACTCCAGGAATTACTGACAATTTTAGATGACTTTTAACATTTCCTTTGTCTTTAAGATTAAAATAACAAATAAAATTCTCTAAATTAAGAGACAGTTACCCCTCACCTGCCGCCCACCACCTTGCTCACAAGGATAAATTAAATTGTATTCTGATTAATTACACATCTAATACCACCAGTGCACAGCTGATAAGTGTCAGCTTGGTTTCCTGCACTGAGGTAGGCTCTGTTATCATCATGACTTCCTGGGGGACCAATTCAATGTGCACATGCATAATTTCAAAATGATCACAGAGGAGCTATAATCCATTTCTCTTTCTCAACTGCCGTAGGCCAGTCAGACTTAACATTATCAGGCACCTGTTTTCAGTAACACTTTTGTTTTCATATTTCTTTTAAAGTTCTTAGGCAGCACTTGCTGGCAGTGACAAAGTTCTGTGCTATTTACCACACTGCCAGTAAGAAGAAGAGTGTTTGTATAACCTTATCAATGACAGACATTCTCTGTTCAATAGTGTATCATCCTTGTGGCAGAAAGAACAGACTGTCACCTTCCCAATAAAATGGATTTAACCCAATGGAGGAGAATGGGGTCAAAGTAGAGAAGCTTTATTTGAGAGGTCTGTTTTTAAATTAATTCATTTTTTATTGAGGGATAATTGCTTTATAGAATTTTGCTGTTTCCTGTAGAGAGTTCATTTTTTAAAGCAATACAGCTTATATCAAAAGCATCTGAAAGTAATCCAGGGAAAGTAACTAGATGTACTTATGTAGAAGGAGGTCAGTGCAGCTTTGAGCAACTGGATTTCCCCTTTTGCCTCACCTTCATGTTACCTATCATGGTATTATTCTCCCACTGGTTATCATATATGTGCATATCCCTATGTTGAGCCTCATCCCTATTGAGAGTGAATGATATCTTACTTGCCCAAGTAAAAGGAATTGGACCTCATGATCTCCAAGTTATTTTTTAATTTAAAGATTTATAAATGCAGTAAGATGAATACAATTTTAAATTTAGAAGAGATATAGATATATTTAGCTTTGATAAATCAAATTATATATTAAGTCTATAACTTTCACAGAAATATATAAATAGACTTGTGATGTTAACAAACATATGCTAGTATTGGAGAGTACAAAAACACTTTTCAAAAATCTTCAAACAAAAGAATATGTGTTAATGAGTCTAAGAATAGCTGCTTTCAATAAGAATTATTCTAATAATACATATTAAAAATAAATATTTGTATATGACATGTTTTACATGTACAATCTCCCCTAATCTCAGGGTCCTATCAGACCATTCCATTACAATTCACAGAAAGAAATATATTTGCAATAAATATCATTGTAATAGATTTCCCCAACTGTTAAACATTTAAAAAGAAATTAAAATAATTACTAGTCACATTTCAAAAGGAATGTATTGATCATGAAATCCATTGAAGAGACTATTCCACATAATAGAGCAGAAAAATTAAGCCCTTTAGCTTTTGTTGCTATTGTTTATTTCTTTCAACATGGAGATTTGAATGAAAAGCAATTTACAAAGAACTCTGGAATGTCAGTCATGTTGCTTGTAAATCCGGAACCTTACTGTCTCCTCCAATCACTATCTATACACATATTTGGAAGATGGTATATCTTTGAAGAAGCACTTTTAGAGAATACAACAACATGGATTTTGGCACAGTGAGGTTGAAATGTTGATGTTTCTTGTCACATGTATATTCATAACTAGGATTTAGTAATTAGGATTCCTCCCTCGAATGATTTCACACACTCTATCCTGAAAAGCTTAAATTTTACTGTACTTAATTTATTTCATATTGATAAAAACAGTGCTCAGCTAATGAGGTTATTAATCACAGTGCTTGCACTATGACTGTTTCAGAAATAAAGATAGAAAGAAATTCCTTTTTATTTACTGTTTTTTTTTAATTTACTGTTGACTAATACAAGATTATTATTATTAAACATTCACAGATTAAAACATTCACAGATTAAAACATTCACAGATTAAAACATTCACAGTATCAATAAATATGAGGTAGAAATGAAGACTAGGTATGGTTATTTTTACTGTCTTATGCACACTTAAAACCACTTTATTGAGGTATGACTGATATATCAGTTCAGTTCAGTTCAGTCACTCAGTCGTGTCCGACTCTTTGTGACCCCATGAATCGCAGCATGCCAAGCCTCCCTGTCCATCACCAACTCCGGAGTTCACCCAAACTCATGTCCGTCGAGTCGGTGATGTCATCCAACTATTTCATCCTCTGTCATCCCCTTCTCCTGCCCCCAATCCCTCCCAGCAACAGGGTCTTTTCCAATGAGTCGACTCCTCACATGAGGTGGCCAAAGTATTGGAGTTTCAGCCTCAGCCTCAGTCCTTCCAATGAACACCCAGGACTGGTCTCCTTTAGGATGGACTGGTTGGATCTCCTTGCAGTCCAAGGGACTCACAAGCGTCATCTCCAGTACAACAGTTCAAAAGGATCAATTCTTCGGCACTCAGGTTTCTTCACAGTCAAACTCTCACATCCATACATTATCACTAGAAAAACAACAGCCTTGACTAGACGGACCTTCGTTGGCAAAATAATACACTTCCAAGGAGTAAGTGTCTTTTAATTTCATGGCTGCAATCACCATCTGCAGTGATTTTGGAGCCCCCCAAAAATAAAGTCTGACACTGTTTCCATTGTTTCCCCATCTATTTCCCATGAAGTGATGGGACCAGATGCCATGATCTTCATTTTCTGAATGTTGAGCTTTAAGCCAACTTTTTCACTCTCCTCTTTCACTTTCATCAAGAGGCTTTTTAGTTCCTCTTCACTTTCTGCCATAAGGGTGGTGTTATCTGCATATCTGAGGTTATTGATATTTCTCCCAGCAATCTTGATTCCAGTTTGTGCACTTCCAGCCCAGCATTTCTCATGATGTACTCTGCATATAAGTTAAATAAGCAGGGTGACAATATACAGCCTTTTCCTATTTGGAACCAGTCTATTGTGCCATGTCCAGTTCTAACTGTTGCTTCCTGACCTGCATATGGGTTTCTCAAGAGGCAGTTCAGGTGGTCTGGTATTCCCATCTCGTTCAGAATTTTCCACAGGTTATTGTGATCCACACAGTGAAAGGCTTTGGCATATAAGCTGTAAATATTTAGTGTATACAAATTGATGAGTATGCAATAAGTAAATACCCATGAAATCACCACCATCTATGCCATAAACATATCTATCACCTCCAAAAGTTTTCTCCTGCCTTGTTTATATTGTATTATTATTGTTTTTAATGTTGGTGTTACTGTTATTGTCTTTTTGTGGTAAGAGTACTTAAGATCTATCCTCTTAGCAAATTTTCAAAGCATACCACTTATATGAGTAATCTAAAATAGTCAAAGTTATACAATCAGAATAGAATGGTAGTAAACAAGAGCTGGAGAGAGTGGGGGAAACAGGAAGTATTGGGCAAAGGGTACAAAGTTTCAATTATACAACATGCATATTTAGAGATCTAGTATCCAGCATAGTGCCTATAGTTAGTGACACGGTATTGAATATTGTTCACAATATGCTTTTACAGCTACTGTCTTCAAGAGATCAAATCTACTTTGCTACCCCATGAATCTGGTCTTGGCCCACGTGATTTGATTCAGTCAATGAGTCATTAGTAAATGTGACACAGTGGTTTGAAACATGCTTGCAGATTAGATGGTGTCATATAGTCTACACCACTGAATGGTCAGATGCATGAGCAGGTCATTCACACTGCCTTTCTAGGAGCCAATCATCGGCAACATGGCTGAGACCACAAATGACACCGTCCAATCTTATTCTTGTGACCCTCTTGCAGGCTACAGAAATCAGCTGAACCTGCCCAAACCAGAAGAAACATCAAGCCGACTTTCAGAACTGTGAAAAAGAATATTTCTGAAGTTTTTGTGTTGTTGTCATTAAGTTCATAAATTTAAGGGAGGTTTGTTATGGAGTTAAACCTGGAGAAGGGCATGACAACCTATTCCAGTATTCTTGTCTGGAGAATTCCATGGACAGAGGAGCATGGCAGGCTGCAGTCCATGGGGTTGGAAAGAGTCGGACATGACTGAGCGACTAACATTTTCACTTTCAAAGCTAATTAGTGCACTATACAATAAATGCATATTTAATATACTATGTGGATTGAATTTCTGTAACCAGCAGTTCTCTAGTCTTAAAACACACACCCACAAATGTACAGATGTAATTCACTCCTTCCTGAATTTCTCTTTTCCAAGTTATCTGTCATTTTTTCCTCTTTTTCTTTCTCAGTTCAGCCTCTCAGAAAACAAAATTAATAATAATTATCTAATTTTCCTCCTGTACAAATCATTTCATAGCTTGTTATTATGAGATTATCCCACTACTTTGTTAAAGATAACTTTCATTAGCATTAAAAGGAAATGGTTTTAATGCAATCTGATGTAACCTTCCTACAGCATTGCCACTGCTGACCACTCTGTCTCCGAATCTGGTCCATTATCACTTTCCTAGCATGCATATGTGTTCAGTTGCTTCAGTTGTGTCCGACTCTCTGCAGCCCTATGGACTATAGCCCGCCAGGCTCCTCTGTCCATGGGATTCTCCAGGCAGGACTATTGGAGTGGGTTGCCCTGACCTCCTCCAGCAGATTTTCTCCACCCAACGATGGAACCTGTGGTCTTCTGCATTGCAGCAGGATTCTTTACTGCTTAGCCACTGGGAAGCCATCACACTTGAGAGTTTCCTCCAACTCACCCTCTATCCATTTCAACCTACACCTTCTCTTGCCTCTTTAGTGCATGCTTCTCAGAATTTTTTCCTTGCCTTAGGACTCATCATTATCTTCACAACCCTTGGGTGATTATTTTCCTTCCCAGAGCTTCAGTTTCATCCACATTTAACTTTTAGCTCAGTTGTCTTTCTTAAAAATCTTCATCTGAGTGTGTCACAGATACTTGAAGCTCAACATGTGCATTACGTAGTTCAGTATTTCCTCACTCTAAACTGCACTCCCTTTTTAATTAGTACCCAAGCAAATGGCAATATCATTTACTCCATAAGCAAACAAAGAACCTTAACTATTTCTTTTAATACAAAAAATTAATCATTTACCAACTTCTATATATTTTATTGCCAAAAATTTTTGAATCTCTCATTTCCTGTTGATGCCCTTCACTACTGTCTTATTTTGGGTTCTAGTCATATCAATATTTTGTCTAGATCAAACATTTAGAATGCAATTCTTAGTCCATTTTTTTCTTAAATTCATAACCAGTTTTCCTGTTTATTAATATCTTATATTAATATTGTACATTTGTTACAAATAATAGACTGGTATTGATATTTTACTTTTAACTGAAGTACATCTTTATTCAGATTTCCTTGGTTTCTACATTTTTTTTTTTCTTTTGCAGAATCCTATCCAGGCTCACTTATTTATTATGCTTCCTTAGCCTTCCTTTATGTGACAGTTTCTCCAATATTCCTAGTTTTTTATGATTTTGAAAATATTGAGGAGCATGGTCCAAGTGTTTCATAGAATGAAAAAATGGGATTTTTATGATATTTTTTTCATAGTCAGACTAGAGTTACATGCTTTAAGAAGGAAAACCACAGAAAGGAGGTGCCATCCTCATTACATTATATCCAGTGTAAATGCTATTGCTTCTGATACTGGCCTTACTCATCACTGGGTTGATGTAGTTCTTATCAGTTTCCTCCATTGTAAAGCTACTTTTTTAATTCCTCTTTTCCATTTTGTACATTTTGGAAACAACTCACTATGTGCAGTCCACAGTTAAAGAAGGGTGAGTTACATTCCAGCTCCTTGAGAACATAGAATCTACATAAATTATTGAAATTTACCTACATGGGAATCTTGTCTATTCTTTCAATTATTCAATCACTTATTTATATCAATATGACAGTTATTAGATATATATATATATGGCTATAAATACATAGTTATATATATACATGGTTATAAATACTTGTGATATGTAACCATTTGTATCTACATTAAGCTAAGCATGAGTTCATACTGAAGTCTCCCAACTCTAAACCATTATTGCTTGGATCATTCTAGCCTTCTTCTCTTGCTCATTGGTGACCTCTCACTTCAACAATGAGACAACTGGCTCCCACCATCCATCATCCATTGACTTAATTGTTCAACTCCATGCATGAGCTTTTAGAGTTGCTAACACAGAGAAATAGCATTCTTAACTAGAGTACAGTCTCAAAAACAGTTCATTTGGAAGTTATGTGGATCAGCCTCATTTCTCCCCTAGTCCCCTAAGTAGAGGTTGCTTCATACATTTGGAATGCATTTGTAATAGAATTTTTGTTATACTCTGCATTTCATCCTGAGATCCTCTAACCTCCTAAATTATTATTATTAAATTAATTTATTTTTTATTGAAAGATAGTTGATTTATAAAATTTTGTTATTTTCTATCAACCTCAACATGAATCAGCCATAGGTATACATATATCCCCTCCCTTTTGAACCTCCCTCCCATCTCTCTCCCCATGCCACCCTTCTAAGTTGATACAGAGCCCCTGTTTGAGTTTCCTGAGACATACAGCAAATTTCAGTTGGCTATCTATTTTACATGTGGTAATGAAAGTTTCCATGTTACTCTCTCCATGCATCTCACCCTCTCCTCCCCTCACTCCATGTCCATTAGTCTATTATCTATGTCTGTTTCTCCACTGTTGCCCTATAAATAAAGTCTGCAGTACCGTTTTTCTAGATTCCATATATATGTGTTAGAATACGATATTGTCTTTCTCTTTCTGACTCACTTCACTCTGTATAATAGGTTCTAGGTTCATCCACCTCATTGGAACTGACTCAAATGCATTCCTTTTTATGGCTAAGTAATATTCCAGTGTGTATAATATAAATCAAAGCAAGATCCTCTATGACCCACTTCCTAGAGTAATGGAAATAAAAACAAAAGTAAAGAAGTGGGACTTGATTAAACCTAAAAGCTTTTGCACAGCAAAGGAAACTATAAGCAAGGTGAAAAGACAACCCTCAGGATGGGAGAAAATAATAGCAAATGAAACAACCTACAAAGGTTTAGTTTCCAAAATAAAACAAGCAGCTCACACAACTCAATACCAGAACAATAAGCAACACAATC
Organism: Oryx dammah; assembly: GCF_014754425.2. Taxonomy (NCBI): domain Eukaryota; kingdom Metazoa; phylum Chordata; class Mammalia; order Artiodactyla; family Bovidae; genus Oryx; species Oryx dammah. The sequence goes on from NW_024080544.1 coordinate 190,541, forward strand.
AAAAAGTGGGAAAAAGACCTAAACAGACATTTCTCTGAAAAAGACATACAGATGGCTAACAAACACGTGAAAAGATGCTCAACATTGCTCATTATTGGAGAAATGCAAATCAAAACTACAATGAGATATTTTTAAAATTATGCACATTAAGGTTTCCTTTGTGTTATAAGTACTATTGGTTTTGATAAATGTGTGTTACTTTCCCACCATTATGGTATCACAGAATAGTTTTCCCAAGCTGAAAATGCCTGTGCTTCCTCTACTTATTTAGTGATCCTCTGACCCCAAGCCCTGGAAATCACTGATCTATGCACTCTCTATAGTCTTTCCCTTTCAAAAGATCATATATAAAAAAGAAACATACAGTGTGTAACCTATTCAGACTGGTTTCTTTCACTTAGTAATATGCATATGGTATTCATTCATGTGTTTGCATGAGTTGACAATTCATTTATTTTTATCACTGAGTAAATAGCATTATATACAATTTCTACACTTCATTAACTTATTGAAGGGCATCTTGGTTATTTCCAGTTTTTGATGATAATTATTAAAGTTTCTGTAAACTTTTTGTGTGTGAGTATTTTGTGTGCCATCAATTTTAAAATCAGTTAGGTAAATCTCTGGTAGTTCAATTGCTTCATTAGAGGTAAAACTATTTAGGTTTGTAAACACTGCCGTACTGTCTCCCAAAGTGGCTGTCCCATTTTGCCTCCCTACCAGTAATTAACAAAGCTCATGTTTTCTTCATCCTCAAGAGCAACTGGCACTGTTTTCTTCTGGATCTTAGCCATTCTGATATGCTTAATGGTATCTTATTATTGTTTCAATTATGAATGTATTTTAATATAAAGTTGTATATCCCTATGAAAGCTGTCAAATTTTCATTGTCCCAATAGCCAGTTTTTAAACCTAAGGTTGTGTAAGAGTTTTATATTTCCTACTTAAACACAGAAAAGATACTCCATGCATTAAAAAATGAATAAATAGAACAAAGAGAAAATGCAACCTGGATCTTATTTTTTAAATCAGTTTTGTTGGTTCAAATAACATCATCAACATAAAATATGCTTATGACCTTGATAACCTACATCATCTGTAATAATAACCAAGTTACCATGCAAAATAGGTCTTGTAATGTGATACTCAAACAGATAACCAGGGGAAAAAAAAAGTAAAGAATAATAATAAAAGAATAATAAATACTGAACATAAACATTGCCAAGTAACAAGAGCATTAATAAGGGCTGTACTTCTAGAATAATTTGTTTAAATAAGAAGGTGAAGGTGAAAGAAAGGTTTTGAAAATAATTATCTTTGATAAGGTATCCTTTCAAGTATCTAATCAGTTTTATTCAAACAGCAGATAAATTCATGTTTTAAAAATAACATATATATATGCTTCATATTAAATGCAGATGATTAAAGATCAAATCTTATGTAAAAATTAGAAATGGCCTTTGTTTTTGACATTTTTGTCTTCTCTATAGTATTTGAATAGCAACTTACCTCCAAGCTCAGCCTCATTTCACTGGAAAGAACAGCACCTAGATTCCATTATGAGCTGCAAATCTAGCCATCAGGCCATCAGGGACACCACCTCAGGCTGACAGATTTTGTCTTTGCATGACTAAGATAAAATACCTCCTTTGAAGTGACAGTTTATTGCTGGGGGATAAGTTGGGTCAGTGCATGAAAATAAAACTTTGGAGTTATATACAATCTATCACTCTTCCTCCATCTGCCATTATCATTTTATTATTTATTAGTAAAAACATTGGATGCCAGTTAAAATTACAATTTTGGTAAAATAACATATTGCATGGACCATACTAGAACTAAAGTAATTATTTGCTGTTTATTCGAAATTCAATCATTAGCTGAGTATGTTTTATTTCATCTTCTAAATCCACCCCATTTCTCTCAGTTACTTTATCAGTTCAAGAGGAGAATGGTATTGACAAGAGGAAAGGGAGACCAGATCATCAGAAAAGATGATACTACTACACAGAAAGAACCTGATAGGATATAGTATTTAAGGATTCCATATCTTTTGTAAATAACTATAATCATGATGGACCAGGGTGTTCGTTTAAACTTTTAATGTCTGAAACCATTCACTTATTTCTCGTGTTTTCACAATTGTCTCTACCCATGTTTTCTAATGATGGTTTAGATTGTAAATTAAAGTCAATAAGATGGGATGGATACTCATTTAACTATATGACATTTTTCTACGTACCTTATTATATGTGCAGTGCTAACAGAAGTTTAAGGGTTGCTTTATCTTCTTTTGTTGTAAGGGGTGAATCACGATATAAGTTTAAATGAACACCCGAGGCTGTATTTAATGAAGACCTTTATATTTTTATTTGATACGTAAGGCAGGCTTTTTTACCTGAAAGACACCCAGTGACTGACAGAAACAGAACAAGTTTCCAAGAGGAAGCCATCCTTGGTGACTAGGATTGCCTGTGTCCCAATGTATTTAGCAGCTCTGATGTTTCTTCCTTAAAAAATGCCCTGTTGAGACAGATAATACTTTTCAAAAATTGAGAAAAGAAAACAAACGTACAAAAAGACAAACAAACAGAAACCAAAAAAATTTGTAATAAAGTGATAAATAACTTTCAGTGCCAAGGTCAGATTAATATATACTTGTATATTGACAATAATAATAAAATTTACAATAAAATGAATGCACAACACAAAAACTTTGGAAAAGTGATAAACCTTCCCTATCACCTTTATTTATATTGAATACTCCCTCACAGATAATAAAAACATCAGGTTCTAATGGGGATGATTTTTTCTCACAGGGAATGTATAATAGCTATATTTATTATGTTAGACAAATTACTGGAGTAGAAAAATAGGGTAGAAGAACCAGTTACATTAATATATACTCCTCTCCTCTAGAACATAACTAATGATCAGTTAAGCAAGTGATTTTACATATTGTGTCTGTAGCTCATTAAAACCTCCACAGGAATTTTTTTTCATTTAATTATTAATGTCAACTGCCTTTGTTTATAACTCCTGTGATTATCTGTACTGTACTATAGTTCCCTCTTTTTGTGAGTTATTTTCTCAGCATCCTTTGCTAGCCAGAATCTAAGGGAAATAGGGATTTTCATGAATATTTAACACTTTCTGTCTAATGCCATTTTTATAACAATAACTAGTATAGCACATTAATATTTCCTTTATCTGTCCTGAAACACACAATAAATATGAAACTACAAAATTCCAGCATAAAACTTAATACTCAAAAACTTAAAAATGTGCACTGAAAACTTTTATAATAGACAAGCAATGTCTGAGTTTTCAGGTGTCAGTTATCAGTGTCCTTGGCCAAAAGCAACTAAATTGAGAAATAATTGTGCAGTGTGTTGATTTTAAATAACAACTGCTTCTTTGCAACAGGTTCTTCCCAATAGACTTAGAATTTCAGGTTATCTCTTTCATTCAGGAAACATCTTAAAAATATAGAAAAGCATGCATTTTTCCCCTAGTTAGGTCAATTCAATATAGACAGACCCAAAGAGGGAAATCTCATTAGTGAATCTTCTACTCAAATGTTAGTTTCATTTCATTTATATTTTAAAATATAAGCCTTCAAAATCTACTTTAATAACAAGGTGAAGGATCACTAATGGAGAAAAAAGCTAATGAGTTATAAGACTTGCTTCATAGACACCCTCTTCAAAAAGATACTTTTCATCATTTTCTTTCCAAGTAAACATCGGAAATAAATACAGTTTGAAGCAAAAAATGACCTTATCACTAATTTTTACAGTTTAAAATATTTCCATTATTTATACACTGCTTTTTACCAGAAAGGAAAGAAGAAAGTCAGGACTTCACACATAATAGAGATTTAAAGTTATTGGAATAACAATTATGGTTTATGAAAACTGCATATTTAAATTAGTGAATTATTAACCCATGACAAAATAGGTCTTTATCAAATTGTGAGAGTTCTGAGATACTAATACAGTTTTGCTTAACTTATTTTGATGAGCTCAGTCAACATCTTGAAAATGGGTACTTTCCTTCTCTATTTACAATCTCTTCTGATGTCTTAGGCCTTCCCTTGTGGCTGAGCTGGTAAAGAATTTGCCTGCAATTTAGAAGACCTGGCTTCGATCCCTGGGTTGGGAAGATCCTCTAGAGAAGGAAAAGGCTACCCACTCCTGTATTCTGGCCTGGAGAATTCCGTGGACTGTATAGTCCATGGAGTCGCAAAGAGTCAGATACGACTGAGCGACTTTCACGCTGATGTCTTATTCCTCATCAAAATGCAAATATTTTCAGAGCATTTATATGCTGTACACTGCAAATGTCAAAGAGAAAACACACATGCATACATACATGGCCACACACCACCCCTACACATACACAGAAGTTAACCACGGGCTATGAGGCAAATAAGGGCTTCCCTGGTGTCTCAGTGGTAAAGAACCTACTGGCTAATGCAGAAGATGCAGGTTTGACCCCTGGGTCAGGAAGATTCCCTGGAGAAGGAAATCACAACCCACTCCAGTATTCTAGCCTGGAGAATCCCATGGACAGAGAAGCCTGGTGGGCTACAGTCATTGGAGTTGCAAAGAATTGAACATGACTTAGCAACTGAACAACAACATGAAGCAAATAAGCAGGGCAATGCAAGTGTAGCATAGACGCAGAGCCATCAAAAGAGAAATACATTCATTGGTAAGGACAGCAGGAGCTTGGAATAGTGCAGAAGTGTACAACAAAAATTCAAGAAGATATTGAGCTTAGACACATGTCTTACTTTTGCACGGGACAGAAATAAGCACACAAATGAATAAATCAGTATCAGACAGTGATTCACACTGTGAGAAAATCAACAGTGTGAAGGGACAGTAAAAGGGCAGAGGATAGAGGTTATTGTTGTAAGGGTTCATGGAAGGCAGTTCTGATAGATGACATTTAGGTTCAGTTTTCATTTTCAACATGGCATTATAGAAAAATCCTTATATTCCAGGCACATTTTTAAGTTCTCAAATAAGAATAGTGAATTTTATAACTAAAATAATACATTTTATGTTAAAATTTCTTCAAAGAGAAAAATATCCTGTGGTTGTGTGTGTTTATTCATTTTCAAACCTCAGTGCTTGGTCTTTGGGGCTTAAACACAAAAAATAATAGTTCTTCAAAAGCTGTTCTTTTTTAAGATGCCTAACTGACAGTCACTTTTTGCTTGCTTGCTTTCTTCTCACAGTCTCTCAAGTAAAATAAAAAGTAAATGAAATAATCTGAAATAAGTTTGTATATGCTTCTCTGGAAAACACATTTATTCCATGTATTTAATAAAATGCTTGTATCAAGGTAATAAAATAATGCAAATAATCAGACATACATTAAGGGCCTACTACATGACAAGTTAAATTATAATCAGTTAATAAATGTTACTAAAGCATATGGAAAATAGATGCAGGAACAGTAGAAACAGTGTCAGACTTTATTTTGGGGGCTCCAAAATCACTGCAGATGGTGATTGCAGCCATGAAATTAAAAGATGCTTACTCCTTGGAAGGAAAGTTATGACCAACCTAGATAGCATATTGAAAAGTAGAGACTTTACTTTGCCAACAAAGGTCCATCTAGTCAAGGCTATGGTTTTTCCAGTGGTCATGTATGGATGTGAGAGTTGGACTGTGAAGAAGGCTGAGCGCTGAAGAATTGATGCTTTTGAACTGTGGTGTTGGAGAAGACTCTTGAGAGTCCCTTGGACTGCAAGGAGATCCAACCAGTCCATTCTGAAGGAGATCAGCCCTGGGATTTCTTTGGAAGGAATGATGCTAAAGCTGAAACTCCAGTACTTTGACCACCTCATGCGAAGAGTTGACTCACTGGAAAAGACTCTAATGCTGGGAGGGAATGGGGGTGGGAGGAGAAGGGGACGACAGAGGATGAGATGGCTGGATGGCATCACCAACTCGATGGATGTGAGTTTGAGTGAACTTCGGGAGTTGGTGATGGACAGGGAGGCCTGGCGTGCTACGATTCATGGGGTTGCAAATAGTCGGACACAACTGAGCGACTGAACTGAACTGAACTGAAAGCATATTAGGATATATATTTTAGAAATACCTTAATGGAAACTGACAGTTGTACATTAAATTGTTTTTTATCGAGATTGAAGAGTCATAAATAATAAGTTACATATGACTCTTTGGATATTTTCTTTTAAACAAACTTTTTTAAATAGGTTATTTCAATGTTTATTATACATACTTATTTTCACTTGTGATATTCAAATAAAATGTATGAAATGACATGTTCCTTTGCATTTTTTTCCTAATTTAATGCAAATATTTGCAGGTGAAGTAAAAATAAGTAGATCATTGTATTAGTATTAGGTCATCATATATGCATTGTGCAGTTGAATACATAGGCAAGTATTTAAAAACATCACAGTTTAATTGGAGTCTGAAATAGGATTGCTAAACATATGTTATATAAAAATAAATCAAGTGACAGTATGCTGCCACGTGAAGGCAAGCTAGCTTTTCTTCTTACAGACACATATAGGAAATTGCCTAGTTAACGGCCTGTGTATGTGAGTGTGCATAAAGAGAGGAAGATATTGAGAGAGAGATTTCTATCAATGTCTACCAATCTCTCTCCTTTATAGCAAAAGTTTCCTTCAGTTTGACCTCTGACTGGTTATTCACACAGCAGTCAGAATCATATTTTCAAAAATAAATCAAGCTACATAATTCCCCTGTTTCAGTGGTTTATTCTTAAAATAAAATCCAAATTCCTCATATAGCATTCAAGGTCAAATCCAATTTGGCCTCTGCCTAACTTTCTGATTTCACCTTTGGGCATCCTAGATTCCTACCAGGCTGACTTTCTTGCTGAAACTCATTTATGCCTTGTCCCCACATCTTCCTTTGCCTGGACACCTCCACCAACAGTTCTTTCCAGACTGTAGAGCTTTAAGTCAGTGAAGACTCTGGTTCTCAGGTCTTTCTTGAACCCTTTAAAATAGCCACCCCTTGCTTCCTGTCAGCTCTGTCACTGGCTTTCTTTACATTGCCCTTACTTTATTTTTCTTCTTACCAATCATTAATGCTTAAAATTATTATATTTATTTATTTACTTTTAAATTATCTTTTTCTCCTACTGGAATGTGATATCAATGAAAGCAAGACTTTTTTTTTTCTCATTCATCTTTGTAAACCCAGCATCTAGAAGAGAATCTGGTTGGTTTTAGTAGATACTCAGTTACTGTTTTGAATAATAATTATTAAATAAACTGGAACCTCTACTGAGTAATTTGGCACAAGCTTATACAAGTAGAAAAATTATTATACCCTAAATTTCCATAATACTGACAACAGCTACCATGTATGAAACCCTATGTATGAGGCATCGTATCATGGACTTTACTTACAGAGCCTCTATTAATTAACTTGACAATACTTACTGATCAAGAACTTGCCCAAGATCATACAAGTAGTAAAAGTCAGAAGTGTGGTTGACTTTCAAGCTACATCATCTTTTACAGAATTCCCCAGTTATTTCTACAAAAGTCTCAAGAAACCCTCTTATCTGACACAATTGGGATGGTATTTAGTAAAAATATCATTTAAAATATTACACACACACATTAAATTTTGTCATTTAACTAATACTATTTAGCCCTATATCCTTTGGCCTATCTTATTATATAGGAATGAGATTTTTTCTGTTTTTCAATATTCTGGTAAAAAAATTATTTATTTCATCTGAACATTACATAAGTCCTTTTCAACAGAAGTCTTCTCTGTAATGCATCATATATAATTTTTAAATTTCTTTAGAGTGGTATAGGATATGTGAAGCTGTCTTAATGACAGCATCCTTGAGGTTTCATTTTATACAGTTATCTCACACACACCTATTTTATAGTATGTCTTAAGTCACTCATTTTATTGTTTGTCCTAGACTATTAGCTTTTGTTTTGTTTTGTGTTTTATCCTTTTTTTTTGAATGCTCTCACTCTTGGTTCACTCATATGTCATTGATTTGCATAATGTTTCTTTGAATTATCTGATTAGATCAACATCTACAACCTCTACAAATAGATAACACAAAATGAACCTTTCTAAGTATACAACTTACATAGTGGCAGTGAGTAAACTAGAGGTGTGTTTACTTAACCATCAGCTTCTAAATAGCTACAAATTATTTTCATTTAAAGGGACAATAAAGGTTTTTAGTTACTTAGCAAGTTAGAACAACAGAAATTGAGTAAGGTTCTGTTCCAATTAGCATTTGACACGCTGAGTGTAAATTTTAGTGAAAAGAGAAAGATGATCAACTATCTTTTTTTTCTGTGTAACTTATTCTCCACCTCAACAATGATTGTTGCTAAGGCTGAAGCTAGTGGCACTTTTGCTGGAAGATAACCTTTAACAGTTGAGTAAGGCCAGGGACTCATAGAAAAGAATCATGAAAAAAAAAAAAAAAAGAAAAGATCTTTATGGGAAGTTGTATTCTAGATGTCCTTGAATTTTTCTAGCCCAAGGCACCTGCACAAAACAATAGAAATAAAATGCAGCAGAAGACCTAGCAAGAAAAAATAAAAAGAATGTGTGTTGGTCTTGTTATGTTTGCTATCATGTGTCTCTTGAGGACCAAGCAGCAAAGTCAGGAGATGGATACACAGAATTCTCACTTCAAAAATAATCAGAGTGAATTATGACATTGTGAATCACAAGAATTATAAATTACATTTTGTATCCTGGACAAAGTGGTAGGGGTTGTAGATGGAAGACTGAGCTCATAGTGTTTACATATATTGGTGGTATTATATTTTAATGGTTTTCTTCAGTATTTATCCAATCACAATTTTGGTCTATTTTTCTCATCTAAGAATTTCTTTTGATCCCAACATATTCTAGAGATCTGTTGATCTGCCTGTGGAAAAGTGTACAGCAAAGTTTTAAGAATGGTCAGCACTAGTTTTCTGAGACTTCAAGCCAACTTTTAATTTTATTTTTATTTAAAACACAAGGGTAAAGAAAGATACGACTCAGCAGTAATTAATATAACATAGTATACTTAATGGAGACAGGGACCAGAAAAAAAATAAATGACAATCACACTAGGAATTTGGTGTCAGAAATACTTTGTAATTCCTGTTGCCTGGTGATTGGTATAAGGAAAGGATGGAGGTGGAACTGTGGCTAATTGATTCTGACACCAGCTTCCATGAAAATTCTGAAGTCTTAAGCTAGGATCAAAACAGAAGATTTCCCTTCAGTAATTTTGGAAGTAGAGAGGTGTTAGTTGCTTAGTTGTGTCTGACTCTGCATCCCCATGGACTGCAACCAGCCAGGCTCCTCTGTCCATGGAATTCTCCAGGCTAAACTACTGGAGTGGGTAGCCTTTCCCTTCTCCAAGGGAATCTCACTAACCCAGGGATCAAACCCACGTCTCCCACACTGCAGGCAAATTCTTTACCATCTGAGCCATAACCTTTTAAAAATAATATAAAATAGATTATAAAATATTTTAAGTGCTTCAATGAACTAGTTTAAAAGGAATAACTTATTAAAGATCAAACTAACTAAAAATAGCAAGTTGAAAAATGAAGCTAACTTTCACTGTGAGACTATTCATCAAATTTCACTGAACATTAGGTTGATGTTCACAACTTCTCTGAGAGAATGGGACCAAACTCAAAGCCTAGGGCCCACATAAGATGGGTCTTCAAACAGGAAACTCCTTGTATCTAGGATTTTGTCCATGGAATTCTCTAGGCAAAGAGTACTGTAGTGCATAGTCATTCCCTTCTCCAGGGGATCTTCCCAAGTCAGCAATCAAACCCAGGTCTTCTGCATTGCAGACAGATTATTTACCGTCTGAGCCACCAGGGAAGCCCTCAAGATTATAGTGAAGGTGAATGAGAAATATTGCTCCAGAGGGATACTCTATCTAGAGAATAATAAAGGAAAAAAATTCAGTCTTAAACCATGAGACTGAATGGAAAGGAAAAAAAATTCTTGGTGAAAAATTAATAATCAATATTCATAACATATACAGGCAAACAAATCACAATAAATGAGAATCAAATGAAGCAATAAAGGTCAGAATCTGACTTGCAAAGAAATAACATTTGCCTTTTCTGACACAAACCATCAATTAAATGTACTTGATCTGTTTTTAAATATACAGGCATTGTCATTAGGAAAAAAAAAAGAAATAGAGATGAAAAAAATTATTTAGAATGTAGCCAGGAAAGGCAAATCAATGGAAAAATAAGATAAGAAGGTAAAGAGAATGAAGTATATTGTAAGAATATTTTATATACCCAAATAAATTTCCAGAAAGAGAAAAATAATAGGATGAAGCAATATGGGAAGAAACAGATACTTGCTAAAAATTCCCAGAACTGATGAAATTTATCAATTTTAAAGTTTATAAGAGTAGGGGAAAAAAGCAAGAAGAATTAAGACCTAGACAAATCGTAGTGAAAATGCTGAACACTCAACACAAAAAAAGATCCAGCGATTAAAAGAAGTCTTCATAATAAAAGTAGGAAAATCAGACTCACAGTTGAGTCAACTACAGCAGCAATGGAATCCAAAAAACATTAGAATAACGTGTCAGTAAGAAGGAGCTGTCAATCTGAATGTCTTCATTGGAAAAATGTATATTTGGGTCATCTGCCCATTTTTTAAAAATTGAGTTGTTTTGCTTGTTTGTTTTTATGGTGTTTAGTTGAATGAGTTATTTATATATTTTGGATGGTGGTGGTACTTTAGTTTCTCAATAGTGTCTGACTCTTGTGATCCCAAGACCTGTAACCTGTCAGGCTGCTCTGATCATAAGATTTCCCAGCCACCAATACTGGAGTGGGTTGTCATTTCCTTCTCCAGGGGATCTTCCCATACCAGGTGTGGAAACTGTGTATCCTGTACTGCAGGCAGATTCTTTATTGCTGAGCAACCAGGGAAGACCCATTCATTTTGGATATTAACACTTTTATAGATATGTTGTTTGCAAATATCTTATCTCATTCAGTAGGTAATTTTTTCATTTTGTTGAGTTTCCTTCACTATGCAAAAGCTTTTTAGTTTGATACAGTCCCATTTGTTTATTTTTGCATTGTTGTCCTTGCTTTAGAAGACAGGTCAAAAACCATTGCTGAATTCAGTGTCAAAGATCATATTGCTTATGTTTTCTTCTAGGAGTTTTATGATGTCAGGTTTTACCTTTGAGTCTTTAATCCATTTTGAGTTAGACATTTTTCTAAAGAACATATACAGGTGACCAACAGACATGTGAAAATATATCCAACATTGCTAATCATCAGGAAAATTTAAATCAAAACCACAATGATATATTATTTCACATCTGTCAGTGAGGCTATTATTAAAAAGATGACAAATAGCAAGTGATGATAAGGAAAAAAAGGAAATGCTTGTGCCCTGTTGGTGGGACTGCAAGCTGATATAATCACTGTGGAAAACATTATGGCAATTTCTCAAAAAACTAAAGGCAGAACTACTATAATATCCAGAAATTCCACTTCTGGATGTTTATCTGAAGAAAACAATTTGAAGAGACATATATGCCTCCTATGACTATTGAAGCATTGTTAACAACAGTAAAGATATGAAAACAATCTAAATACCTATAAATAGATGAATAGATAAACAAGATGTGATATATATGTACATGTGTGTGTGTGCAGGGCTTCCCAGGTGGCGCTTGTGGTAAAGAACCCACCTGCCAGTGCAGGAACATAAAAGACATGAGTTCCACCCTTGGTTTGGGAAGACCCCCTGGAAGAGGAAATGGCAGCCCATTTCAGTGTTCTTACCTGGAGAATCTTGTGAACAGACGAGCTTGGCGGGCTACAATCCTTAGGGTTTGCAAAGAACTGGATGTGACTTAAGCAACTTGGCATCATATATACGTGTACATATGTTTATACATATATGTATGTGTGTGTATGTATATATATATATATATATGTATATGTATGTGTACATATACAAATATATACAAGGTTTCCCAGGTGGCACTAGTGGTAAAAACCTGCCTGCCAATGCAGGAGATGTAAGAGACACAGGTTCAATCCCTGGGTTGGGAAGATCCCCTGGAGGAGGGCATGGCAATCCACTCTAGTATTTTTGCCTGGAGAATCCCATGGAGAGGGGAGTTTGGCAGGCTACAGTCCACAGGGTCACAAAGAGTCAGACATGACTGAAGTAGCTTAACATACACACACACACACACACACACACTGGTAAATCTAGACAGTATGACTGAGAAGCTATCTGTCGTTCAAGAAGATCTTTCTGAGGAGGTGACACCCAGGATGTGAACTGAATGGCATAGGATTTGGTTAAGAATGTTCTAAAAAAAAAAAAAAAAATCCCAAACAAAACTATATATAGTTTTATATATAACTCTGATACATATATATATATATATAACTATGGTTAAAATGAAACCTTGTAATGTGTAGCAACACAGATGGATTTAGAGGGTATCATGCTAAGTGAAAGAAGTCAGAGAAAAAAGTGCCATATAACCCCACTTAAATATGGAATCTAAACAAGCAAAACAAAACAAAATGATACCGACTCATAGATACAGAAAACAGTTGCCAAAGGTGGGGTAGGTGAGTGAGATAGGTAGAGGGGATTGAGAGGTACACACTTCCAGTTGTACAATAAATAAACGATTGAGACATACAGCACAAGCAATACTGTTGATAACACTACTAACTCTGTATGGGAACAGATTGTTGAAAGACATTGAAGTATTCATTTTGTAATGCATGTAAATGTTAAATCACTATGTAGTTCACCTGAAACTAACATAAAATTGTATGTTGATTATATTTCAATAAAAAAGAAATAATGGTCAATTTGTAATTCTAAACAGTGAGACTGTATTGAAGGACATGAATTAAATAAAGTCCTTGCTACTCAACAAAAATCAAAGATGTCAATTATACCTTAATAAAGCTGAGGGAGAAACTGAATTTTTCAAAATAAATCTTTACCAAGAAAAATAAAAAGTGATATTCATCAGATAGAGGGAAAAATAATTGCAGAGGGAAGCTCCAAAATATATAAAAGGAACATAACAGAAGCGAACTCATTTAATATTTACTATATGCCAGGAATTATTCTAAGGGCTTTACTTTGGAAATTGATTCAATACATGTATACCCGTGGTGGATTCATGTCAATATATGGCAAAACCAATACAGAATTGTAAAGTAAAATAAAAAAATAAATAAATATTAAAAAAATACATAGAGCTCTATGAGATGAATCTAATATTCTCATTTTAAGGACAACATAAGTGAGGTATAAAAAGGTTAAGTAAATTTTCTAATATTACACAGCTATAGCATAAACTTGAGATTTATATCTGGATAGTCTAGGTATAGAGTCCATAATTTTAAATAACACATTAGTATAGTGTGTGTGAAAAAATATTGAGCATAAAAATATGATATGAGAGAAAATTTAAGAAAAGATTGGCTTACATGTGTCTTGGAGATGATTTTTTGGATATGACACCTAAAACACGAGCAACAAAATGAAAAACAGACAAGTGGGACCACTTCAAACTCAAAAGCTCTGTACAGCAAAAGAAGCCTTCAAAAAAGTGAAAATATTTTCCTATTTTTCTTACAGAATGGGAAAATATTATATATATATGTTTGATGAGAGGTTATATTAATCTCTCACATATAGTTTGGATATACCAAAATAAAACAATTTGTTTGTAAAACAATTACAAAAAAAAGCAATTAAAAAATGAAATGAGCTCAGGGTCTGAGCAAGCATTTTTCCAGAGAAGATATATGAAAGGCTAACATCTACTCCTTATTGCCAAATTCAGACTTAAATTGAAGAAAATGAGGAAAAAAACTACACCATCCAGGTATGACCTAAATCAAATCCCTTATGATTATACAGTGGAAGTGAGAAATAGATTCAAGGAACTAGATCTGATAGATAGAGTGCCTGATGAACTATGGACAGAGGTTCTTGACATTGTACAGGAGACAGGAATCAAGACCATCCCTAAGAAAAAGAAATGCAATAAAGGAAAATGGCTGTCTGAGGAGATCTTACAAATAGCTGTGTAAGGAAGAGAAGTGAAAAGCAAAGGAGAAAAGGAAAGATATACCCATCTCAATGCAGAGTTCCAAAGAAGAGCAAGGAGAGATAAGAAAGCCTTCCTCAGCGATCAATGCAAAGAAATGGAGGAAAACAACGGAATGGGAAAGACTAGAGATCTCTTCAAGGAAATTAGAGATAACAAGGGAATATTTAATGAAAGATGGGCTCAATAAAAGACAAATATGGTATGGGCCTAACAGAAGCAGAATAAATTAAGAAGAGATAAAGAAATTAACAGAAGCAGAAGATTATGAAAAGGTGGCATGAATACATAACATAGAATAACTGCGCAAAAAAGATCTTCACAACCCAGATAATTACGATGGTGTGATGACTCACCTAGAGCCAGACATCCTGGAATGTGAAGTCAAGTGGGCCTTAGGAAGCATCACTAAGAACAAAGCTAGTGGAGGTGATGGAATTCTAGTTGAGCTATTTCATATTCTAAAAGGTGATGCTGTGAAAGGACTGCACACAATATCTCAGCAAATTTGGAAAATTCAGCAGTGGCCACAGGACTGGAAAAGGTCAGTTTTCATTCCAATCCCAAAAAAGGCAATGCCAAAGAATTTTCACACTACCGCACAACTGCACTCATCTCATACACTAGTAAAGTAATTATCAGAATTCTCCAAGCCAGACTTCAGCAATACGTAAACCATGAACCTCCAGGTATTCAAGCTTGTTTTAGAAAAGGCAGAGGAGCCAGAGATCAAATCGCCAAAATCCGCTGGATTATCGAAAAAGCAAGAGAGTTCCAGAAAAACATCTATTTCTGCTTTATTGACTGCCAAAGCCTTTGACTGTGTGGATCCCAATAAACTGGAAAATTCTGAAAGAGATGGGACTCCCAGACCACCTGACCTTCCTCTTAAGAAACCTGTATGCAGGTCAGGAAACAACCGTTAGAACTGGACATGGTATAACAGACTGGTTCCAAATAGGAAAAGGAGTACATCAAGGCTGTATATTGTCACCCTGCTTATTTAACTTATATTCAGAGTACATCATAAGAAACGCTGGGCCGGAAGCACAAGCTGGAATCAAGATTGCCAGGAGAAATATCAATAACCTCAGATATGCAGATGATACCACCGTTATGGCAGAAACTGAAGAAGAACTAAAGAACCTCTTGATGAAAGAGAAAGAGGACAGTGAAAAAGTTGGCTTAAAGCTCAACATTTAGAAAACTAAGATCACGGCATCTGGTCCCATCTCTTCATGGCAAATAGATGGGGAAACAGTGTAAACAGTGGGTGACTTTATTTTTTGGGGCTCCATAATCACTGCAGATGGTGACAGCAGCCATGAAATTAAAAGACACTTACTCCTTGGAAGGAAAGTTATGACCAACTTAGATAGCATATTAAAAAACAGAGACATTACTTTGCCAACAAAGGTCTGTCTAGCCAAGGCTACGCTTTTTCCAGTGGTCATGTATGGATGTGAGAGTTGGACTATAAAGAAAGCTGAATGCTGAATAATTGATGCTTTTGAACTGTGGTGTTGGAGAAGTCTCTTGAGAGTCCCTTGGACTGCAAGGAGATCCATCCAGTCCATCCTAAAGGAGATCAGTCCTCGGTGTTCATTGGAAGGACTGATTTTGAAGCTGAAACTCCAATACTTTGGCCACCTGATGTGAAGAGCATTTGATAAGACCCTGATGCTGGGAAAGATTGAGGGCAGGAGGAGAAGGGGACGACAGAGGATGAGATGGTTGGATGGCATCACCAACTCAATGGACATGAGTTTGGGTGAACCTCGAGAGTTGTTGATGGACAGGGAAGCCTGGCATACTGCGGTTCATGGGGTCACTAAGAGTTGGATACAACTGAGTGAATGAACTGAACTGAACATCTACACAAGAAGAAGGACAACATCACTAGTCATTAGGGAAATGCAAATTGAAACCACAGTAAAATATCACTCCATACCTATGAAAATGGCCATCATTAAAGACAAATAACAAATGCCGGCATGGGTGTGCACAAAAGGAAATCTTGTACAGTGCTGATAGGAAAGTAAGTTTGCATAGCCATTATGGAAAAGAGTAGAGGATCATAAAAACATTGAAACTAGAACTACTACATAATCCACTTCTGAGATATAGACAAAGGAAACAAAACTAATTTTAAAAGATACTGCACGCCCATGTTCACTGCAACATTATTTACAACAGGCAAAACACCGAAACAACTTAGATATCCAATGATAAATGAATGGATAAATAGTTTGTTTTATATATACATATATATATATAACAAATATATATATATATATATATATTGACTCATTGACTCATTGGTAAAGACTCTGATGCTGGGAGCGATTGGGGGCAGGAGGAGAAGGGGTCAACAGAGGATGAGATGGCTGGATGGCATCACCGACTCAACAGATGTGAGTTTGAGAGAACTCCGGGAGTTGGTGATGGACAGGGATGCCTGGCATGCTGCGATTCATGGGGTCACAAAGAGTTGGACACGACTGAGTGACTGAACTGAACTGATACACGTCTGACATATATATATATATATATGTATATACATTTATATATATATATACATATATACATTTATATACATGATTTTATGTATGTTGCTCAGACATGACTGAGGAATTGAACTGAATTGAACTAATTGTTTAGTCTAACTTTTGAGATTTTTAACAGTTTCACTCAAAGTGCACATCTTGTCATATCATCTACTACTCTACCTCAAACATTTAGGAGCCCAGCTAATGGAAATACTTTTTCATTTGCAAGTCCTATTTGCACTGTGTATCTTCCAAAAAAAATTTGCTCACATGTTCCTTGGCATAAAATGCCTTATTTCAAATTATTAGGAAAGAATAAAAGACATTATTAAGTGGCTTAATTGAGGCCATGCATGTCTTAATTTAAAAATGTATTTGGAGTATTAGGCAACAGCAATATGGTCAGAATGGCTGTAGGGAGGGAGAGATAGGGAATCAAATCAATGAATTACATAGGGCAAGACCGCAAAGTACTCACAAGTTTGAGAAATTAATTTGAAATGTAATAAAAACATCATAATAAATATAAACTATTTCTAACACACACTCAGTTTCTGAAGTTCTCACTTTGCAATATCTAATTCTGCCATACAAAGTGCACAGGGACAAATGACACTCTGTACAAACTGAAAAACAAACATGAAAAAGTGATGGCACTTGCATATCGCTATAATTTAACATCAGCTTTGGGAATTAGCACTCCTGCCTTTTGATTCCTGGTACAGAGAGCTACATTTATTTGCAAATTTCATTTTCATTTTCTACTGACGAGCAAATTTATTTTAAATTCACAGTTGCTGGAGAGTTTAAGAGAACACGTTCACACATATTTTAGGAGAAGTTCTTGTAAAAATAAATGGAATGACTTGTGACTTAAAATCTGATTTCTTGGAATAACAGGACCTCAGTGAAGGGCTAAATGTGGAAGAGGAGACCTGAGTTACTGCAGCCCGTCCTGGAAAACAAACATTGAGAGCTCATGTTCAGGGTTCCACATGGGAAGGTAGGTGAACTAAATTCTGTGTAAAAGAGTTTTAACTGCATAATTTCAGGTGTATATATTCTTCCCACCAAATGGTGGGAGGTGGCAAATGTTTTAGAAGAGTTAATTTGATTTCTGACAAAATAAAGGAAACCTCTGAGAGAGAGTTGTGATGGCTTGATAGGTAGGACAGTGTAGATACTGTGGAAGCCCATAGGGTTTTGAGTCCTTAAGGTTTCCTTTATGTAACTATATAGTATGAATACAGTTTTAGAGTCATTGTCTCTAGCAAGACAGATGGAGCTATTATTTATCTTGGTATTTAATTTTCTTCTAATGTATTTAAATATGAAAACAAGAATCTTTTGAAGACATTTAAAATAAGCATCATTGTGCTCACTTAATCTTGGTTAAATTAAGTTTGTAATGATTTACTTAAAATTGAACCTGTATCTTCTCAGAAAATTGCACTTTGAATCATTATCGTCATCTGGCAGTTGATACCACAGGGCTAAACTGCATTTAAACAATGCCTTGTTATAGGCACATGGTTAAAATGGGAATTGTAGATAATTCCAAGGCAATGCTTGAAACAGCTAACAGCAGTCCCCTCAGGAATCATATACAACTTTGCTCTTCATTTCCATATTAAATTCTTTCCTTTGAAATATTTAAATTCTCAAAAGACAAGTAAAATAGGGCTGATAAAAGATCAAAAAAAAAAAAAAGGAAACCAAAGAAAGAAACAAACAAAAACTTGGAAACATATCCCATGTAATGTGCACGCATGCTCAGTTGCTCAGTCGTATTAGACTCTTTGTGACCGAACCATGCTCCTCTGACCATGGAAGTCTCCAGGCAATAATGCTGGAGCGGGTTGCCATTTCCTACTCAAGGGGATCTCCTTGACTCCAGGATTAACCCTGCATGTCCTGTGTCTCCTGCATTGGCAGGAATAATCTTTACCACTGAGCCACCTGGGAAGTCCTCCATATAATGTACAATTTGTTATAAAATATTAGGTAGCTCTTAGGTGGAATTTTACTTGCCATACTTCAAAAGTTGTAAGTGTAGCTTTCTATGTTGTTGACCAAGAACTTATAAAGAAACAATAAGTTTAAAAACGAGAGACTACAGGGATGTACAGGAAGATCTTTTCAAGAAAAATTGGAGATACCAAGGAAATATCCCATGCAAAGATGGGCACAATAAATGACAGAAACAATATGGACATAACAGAAGCAGAAGATATTAAGAACAGGTGGCAAGAATATACAGAAGAACTGTACAAAAAGGTCTTAATGATACAGATAACCATGATGGTGTGCTCACTCACCTAGAGCCAGACATCCTGGTGTATGAATTCAAGTAGGACTTAGGAAGAATTACTATGAACACAGTTAGTTGAAGTGATGGAATTCCAGCCGAACTATTTCAAATCTTAAAAAATGATGCTGAGAAAATGCTGCACTCAGATGCAAGCAATTTTGGAAGGGTCAGCAGTGGTTACATAACTGGAAAAGGTCAGTTTTCATTCCAATTCCAAAGAAGGCAATGGCAAATAATGTTCAAACTACTGCACAATTGCACACATTTCACATGCTAGCAAGTTAATGCTCAAAACTCTTCAAGTTAGGTGTCAACAGTATGTAAACAGAGAACTTCCAGATGTTCAAGCTGGATTTAGAAAAGGCAGAAGAACTGGAGATTAAATTGCCTACATTGGTTGGATCATAGAATTTCAGAAAAAAACATATGCTTCTGCTTTATTGACCATGCGAAAGCCTTCGACTGTATAAATCACAAAAATTGTGGAAAAATTTTAAAGAGATGTGAACATCAGACCACTTTACCTGCCTCCTGGTCTGGAAACTTATATGCAGATCAAGAAGCAATAGTTAGATCCAGACCTGGAACAACAGACTGATTCAAAATTGGGAAAGGAGAGCGTCAAGGCTGTATGTTGTCACCCTACTTATTTAACTTCTATGCAGAGTACATCATGCGAAATGCCAGGCTGGATGAATCCCAATCGGAATCAATATTGCCAGGAGAAATATCATCAACTTCAGATATGCAGATGGCACCACCCTAATGGCAGAAAGTGAAGAACTAAAGAACCTCTTGATGAAGGTGAAAGAGGAAAGTGAAAAAGCTACCTTAAAACTCAACATTCAAAAACCTAAGATCATTGCATCCAGTCCTAACACTTCATGGCAAATAGAGGAGGAAAAATTGGAAACAGTGTCAGATTTTGGGGTCCAAAATCACTGTGGATGGTGACTGCAGACACAAAATTAAAAGACACTTGCTCCTTGAAAGAAAAGCTATGACAAACCTAGATTGTGGATTAGAAATCTGGGACATCACTTTGCAAACAAAGGTCCATATAATCAAAGCTTTGGTTTTTCCAGTAGTCATGTATGGATGTAAGAGTTGGACTATAAAGAAGGCTAAGCACCCAAGAATTGACACTTTTGAACTGTGGTGTTGGAGAAGACTCTTGAGAGTCCCTTGGACAGCAAGGATATCAAACCAGTCCATCCTGAAGGAAATCAACTCTGAATGTCCATTGGAAGGACTGATACTGAAGCTGAAGCCCCAATGCATTGGCCACCTGCTGGGAAGAGCCAACTCACTGGAAAAAACCCTGATGCTGGGAAAGATTGAGCACAGGAAGAGAAGGGGACGACAGAGGATGAGATGGTTGGATGGCATCACTGACTCAATGGACGTGAGTTTGAGCAACCTCTCGGAGATGGTGAAGGACAGAGAAGCCTGGGGTGCTGCATTTCACTGGGTCGCAAAGAGTCAGACATGTCTTAGGGACTGCACAGCAATAGGGAAGTGCAGTGGACTTTTTATATCAAAAACTTTAATCAGATTGATTATTACTGATTTTTTTTCCCCTACATGGTAACTAGTGAAAAGGGACATGCTCAAGTCAGCAGGGACGAGAAAGGAAAGTGAAGAAACCTAAATTCTGGGCAAAGCCACGTCCCTGCCTCTCTCCGCCTCAGTGTACTCAGTCATGAGCACTTGCTTTTCTAGACTCTCAAGGCCTAGTTACCTGATTTCATTAAGGTGTTTGAAGTCTCACAGCAAAATATCTAAAACCTCGAAAGGAGCATTATAGCTTCCTCACATTTTTTCCCCTCAATCAAATGACTGAGAATTCTTAGTTTTCCATTTTCTCAACATTTACTTCAGAATCAAACATTTATTACAGTTCACAGAGCTGCAAATATAAGTAAGTTATCAAAGACAAAAATGTACTTCAATCAATCCTACTCCTCATTACCAGATAATTCAGGGGGCAGTTTATACAAGTGTCTAGAACTTGCCAGGACTATGATGTTCAGAGACCCTGTATTGCAGCCTTAGCAGACAGGGTTCCCAAGGGACTGCTTCAGTTTTCGGCAGGTGAGTAAAAACGGCTTATCATAGTCTGGTATCGGAGAGAATTGGAATGGTAACTTTTTTGTAAAGTTACATTGGAGGCTTAGTTTGTATTCAAAATATTTATAACTATTCTAGGATGGTCTGAATCCTTAAAAATTATTAAATTTATATATTTTCCAGACTCAAGTGTAGTAATAATTTTCCATCTTTTTACATTTTAACAAGCCAACAAGATACTATTTTATTGTTTGGGGAAGATGTTCTTGAGTGTTCATATCAGTGAACTAAAAAACTTAGGGAAAAATAAGCAGATTGATTCATTTCATAATCTAAAGTAAGTAGCATATCACATATTGCAACAGATTTTTATACACTACATATTTTGAAATAATTATAGGTTCACAAGTAGTTGTAAAAAAAAAAAAATGTACAGGAAGGTCCTGAGTTCTGTGCAGCTTTTACCTCTCTTCCCCTGTTGTTAATCCTTAGCATCTTGCATAGCTATAGAACTCCAAAAACCATAAACGGTATTGGTACAGTCTAGAGAGTTTACTCAGATTTTAATACATTGCATTCTCTCATCTGTGAAGTGTGTGTGTACTTCTATACAACTTTATCGCATGTTAAGTATCATGTAGGGTTTCCCAGGTGGTTCAGTGGTAAAGAAGCTGCCTGCCAATGCAGGAGATACAGGTTTGATCCCTTATGGGGAAATTCCCCTGGAGAAGGCAATGGCAACCCATTCCAGTATTCTTGCCTGGGAAATCCCATGGACAGGGGAGCCTGGTGGGCTACAGCCCAAGGGGTCACAAAAGAGTCAGACACGACTTAGTGACGAGACAACAATGTCAGGTATCATGTAATTACCACCCCAATCAAGTGCAGAACTGTTCCATCATCAGAAGGCATCATCACACTACCCATTTTAGTCTCCTCTAATATTTTATAATATTTTAAGTCTAATCTACAGAAGCCACTAATCTGTTTTCCATCTCAATAATTACATTATTTCAAGAGTGTTATATAAATAGAATCTTGGGCAGGAAACTATTTGAGATTGGCTTTTCACCAAGCATACTTCCCTCTAGAGGTTTGTCTAAGTTGTTGCATGTATTCCTCTGCAATGCTGAGCTGCAATTTATGGTGTGGATTTATCATAATTGGTTTACCTGTTCATCCACTGAAGAATATTTGGATTGTTTCCAGTTTGGGATATTGTAAATGAAACCAATATTGACATATTTGTAAAGGATTTTTTTTAATTAATTTATTTATTTTACTTTACAACACTGTATTGGTTTTGCCATACATTGACTTGAATCTGCCACGGGTGTACATGTGTACCCCATCCTGAATCCCCCCTCTTACCTCCCTCCCCACCCCATCCCTCTGGGTCATCCCAGTGCACCAGCCCCCAGCACCCTGTATCATGCATCGAACCTGGACTTGCGATTCATTTCACATGTGATAATTTACATGTTTCAATGTAAAGGTTTTTAAGTATGCCTGTCTTTTTAATTTCTTTGGGATAAGTGAGCAAGACTGCAACTGCTGGGTCATCTGTTAAATCACTTTCAATTAAAAAAAAATACCAAAATATTTTTTCAGAATGGCCATACATTTTAAATTCTCATCAGAAATGCTAAGTGATCTCTGTATTCTAACCAAGGTTTGGTTTTAATTATTATTATCTTTAATTTTAGCTATTCCAATTGGTATATGAAAGTGAAAGTGTTTGTCACTCAGCCATGTCTGACTCTTTGCAACCCCATGGACTGCAGCACCCTAGGCTCCTCTGTCCATGACATTCTCCAGGTAAGAATACTAGGGTGGGGATCCATTCCCTTCTCTAGGGTATCTTCCCAACCCAGGCATCGAACCTGGGTCTTCTGCATTGCAGGCATTTTCTTTACCATCTGAGTCACCAGGGAAGCCCCAGTTGATGTATAGTATTAATAATAACTCATACTGGCTTTATTTTCCACTTCATTAATGGTCAGTGATTTTGAAAAACTTTTTTATATCCTTAATTTCCATTTATATATGTTCTTCATTGTAATGTCTATGGGTATTTCTTACTCATTTTCTATCTAGGGTGTTTATATTTTCACTATTGAACTTTAAAAGTTCTTTATAAATGCTACATACAGGCCTTTTATCAGATATGTGGTTTACTTTACAAATATTTCTCCCAGTCTGTAGCTTGTCTTTTCATCCTTTTAACATGGTCTTTTATAGACCAAAGCCATGATGAGATCTGATTTGTCTATGGTTCCTTTTATGAATTGTACTTTTGGAGTCAAGTCTAAAGACTGTTCACCTAGTCCTAAGTCCCAAAAGATATAAAATTGTTCTAGCACCATTTGTCAAAATAAAGTTACTCTTCTCTAATAAGTTCTTTTGCACTGTTTATAAAAATAAGCCTGGCATATTTTTGTGAGTGTATTTCTATATTCTGTTTCTTTTCCACTGACCTATGTGTCTGTCCTTTGTCCCACTGCCTTGGTTGGTGTATCTTCATATTAAGCCTAAAATAAGGAAAGGTGATTATTTTCACCTTATTCTTTTTCAAAGTTGTTTTAGCTATTCTGCTTCTGTGACTTTCCATATAAACCTTGAAGCAAATTTTCTATATCTACAAGAAACTTGTGCACAGCTTGTGATAGGAATTATGTTACACTCATAGATTTGCAGATATTTGGCATTTGTACTATGTTGATTCTTCTTGCCAATGAACAAGCTATATATCTCCAGTTATTATATCCCCTTTGATGTTCTTCATCACATTTGATAATTTTCAGCATATGAATCATGACATGTTTTACTGGATTTATGACTATTTAAATTTTTTATTAATACCTACTGATTACTTTCATAATCAGGAGAGCCAATTCCTTATAATCTCTCTCTTCTTCTTTCTGTTGTATGTATATATATCTTCTGTTTCTCTGAAGACCACAATTAATACAACAATCTACAAATAGTGTGTGCACACTAAGTTGCTTCAGTCACGTCTGACTCTTTGTGACTCTGTGGACTATGGCCTGGCAGGCTCCTCCATCCATGAGATGCTCCAGGCAAGAATACTGGAGTGGGTTGCCACTCCTCCAGCCCTCCTCCAGCCACAAACAGTATATTGTCTTATATTTATTATAGTATGACATTCACTATAAATATATTGTGAGGAGTAAGTGTATATTCATTGGTAAGCTAATTGATCTGTGCCCTTTTCCTTTTCTCTGCTCACACAAACTCTGGTTCTTAAAAAGAAATATCTAAAATGCATTATCCCTCAAACTTAGATGAGATATGTGTTTAATGAGTCCAAGTTTCTTGATATTATCCATGTATTTGCAACTCATTCTGATACTTAAAAAATTAAGCTATTGACATTTCCCATCTCCACAAGCAGATCACAATTTTATTTCCTTAGCACAGCACCAATATAATCTGCTGCAATGATTCTATATTGTATAAATAGCATATTTAATTAATGTTTAAATATATACCTTTTAATAGCTGATGATCTCAAAACATGCTGATTCAGGATATTTTGGAAATGTTAAAAACTCAGAATTATACTCATTTATTTTGTATGGTATCTACTAGAGCAACTCTGAATAAATAAATATTCCTTTTATATGTTCATTGTACACTGATATTTTTAGGCTGTTATGACTGGCTCATATATTTTTTAAATGCTCCTAGACTCTAAGAAATATTTACATTTCCACATGAAGAATGTAAAGCTAGCAAATTTAAAGTACAATTGAATTTGATATTAGAAGTGCAGTTCAGTTCAGTTCAGTCGCTCAGTCGTGTCCAACTCTTTGTGACCCCATGAACTGCAGGACGCCAGGCCTCCTTGTCCATCACCAACTCCCAGAGTTCACTCAGACTCGCATCCATCGAATCAGTGATGCCATCCAGCCATCTCATCCTCGGTTGTCCCCTTCTTCTCCTGCCCCCAATCCCTCCCAGCATCAGAGTCTTTTCCAATGAGTCAACTCTTCACATGAGGTGGCCAAAGTACTGGAGTTTCAGCTTTAGCATCATTCCTTCCAAAGAAATCCCAGGGTTGATCTCCTTCAGAATGGACTGGTTGGATCTCCTTGCAGTCCAAGGGACTCTCAAAAGTCTTCTCCAACACCACAGTTCAAAAGCATCAATTCTTCGGCACTCAGCCTTCTTCACAGTCCAACTCTCACATCCATACATGACTACTGGAAAAACCATAGCCTTGACTAGACAGACCTTAGTCAGCAAAGTAATGTCTCTGCTTTTGAATATGCTATCTAGGTTGGTCATAACTTTTCTTCCAAGGAGTAAGCGTCTTTTAATTTCATGGCTGCAGTCACCATCTGCAGTGATTTTGGAGCCCCAAAAATAAAGTCTGACACTGTTTCCACTGTTTCCCCATCTATTTCCCATGAAGTGATGGGACTGGATGCCATGATCTTCGTTTTTTGAATGTTCAGCTTTAAGCCAACTTTTTCACTCTCCTCTTTCACTTTCATCAAGAGGCTTTTTAGTTCCTCTTCACTTGCTGCCATAAGGGTAGTGTCATCTGCATATCTGAGGTTATTGATATTTCTCCCGGCAATCTTGATTCCAGTTATGTTTCTTCCAGTCCAGCGTTTCTCATGATGTACTCTGCATAGAAGTTAAATAAGCAGGGTGACAATATACAGCCTTGATGTACTCCTTTTCCTATTTGCAACCAGCCTGTTGTTCCATGTCCAGTTCTAACTGTTGCTTCCTGACCTGCATATAGGTTTCTCAAGAGGCAGGTCAGGTGGTCTGGTATTCCCATCTCTCTCAGAATTTTCTACAATTTATTGTGATCCATACAGTCAATGGCTTTGGCATAGTCAATAAAGCAGAAATAGATGTTTTTCTGGAACTCTGTTGCTTTTTCCATGATCCAGCAGATGTTGGCAATTTGATCTCTGGTTCCTCTGCCTTTTCTAAAACCAGCTTGAACATCAGGGAGTTCACAGTTCATATATTGTTGAAGCCTGGCTTGGAGAATTTTGAGCATTACTTTACTAGCATGTGAGATGAATGCAATTGTGTGGTAGTTTGAGCATTCTTTGGCATTGCCTTTCTTTGGGATTGGAATGAAAACTGACCTTTTCCAGTCCTGTGGCCACTGCTGAATTTTCCAAATTTGTTGGCATATTGTGTGCAGCACTTTCACAGTATTGTCTTTCAGGATTTGAAATAGCTCCACTGGAATTCCATCACCTCCACTAGCTTTGTTCGTAGTGATGCTTTCTAAGGCCCACTTGACTTCACATTCCAGGATGTCTGGTTCTAGATGAGTGATCACACCATCATGATTATCCGCTTCATGAAGATCTTTTTTGTACAATTCTGTGTATTCTTGCCATCTCTTTTTAATATCTTCTGCTTCTGTTATGTCCATACCATTTCTGTCCTTTTTCGAGCCCGTCTTTGCATGAAATGTTCCCTTGGTATCTCTAGTTTTCTTGAAGAGATCTCTAGTCTTTCCTATTCTGTTCTTTTCCTCTATTTCTTTGCATTCATCGCTGAAGAAGGCTTTCTTATCTCTTCTTGCCATTCGTTGGAACTCTGCATTCAGATGCTTATATCTTTCCTTTTCTCCTTGGTTTTTCACCTCTCTTGTTTTCACAGCTGTTTGTAAGCCTTCCCCAGACAGCCATTTTGCTTTTTTGAATTTCTTTTCCATGGGGATGGTCTTGATCCCTGTGTCCTGTACAATGTCACGAACCTCATTCCATAGTTCATCAGGCACTCTATCTATCAGATTTAGGCCCTTAAATCTGTTTCTCACTTCCACTGTATAATTATAAGGGATTTGATTTAGGTCATACCTGAATGGTCTAGCAGTTTTCCCTGCTTTCTTCAATTTCAGTCTGAATTTGGTAATAAGGACTTCATGATCTGAGCCACAGTCAGCTCCTGGTCTTGTTTTAGTTGACTGTATAGAGCTTCTCCATCTTTGGCTGCAGAGAATATAATCTCTCTGATTTCGGTGTTGACCATCTGGTGATGTCCATGTGTAGAGTCTTCTGTTGTGTCATTGGAAGAGGGTGTTTTTGCTATGACCAGTGCATTTTCTTGGCAAAACTCTATTAGTCTTTGCCCTGCTACATTCCGCGTTCCAAGGCCAAATTTGCCTGTTACTCCAGGTGCAAACAGATGTAATGATCACCATAACCATTCACCAGGAAGACCTCCTTGACAGATATCTTAAGTATTTTGCAGAAGTATATCATCAAAATATAAGGTACAATAAATATGTGACCACACAAAGTAATTAGTCTCAATTAAATAAATTTAAATTAAAAAAAATACATGACCACTGTAAATGGTCCACTGTAAATCAGGCAGTGAACTATATACCAAACACACTGTATAAAAGTAATGGGGGAGAATATATTTTTACTGTTCTTTTGGTATGGCTCAATTGCAGGATTTACTTTATTTCCAAGGTCTAAGAACTATCTATTTCAACTTTTGAATGCTGAGAAATAAAGTTTTGTTGAGTCAGGCTGAGGTTGTAATCACACAGGAAAGCAAACCAGTTAAAGTCTACAACAAGTTAAAATTTAGTGTTAGGCAAATTTCAGATTGAAATAATTCTGTTCCTGGAATTTAGAACATAGATTTCAAGTCCTGGAAAAGTTTAAACAGAAGTGACCAAATAAAGCATGTAAGGCATGTCACACATGAGGCCACCAACTGCGAAGGGAGATATAGTGACCTTTATGTGGCAATCCCGGATATGCTGCTCTGAACTCCATTCATGGAAGAATTTTCTGTTCAACTTCAGAGCAGTTAACTGACAGCATATAGGAGTCAGTACTTTCAAAATCTTCCTCAATGTTTGAGTTTCTTGTCATGATTAAAATTCCTTTAGATCTCCTTAGTCTGATGACTTTTTCTTTGTCCTTCAAGTCTTGCATCTTTCAAAAGTTATTCTTTGACTTGCACATTAATTTAGGACTTCTGCTCTGTTTTTGTTGCCCTTTGTTTGTATCCCAGTTTCCACATGTAAGAAGCTGACAACTGTGAGTTTGTATCCTAACCTAAACTTGTGGTATAACCTAACCTTGAAGGTATAAGACATATCTTGTCAGGCACCCAGAAAAAGGCTTGCCATAGTTAAACATTCATACACATGATCATATTTACTTATCATCAAATTGTCCACAAAGCAAACGATAACAGAAATCCTAGTGTAAAATCCGTACTATATAAACTCTTTCCTCTCTTTAGTTGTCATTATTTAGTCACCAAGTAGTGTCCAAATCTTTTGCAACCCCATGGACTGGTGCCTGCCAGGCTCCTCTGTCCATAGAATTTCCCAGGTAAGAATACTGGGGCAGGTTGTCATTTCCTTCTCAAGGGAAATCTTCCTGACCCAAGTATTGAACCTGTGTCTCCTGCATTGGCAGGCAGATTCTTTACTGCTCAGCCACCTTGGCAATCAACATAGCATTATTAGGACACTTCTCTGTACTATTCTTATTCCTTTATTCACCAAATACAGAAGTTTCTTACTCCACAGATGTCCATGTAACTTGTTTCTCCTAATATCCAACAAAGCAGGCTACCATAGTCAAGGACAAAGCATGCTGAGAAGAGTACTTGTGGCACACACAGGTGTACTTTTTTCCAGATAAACTGTGAAAATGAAGAACCAAGGCAGTTCTCCAGCTTTGAATACACTCTGTGTTATCACTTCAACACTTTCACAAAAGAAAGAGCATCTAAGATTTAAGATATATTACAAAAATGGGAACCCTGGAGTCTAACTAGAGCCGTCCTTCAGTACCCAGAACATGCATAGATATCAAAATCTGTGAATACTCAAGTCCCACAGTCTACTATCTATATCTGTGGTTCTGTGTCTGCAGATTCAACCAGTTCCAGATTATGTAGTACTGTAGCTTTTATTGATAATAATAAAATAATCCACATATAAGTGAACTCACACAGCTCAAACTCGTGTGGGTCACACATCAACAGTACTAAATCTATAAGCCTATTTAGTGATTAGAGGCGGAGAAGGCAATGGCACCCCACTCCAGTACTCTTGCCTGGAAAATCCCATGGAGGGAGGCGCCTGGAAGGCTTTAGTCCATGGGGTCGCTGAGGGTCGGACACGACTGAGCGCCTTCACTTTCACTTTTCACTTTCATGCATTGGAGAGGGAAATGGCAACCCACTCCCTTGTTCTTGCCAGGAGAATCCCAGGGACTGGGGAGCCTGATGGGCAGCCTACTATGGGTTCGCACAGAGTCGGACACAACTGAAGTGACTTAGCAGCTGCAGCAGCAGCAGCAGTGATTAGAGGGGCTTCCCAGGTGGCGCTAG
Source organism: Oryx dammah (assembly GCF_014754425.2). Taxonomy (NCBI): domain Eukaryota; kingdom Metazoa; phylum Chordata; class Mammalia; order Artiodactyla; family Bovidae; genus Oryx; species Oryx dammah. The sequence goes on from NW_024080544.1 coordinate 220,001, forward strand.
AGGTAAAGAACCTGCCTGCCAGTATAGGAGAAACAGTGGACACGGTTTCAATCCCTGGGTCAGGAAGATTCCCTAAAGTAGGAAATCCCAACTCAAGCCAGTATTTTTGCCTGGAAAATGCCATGGACAGAGGAGTCTGGCAGGCTCAGTCCGTGGGGCCGCGAAGAGCCGGACACGACTAAGGAACTGAACACACACAATGATTTGAATGCTGAGGCTATGTGCGACAAAATGATAGAAATATATGGTGGGAAAATACCTCTTTTATGTTGAACACATTTCCTATAAACTTTTAGCAACTTTTAATACTTTCTCTTAAGTGGCTATAGCATGAGAGATATTTGTAATATTATGGGGAAAAAATGAAAATTTGAGACAACATTCATGAGTTTAAATCTCAGCTAGATATCTAGTTAGTTGTGTGACATTGTTCAAAACTTTAATCACTCTAGAATTTAACTTCTGTAAATGAATGTTAGTAACTGGTAAAGATATTGCATACATATTTAAAATATACAGATGAAATAAATGAAAGAAGATAGCAATATAATAAGCATTTAATAAGTATTAATTGATCCTAATCTAGTTTTTTCAACTTAAGTTTAAGGTGTAAACAATAATATTTAGAGAATATTTAGACTAACAGCTAAAAAAAAAAATTGGATATAACCATCATTTGAGCCACAAGGGAGAAAATAAGACATTTGGTCTAGATTTCAAATGCAATGTTTCCATTTAATATAAATTTAAAATCTTAGAATATTGTCCTTTTAATTTTACCAAATAATGTTTAACAGAAAATTATATCATAAACAGTCTCATAGTAACATTTACATTTTAACTGGCAACATAAGATTGTTTCACTTTGCAATGAACTATAACACTGTGATAAAATTTAATTTCAAACTTACCAATTTAAAATTCATGATCATTGAGACCAGAAGTTCGAGTCATCTATGAATAAATCTAGCATGTATCCTAATCTTCTTTTGTTGTTGGTATTGTGATATGGAACAGTCATGAGACTTTGTCATTTCTAAAATGGAATTATAATATCTGAACATAAGGTTGTTAACATGATTCAATAAAAGTATGTATGTGACAATGCTTTGGAAGTAAAGCATATTTGAGAGTTTGTCTTTATTATATTCAGAATGTCGGGATTAAAGGGAAGAGAGGAGAATGAATCTTGGTCGAGGTTCAAGGGAAAGAGGAGAGTGATGTCAGGCTACACATCTCATTCTTATATATTGTCAGTGAAGCCTGCTGCCTGGTCCCTGTGCCATAGTATATGTGCCCTTTCCCATGGCCCACGAGACATCCCAAAAGGAGTCATTGGGATTAACCTGAGTTTACCTCCTCCAGGAGGAGACTTGTCAAAGAGTACATTTCTGAAAGTAAAACAAGTCACTCGGCATAAGGAAAATTTAGACACATTAGTACTTCCCTTATGAATTACTTTTGCAACTACAACTTTCTGAATTTTATTCTGAAGCTGTATACTTCTAGAACAAGATAAATTGTTCTTAGGGGAAAGGGATACAAATGAGACAGGCAAACAGTTAACTTTACAACATGACTGCAAGGCAAAATAGCTATTGGCGCAGACTTGAGAGTGGCACTCACTGTTCTAAAACAGTTATGGTGGTTTAAATGGTGATGATTTTGTTCATAGCCACTTTCCCCTTGAATTACTCCAATGCATTTTTAAAACTGCCACACTGAAAGATATTAATGGTGCAACAAATTGACTAGCATTATGGGAATGTATTTATTATTTTTATGGGCATATTTAATTGTACGTGTTTCTTTAGGTTTCTAATTAAAACCAGCAGTAAAAATTATGTCTTCGTGTTTAAGCCTACATTTTTAGAGTTAAACATACCTCATAATTAGCACTAATATACAGATAGTTCAGAAAGAAATAATGCTAATACATTAAAGTGGATTGGAAGTCCTGTTATTAGTCGTCTTATTAACATAGACCCTTGTCAGCAGGAAAAATGAAACCTACTACATGTGGAATGTGCTGCTTCAGTTTCTTTCACACATTTTCTGATGTTATAGGCTAAACATGAGATCAGGACATAAATGGTGGCATGATCCCAGAGGGGAGAGTTTACCAGTTCCACTGTATTTAATACTACACTGAACGCTACATGTTTTAAATGTAGCGTTTAATTTTTTTTTTTAACCACTCTACTAGGAATAAATATATATTCTCTGCTATGGTGGGAGAAAACACCTTCCATGTGAGAATCCTTTACCTGCTAATTAAGAATAAAGTCATCCCTTGAATGTTTCCACCAAGTATAAAAATATGCAGCTTTACCTGACCGTAGATTGATAAAGCAGAATCCTCTGCTACAAAGTAACAGATTCACCTGATTTGTGCTAAAGGAGTAAGCTGAATTTCACTAGTATATGAAAAACTGGTTATACCCTACTCTGCCAGTGAAGTGCAGAAACAATTTGAGCAAGCCTTGATGTCTAACTGAATCAAATTTAACCTTAGCCAATTTTATTTGAGGGACTTGAGGTCTAATTATGTAGATGCTTGATCTATATGTAAAATATGAATAATAATACCTATCTACAATGGATACTGAGTGCACAGTTCATGGCACATAGGCACTGAATAAATAAATTTGCTATCCATTTTATCAAGGTGGGCAAAAAATTTTATGACAAACTTTTTTTGTGTGTAAAAATGCAAGAATTTACTAAGATTCAAACTAAAAATCCACACATTTCTGCAGTCTGGTATGATAATTAATCAAATAATGATTTCTAATTATTCTTACTTAGTGTTAGGCAGTCACCAATTACAACAGAGTTCTCAGAGTCTCTTAAGGACAGTTCCACACTTCACATTTCCAGTAGCAAATTGTATTTGACATTTAATTTAAAACCCAAGACACCATAACATGAAATCTTCTAGGTCATTAACGACATAGCATGAAGGTATTCTCCCACCTCCTTGTTGCCTGAGGCTACCTGTTATTTCCCAGAAGTCTCATTACTGCAACATCGTGCGCGTGGGGTAGTGTATTCCTAACACACGTGTATAGCCTGATCACTCGGCATGCTTGGTTATACACCTCTTATAAACCTGCTTGTCAGCAAAAAACCTAGGACAACATGAACTCTTCAGGCAGTAAGTTATTAATTGAATTTTTCATTGTGCTGGTAGTAGTGATGTCAATGATTATGTTTTATGTTTAAAGAGAATGAAAAGGCACAGACAATTATATTAAAAAAAAAGAGTGGAGTGATTGATCATAGAAATATCCTGCTTTGTTTGTGACTATTTTCTATTATATCATTAGGAGCCAGATTTTTCTTTGAATTCCTTCTCAGAGAATCTAGTTCTTTATGGTTGTGATCTGGTTGAAATATGACACTTGAACCAGAGAGATGTAAGTTCAATACCTGAAGTATTACTAACTGTAAATCCTTCAGGATTTTACTGCACCCTTTTAAGACTATTTCTTTTCTTATGTAAGGATACATATAATTCTGTGAATGCTTTTGAAAATCCTGTACTAATAAGAACATCTCAAGTTAAATTTGTGAATCAAGGATCATACTTTCCTAAGTAGCACAAGGTGGTAGTTTAGAGTTCATGCTGTGGGGTGAGAATGCCCAGAATTGAATTTCACCTCTATTCTTTTCTAGTAACTAAACCAACTTATTTAAAATCTCTGAGCAAGGCTAGCACTAGCCAGAGTGGCTACTGAGCAGTTGAAATGTGGTTAGAACGTATTGAGATATTCTATAAGTGTAAATAAACACTGGATTTCAATGACTGTATGAAAAAAGAAATGTAAAACATTGCAGCACATTTATTATATGTTGAAATAATTATATTTTAAACTTTAAATATTGGATGCCACTGTATTTTTTGGTATGTTTTATTTAAATAATTTCATTTGTTTTTTACTTTAAAATTGTGACTACTAGAAAAATTAAAATTACATATATGTCTTGCTTTTGTGGCATTTTATATTTCTACTGGGCAGTGCTTCTTTAAGCCTTTTCTTTCCCCATCTGTAAAACTTAATTTATAACAATATTTTTTCTAAAGAGTTTCAATCAGTATTAACAATATCATGCATGAAAAAAAAATCACAATGCTTACAACACAGTAGCTATTAGAACACATCTTATAGTTCATCATTTCCTCCTCCATGTGGGAGGGAGAGCAATTCCCCTAAATTATGAGGGAAATTGTGTTTACTGCATTCTTTTAGTTCATATCCTTAGACTAGAAAGCACAAGGCAGTATTGTTTATCTGCAAAGTTTTTCATCCTACATGCTATATCTATAAATTTAATATCTTATTGAGTTTGCTTATTTACTAATCTGTCCTTTTAAATTGAAGAATAGTTGATTTACAACACTATATTAGTTTCAGGTGAACAGCACAGTATTTGATGTGTTTACAGATTATTCTCTATTAAATGTTATTGTAAGATACTGGCTATAATTCCCTGTACTATACAATATATCTTGCTGTTTATCTCTTTAGTACATAGTAGTTTGCATCTCTTAATTCCATACCCCTAACCTGCCCCTTCCCTTTCTACCTTCCTCTGATAACCACTACTCTTTTTATTTTTCTATATTTGTAACTCTGTTTCTGTTTTGTTATATACATGTGTTTGTATTATTATTATTGATTTAGATCATTTAAAAATAATATTGCTTCTATTTTCTTTTAATAGTTTTGTTTTTTGGCCACCAGTTCAGTTCAGTTCAGCCACTCAGTCCTGTCCGATTCTTTGCGACCCCATGAATCGCAGCACACCAGGCCTCTCTGTCCATCACCAACTCCCGGAGTTCACCCAAACTCATGTGCATCGAGTCGGTGATGCCATCCAGCCATCTCATCTCTGTCATCCCCTTCTCCTCCTGCCCCCAGTCCCTCCCAGCATCAGGGTCTTTTCCAATGAGTCAACTCTTCGCATGAGGTGGCCAAAGTATTGGAGCTTCAGCCTCAGCATCAGTCCTTCCATTGTACACCCAGGACTGGTCTCCTTTAGGATGGACTGGTTGAATCTCCTTGCAATCCAAGGGACTTGCAAGTCTTCTCCAGCGCCACAGTTCAAAAGCATCAGTTCTTCAGTGCTCAGCTTTCTTCACAGTTCGCCAACTAGGGATCAAACCCACACTCCCTGCATTGGAGGTGAAGTCTTAACAACTGACTGCCAGGGAAGTCCCTGTATTATATTTTAGAGTTCACATATAAATGATATATATGTCTTTACTTGTATAACGTATCTTACTAAGCCTGATATTCTCTAAATCCATCCATGATGCTGTCAATGACAGAATTTCATTTTTTTATGGCTTATAGTCCATTATATACATATCATGTCTTCTGTATTCATTTGTCTGTTGATGGACACTTTGGTTACTTTCATATCTTGGCCACCATAACTAGTGATTCTACCAAACTATTCCAAAAAATTGAAGAGTATGGAACTCTCCAAAATTTATTCTGTAAGGCTGTCATCACCCTAATACCAAAATCAGAGAAAGACACTCCAAAGGAAAAAAAAAAAATAGGCCAATATCTTTGATGAATATACATGCAAAAATTCTCAACAAAATGTTGGCAAACTGAATCTAACAATGTATAAAAAGGATTATACATCATCATCAACTTGGATTTATTCCAGGGACACAGGATGGTTCAGCATATGTGAATCAATCAATGTGATGCAACACATTAACAGAAGGAAGGCATAAAAATCACATGATCATCTCATATACAGGAATAGCATTTGACAAAATTCAATATCACTCACAAAGAAAACTATCATCAAATGAGGATAGAGGGAAAATGCTGCTGTTGCTTAGTCATTAATTTGTGTTCAGCTCTTTTGCAGTCCATTGGACTGTAGCCAGCCAAGCTCCTCTGTCCATGGGATTTTCCAGGCAAGGATACTGGAGTGGGTTGGCATTTCCTTTTCCAGGAGCTCTTCCCAACCCAGGGATTGATTGCCACTCTAACTGTTTCTATTTAACATGGTATTGAAAGTCCTAGCTACAGCATCATATAAGAAAAAGAAATAAAAGGCATCCAAATTGGAACAGATGAGATAAAACTGTCACTACTTTCAAATGATGTGATACTCATACAATCTGTTTTTATTTTTAAGATTCATAGGAGGTGAAAATATGACATGAATTTTAACATCTTCAGTATAAGGCTTTGTCTTTTTGGTTGTTCTGAAATAACTAATATTTGCATATTTGTTGTTACAGATTTTAGAATTCCTATATATCTGCTGAAAGAAACACTGGTATTTAAAACTAAACATACTGGTTACCAATTACAGTATAAAGAGTTGATTTAAAGACTGATAGTCCACTTTATATATTCAAATAATGCCCCCCAAATATAAATAATTTGATAAATGCAATCATTACCTGATAATGCCACTTCAGAATAATTAGCTTCTGAGGTTAAAAGAAAGGCTTTACAGAGTCATTCCAGTAAATTCGTACTTATAAAATTATTCATCTAGATTCTATCAGTCTCTCTCCCTGTCTCTCTTATACACACAAACACACATACTTATGTATGTGTGTGAATACACTCTTGTAAGTCTGTGTATATACACACACATATACACACACTCACTCTCTGCTGACCTATATATTCCATTTAATCTATAACTTACCTTAGAATGTGACTGATCATACTATTTTTTAAAGATTCAGTAATTGACAAACTATGATCTGATAAACTGGCCTAATTAAGTTTCATCTAATTGATATCTTTTTTCTCTTTCACACTCTAAAGAAAAAAAAAGGGAGGAATTAAGTAGCTGAACAATTTTAGTGAGTTAAAAACAATCCTAATGCTTGCTATTCTCAGTGTGTTTGGGCCTGTCATATCTGGAAGGATTTATGTTCTGAAGAAAAATGAATATAATCTAGAGAGATTAAGTCTAATCTAGGGGACAGAGAAAGAAAGAGAAATAATACATTTTTACAAAGATGGTATATAATATTTCTGGCCACCTGAAAAATATATAATTTGCTGACTATTCAACTTGTATTACAACTGCCTAGTTCAGTTCACGATGAAGGCAATGGCACCCCACTCCAGTACTCTTGCCTGGAAAATCCCATGGACGGAGAAGCCTGGTGGGCTGCAGTCCATGGTGTCGCACAGAGTCTGACACGACTGAAGTGACTTAGCAGCAGCAGCAGCAGTTCAGTTCAACCTAACTTCTCTCTAGATCAGTTGTTCTTAATCTAGCTATAAATTTGAATCCTCTGGGAAACTTCCAAAACATTCTCAAGAGACCAGTTTATTCAAATATCTGAAAAAGGAGGTTTCCAGGTTATTCTAACAGGATTTGCAGTGGTTTCTGACAACAATATTTTGAGTGTCTCAGTTTTTTCTTCTATAACACCCACATTACTTTGCCAACAAAGGTCCGTCTAGTCAAGGCTATGGTTTTTCCAGTGGTCATGTATGGATGTGAGAGTTCAACTATAAAGAAAGCTGAGCACTGAAGAATTGATGCTTTTGAACTGTGATGTTGGAGAAGACTCTTGAGAGTTCCTTGGACTGCAAGGAGATCCAATCAGTCCATCCTAAAGGAAGTCAGTCCTGAATATTCATTGGAAGGGCTGATGTTGAAACTGAAACTCCAGTACTTTGGCCACCTGATGCAAAGAGCTGACTCATTGGAAAAGACCCTTATGCTGGGAAAGACTGAAGGCAGGAGAAGGGGATGACAGAGGATGAGATGGTTGGATGGCATCACTGACTCAATGGACATGAGTTGAGTAAACTCCGGGAGTTGGTGATGGACAGGGAAGCCTGGCGTGCAGTAGTCCATAGGGTCGCAAAGAGTTGGACACGACTGAGCAACTGAAATGAACTGAACTGAACTGAACTGAACTGTTAGCACCCCCAGAGGAAGGAAGCTCACATCAAAAAAACTAAGGCTGAACTTGCGTTTTCCTACCCCATCCTCTTTTCTCTCACCCTCCACATCCAACATATTTACCAATTCTACAAAGTTTCCCTTAGTTTAGTCCCTTTAGTCCCATTAGTTCCATTGCTACCTGATGGCTTATTCTATCCAAAAGAGGCTATTGTCCTCTTTTGCCTGGACTGCCACAAGTTCCTACAATCTAGTCTTCCAACATTGCCACTTGTCTTCCTCCAGTTTGTTGTTCACAACATCAAGGAATATCTTCAAATATATTCCCATCACAAAATTCATAAAATCCCTTTATAGGTTTTGGTAGACCATGCTCTACAATGTAGGTACCAATGTAGACCACATTCACCATCGTGGCCCATGACATTCTACACGGTATGGCATCTCACTACTTCCCAAACCTCAACACACTTCCTTTTATTCACTCCACTCTGGTGATCTAGACTTTTTTTCAGTTTTCTTTAACACAACTTGTTTCCTTTCAGTATACTACCTTTTGCATGTGTTGTTTAAATCTGAAATGCTTATATTTCTACTTTTCCATATCTTGTAGTCGACTATCACTATTCAGGAAAGCCCTAAGAGACAACTCCAATATGGGGAAGATTACTTTTCATATGCCTATAGAACGTTAATCTTCGCCTGTAGAATGGTAACCCCAAACTAGCCCTATATATTTATTACTGTTATATTCCAATTATGTAACAACTTGGACAGTAATATAAAATAATATGTGATTAACTTATAAATAAAACATCAAATACATTCATTCTCTAAGAATACTCATATACATATATGTGCATATGTGTGATTTTATTGGTAAACTGCCATTTACAAAGTGTCATGCATAGTACAAATCGTTCATAAAATTATTCTAATAATGTCCATATTATTTGCTGATTTTTAGAAAACATGTCTTGTGATCTTTTGTTTAAACTAGCTATTATGAGCTAAATTAAATTCCTTTCTAAGCCATGACTTGAACATAGGGAATCATATAAAGTTTTTTGAATAACAATTCCATTAAAATGATAGTCATTAGTGGCAATATCAATAACCAGAAAATTTATTTCTCTTTATATCAATAATACTTTGCATGATACTAAATCCTTTCAATTCCTGCTGAATTAGCAGCAATTACATTTAATTTGTTTTTAGCCCTTATAGTACCATACGACATATATTTAAAAATATATCCAATATCACTATCACTGACTAGGTTATAAAATCTATTTATTGGAACATCTTATTTACTTAAGTTCAACTTAATCCTTAAGGTTAAATATGTAAGGTAGAACAGTGTAGCAGTAAGCTCCAAGTTTTATTTACAAATTTATTTTGTTGTTGGCCAAGAGGGCAAGCACTTGATGGGTTTTAATAAACCCACTGCACTAAAGGTAGAAATTAACAGAGATGGTGTAAAGAGGGACTTCTTATCAACCCGTTTTAATCTCCTCTCAGTCAAACCCTAGGGAACCCTCTCAGTGTCCACAGGGCTGGAAGTGCCTCCTTCCTCAGCTGCTCCCATGAATCTAGACGGCCTGCTCTCGGTCTCTCTGGAGTCCTCAAAACCTAATATTCTAAGGAAGCTATAGCTTCCCTGCAGTGAAGGGAGTGGTGAGCTTGCTGGCTAGCAATGGCTGCCTGCACACGTTGGGGCTATATGAACTCTGTCTTTTGGCTACTGGTGTTCTAGCACCCTCACCACAAAAGCTTCTTAACCAAACTAGGGGTGCAGAGATAAAATTTGAGCCAGCAATACTTTGATGCACAGTAATACTTTAGCTTCTATTTTTATAAAGTTTTCATTGAGGGGGGACAATGTTAAAACCACAAAGAAACAAAAGAATTCCTTCAGTCCAGTGGTTGTCTATGCTGACTACCATGAACATCCAGCAAAATACCAATTCCTAGGTCCCACACTTGGGCAATTACCCCAATAACCCATGCATTGGCGTTGGTGTAAGTATATGAGTGGAGCAGTGCTGGCTTTAGGTTGACAGGCACCATCCTGCTTTTGTGGTGACCCACTGCCTCTCCTTGGAACACATCAGGAGACCAGGTAGTGGGATGTCTGTTTTCCTTTGCCTTCCTTGAATCTAAAACCAGCCAAGAAAGTAGCGTTGGTGGGGGAGGGGGGACAGCTGTGTGGCATTTGCATTGACCAATCTAAACAGATGTGGAAGCTGGGTGCTGGAGACCTGATTCTGTGCCTGGTGTTAATGCTGTATCTGCTGGGTGGTGAAGGGGGAAAGAAGAGGTAGTACCCGTGGGACAGCAGCTAGTTACCCACTTTACCAACAGGTGTGTAATAATCAACTAGTTTATAGGGATTGCTGTGTAACATAGTGAACTATCAGACCTGTACAATTAACTATTCCTTTTATTCTATCCTCCTACTAGGGTGTGCATTCTATGAGGTTCAGAGCCATAGTAGTCTGGTTCCTTTCTTATTTTGTAACTTTTATCTTGCCTAGTTTAAAGCTGTACCATGCAGCAGGTCTTCAATAAATATTTGTTATTACATGAATCAATGAGAGAAAAGCATGATTATTCCTGTAAAATGTGACCTTTTCTTCATGGTTTCAAAGCAATGTGACAAAATCATTTTACCTTGGAAAATTAGACTCTCCATAGTCTACAGTTTTCATTACAGACTGATTTCAAAAGGATGATTAGAAGTGATGAAAAATGTCTCTAGTATTTATGTTCTTTAAAGAGAGGGGAGTAAAACTACAAAAGGGCAGGTCAAGGAGTTGGTGGACCTGAAGCTTCTGTAATTGCATGATCTTCTTTAGAAAAAGAATATACAATTATGACTACATAATTAGGTATAAAGTAAATGTTTATATGGTCAGATAAAAATACCACAATGCATTTCATTGCAAACTATAAAGACTGACAAATATCAAATATACAAAATCCAGAAAAATAACATAATGACTTTATTAAATGTCTATACTCCCCTAATAATTTTACAATTTAAATATTTTATTTTTGTTTTTATGGAAAACTGAAATTATATAATTTTGGATTTTTTGCTTACTGTTCCTATGTATATCATTTTGCAATACTATTTTACTTTTTTTCTTTTCATTTTCCTTTCTATTTCTATACACCATGGTAATTACATTTTCCACATTGTCCATTCTACTGTGTCTTTTTTTTTTTTTCTGTTTTGACTTTTTCTTCTATACTAACTGTTGAAACTCCAATACTTTGTCCACCTTATGGGAAGAGTTGACTCATTGGAAAAGATCCTGATACTGGGAGGGATTGGGGGCAGGAGGAGAAGGGGGCAACAAAGGATGAGATGGTTGGATGGCATCACTGACTTGATGCACATGAGTTTGGGTAAGCTCTGGGAGTTGGTGATGGACAGGGAAGCCTGGCGTGCTGCAATTCATGGGGTTGCAAAGAGTCGGACACGACTGAGCGACTGAACTGAACTGAACTGCTACAAATTCATTTTAATAAAACTGACTATCTTTTCCGTGAGTTCCTTAATTCCAATCTTTTTGGTATGCCTTCAATGAAACAATTATTTAGCTACATTTTCTGTAGTGGTTTAGTCGCTAACTAGTATGTGACTCTTTGTGACCCCATGGACTGTAGCCCACCAGGCTTTTTTTGTCAGTGGGATTCTCCAGGGAAGAATAATGGAGTGAGTTGTCATTTCCTTCTCCAGGGGATATTTCTGACCCAGAGATTGCACCTGGGTCTCCTGCATTACAGGCAGACTCTTTACCGACTGAGCTAGGAGGGGAGCCGTTACCTTTTCTAGGCCAAGATAAAATGTTTTGAATTTTCTGTTTCATGCATTTATTCTAACAAAGGTTTCTTCTACTATTTTTATATTGATTCTTTTTCAGCTTTTATAGTGATGCCTTTGTAATTTCTCCTATACTGCTCATCAAAGAATGAGTTGGATTCTTGACTGGTTATTTGTTGGCATTTCCTCTGAGGAGTGAATATTTTGTTGCCTTTTCTTCAATCTGTTCCTCTGAATCGTGTGGCCACTTTCTGGGGGTCTTTCTTGCACTTTCTTCCTATGCAGGTTCTGCTTGATCCCTGCCTACTTCCATTAGATCCTGCAGATCTTGTTTGATGCAAATTACAGGATATTCCAATTCTGGCTGTGCATAATGCCTTCATGAAAGTTTATTTTTACTAGCGTTTCCTGGACAGTTTTATTGTCACTGTGTTCACTTCCCCTTGATGGGCTTCTGTTGCATTACATTTCACATAGAATTTGTGAGAGTCATAGCTTCTAGGCTAGTCTGTAAATGATATATTCCTTTGGATTTCAATGAATATTTTTTTTTCTTTTCCTATTTTCCATGATGCTTTTGTATGCATGATATGTAGAAAAAGAGGGAAATTATTATGTCTCTCCTGCCATGTTCAGACTGGAAGTCTTGAAATTAAGTTTTACTCTACATTTTTTTGTATGGCTAAATTTGTTGCATCTTATAAAAATTCACTTTTATAATTTTAAAGAAACTATTTTAACATATGATGCCATTTATTTTAAGACAGCACATGGATAAAGGAATTGACAGGCTGTTTAACTAGGGTTAACCTTCATATCCCTTGTGCACATATTCTGGTAATTTCTTAAAATGAACACAATGTCAAAAGCCACTCAGGAAACCCAAAGGGTTAGAGGAATCAGGTATGCTGAATAAATGCTCAATAGATTATAATCCTTGGGGGAAATCTCAGGGAAAAGCAGTCATAAACTAAAGCACAATCAATAGATAAACCAACAAGCATAGAGGCATTTAGCCCAAAAGCAAACAATCAGTTATTTCAGACATACTAGCCTTCTCATGGGAAACAGGTGGCTTTACTCTTAGTTAAAAGGGCAATGGATCTCAGGAGACATTTGGGATGTTAAGAGGCTTACAATGAGCACACAAGTAATTGGGTACTTTGTGTTCTCAGTGTGCATGCTTAATTACAAATGCACAACCTGTTTGTTTAATCATACCCAATTATGGAAATGGTGTAAGTGTTTCTGTGACCAAAACATCAGAACAGTTTTGTGATCTTAGCAATTGCAGCAGCAGTTTCTTTCTCTGCGTATTGGTCTTAACTTCACAACTGCGGATTCATATGACATCAAGTTCACTTGGATCAGGAATAATGCACGCATCCAAGCTGAATATGCTGGTATCCATTGTGAAGAAACAGTAAACACAGATTTACACATAAAATGGCATGCCTTGTATATAGTTAGGTGCTAAATAAGCATTCATTGATTTGCCTTAACAAAGTATTATTATATCTCAGAGAATCAATCACTGTGACTTGAGATAATTTGCTGAAGTTTCTCACTTGTTTATAAGCTTTAATCTAGGTAGATATAAACACAAACTATTCATGCACTGCCATCTCTGAAGCCTCTAGGGATCCAAAACCTTTTGCATTCCTTTGAGCTATTCTTGCATAAACCATTTCATCTCTTTGTAAAGTCAGTTCCGGGCTTCTTTGCTTTCAAACGTCAGTAAAAACCATGATTTCTGAAATGAAGTCATCTAATGAATTGAATAAGGTATTTTGGGCAGTTCTAAGTATCAAAGGAGACCACACGGTGGCTGGCAGGGTTTGGTCCCCAAGGTCTGATATATATCAGTGGGAAGAGCTCTGTTTTGAAGCATTTGAAGACAGCCACATTATCTATTTCTTTTCTTCTTTTTCCACATTTCTTTTTTTCTATCTATTTTTGTTTCTTATTATTAAATCAAGTTATTATCACAGCACAATCAGAAACCCTACTGAATATTAACAGACCAACAAACTCTAATATAGCCTTATAGTTAAAGGCTTAAAGATAATCTAAAAAAAGTAACTTTTTTTTTTCACTTTCAAAGCCAATGAGATGAATTGTCTTCACCTCAAAGGATAAATGTTACTTATACAAAAATTAAAAATAAAAGGCTTTTAACAGTAGTCTTGCTTTACCATAATTAAAGAAGTTTCATTTCTTTTTCTTATTCCAATGATTTATGTGTATGTGTGTGCCCTTTAGAGCAATCAGATTAGTAATCACCCTTTTTGTATTCTACTTAAAGGATATATATTTTTTTTGGGAAAAAAAAAAACACAGGAGTATCATTCTTTCTCTTCATTATTCAATTTCAAACTCCTCATATGCTAAGTATCATGAGACTATGAACAGCAGAAACATATTACAAAGGTGAAGACATAGCAAATGTTTCTACATGTGGAGCACATGGCTTATTCTTCTTCCTAGTGACAGAAACTCTTTCCAAGCTAATTAATAGGGAAATATACTTGAACAAATTTTCTTCTAAAGTAACTGTTGCTGCTGCTGCTGCTACTAAGTCACTTCAGTTGTTTCAGACTTTGTGCGACCCCATAGACGGCAGCCCACCAGGCTCCGCCATACCTGGGATTCTCCAAGCAAGAACACTGGAGAGGGTTGCCTTTCCTTCTCCAATGCATGAAAGTGAAAAGTGATAGTGAAAGTGAAGTTGCTCAGTTGTGTCCGACTCTTCACAACCCCATGGACTGCAGCCTATCAGGCTCCTCTGTCCATGGGATTTTCCAGGCAAGAGTATTGGAGTGGGGTGACATCGCCTTCTCCGAAAGTAACTGTTAGGTCCCAGGAAAGAAAAGGAAAATGCAAGAAGAAAACTGATTACTGTCTATTGGTGGAGCTCTTCCTGCATGATGCAGAGAAGACCATTACCACTCATAACCATATTCAGCAATGATATCAAGAGCAAAAAGAATACTATAGTGATGGTGTGAGATATTAAGCCAAGTTAAAGCAAACTTTATCTGTGAAAGGTAATCTTTTTTGTTGCTGTTAGCTTGAACATCTCTTCTCTAAAGAAAAGAGTGACTCACTTTTCTTTCATCATTTGAAATGTTTACATATTACATGGAATTAGTATTACATTCATTTTCTTTGAAAAAATAAATAATGTTTAAATAAAATAACTTGAAATTTGTGTACATCAGGGGGTTTATAAAGTGTGTTCACATAAAGTATTCTGTATCAAACTTTAAAAGAATTTTGTGAGCATGTGTGAGATTATTCTCATAAAAGTTAGAGTTACACGTTACCAGGTTAAGTGGAAGCTGAGTGGGTAGTGAAGAAATGAAGTAATCCACCCTTAACCACATGTTTTCCATGACTTCATTCATACTATCATATCTAATATAAATATTGTGGTTGTCAGCAGGAGGAGGAGGAGAGGGGGAAGGGGAGAGAAGGGGTGGGGAGAAGGATTCAGCATTCCACAGTGGGACGCCTACTGAACTTAGATTTGAAAACTCAAGTTCTATTTCTGGATCTTTTGAATTTTAATAATATAATCTTGAGTTGTGATGAGACTTAAAATATATAATGAACTTGAAAGAGCTACATAAACTATATGCAACTATGCAATTGAAAGTTACTATTCTGATCATGTCATCAGTCATTTACCTCCTTAACACATCCTGCCTTAATTGATAATTATTTGATGATGATTTCAAGGAGTACAAGCAAGGTGTACAAGCAAGGTCCCCAGCTGGCAGTTTTGAACTACTCAAGCTTATCTCCACATCTCTGTGTCATTGTTCATACACTATTTTGGCCAAGGTGAATATTTTTGTTCTCTCTTTGGATTTCAAAATATGTGCTGAAGAAGAGAGAAGAGGCAGAAGGGTGTATGTATCCATGCCTCTGCCTTCTGCCATATCCTATTCCCAATATCATATTTTTATCAGTGATATTTCTCACTTTTTTTTTTAATGAATTGATAGGAATTGCTGCTGCAAAACTATTGGTTCCTCAGCATCAGATACTTTGAATGACTCAGAAGGAGCTGAGAAACTTTAAATCCTGCTTTAATATTCCTCTGATGCTTGGGGGAAAGCAAGAGATAGACTCAAAGCTTTTAGTTGGCTATAAATATAAACAGTTTAACCAATATTTTCTCCCACATAATTTTCCTCAATCATTCTAGCAAGGAGTACCCTATCTCTTTTGTGAAGACATTTCAGTTACACAAAGAGCATATGAGTTCAACTTAAGCATCATTGACAGAGGTTGAAGGGCAAAAAAGAGAATGAAGATGATACTTAGCAGTTTATTAGAATCCGCTTCATAGACGAGATCAAATACATTTAGTTTTACTAGTTTATTCTGCTGTATTGATATATTCTAAGTTACTGGAAAGATTACAGTTCTCACTTCACATTTACATTATTTTAATACCTGTATATAAATCCAAATGTAAATATTCTGCAAGAGAATCTAACATAAATGTTTTAATTTTCAATTCACCAAATATTTCTTTGGTTGTGTTGAATTCTCATACACTGTAAAAGCCAGGGCAAGCATAAAATAAACACTATATGGACACATTTAAATATTCTGGATCAGTGAACTAGCATAAAAGGTTGCTGCAGAAATGGCAGATAAGTAATCTAAAACAGCCAAGGAAGCATGAATGTGGAAAGAAAAAAAAGTAAATTATTTATTGACTACCTACTTAGAGTCTAGAATTCTTCTGGGTCTTTGAGGGTAAAATATGTTAAATGCATGGTCTCTGACAGAGAAACTTACAGTCTGGTTAGGGTTAGAACTAGGGCACATCAACTCTATTGACAGGAGAAAGTTCCCTTTTTTTTTTTTTCATGTAAATCATAGGACTGTGTTCCTAGACTAGTTTGAATAACCACTGAATGGGACATCTTTATTTTTATTTGGTTAAATAAGCAGAAGTCTATCTATTTATAAGTGAAGTTAAAATTAAACCTTAGCATTATCAATCAATAACTGTCTTTAATAGACATAAAAAGTAGAAGCATTATTGTGCACATATATTATAAAACAAAAACATAATAAAAAAGGAAAATAATGCATTCAAATCATCTTTGAAAAAGTTTTTGTTTTTATTTAAAAAATTCAATAATAAATTATAAAAATACACCAGATCATAAAAAATAATGTAAAACCCTGCTATTCAGAGATCTGTAGCATTTTAGTGAGCTATCATTTATACATTCATTCAACAAACACCTACTGTTGCCATGTGGCAGATACCTTATAAACAAAAACACACATATACATCCCTACTTTCATAGACCTTAAAGTAGTGTAGTAAATAGATACTAACTCAATCATGAAATTAAGAAAAGTAAAACTAGTTCTGTGACAAATTCTTGGGAAAGTAGCATAATACCAAGAATGAGAGTAGTTAGTAAGTAAAGTATCAGGATATGACCTAGCAGAGTGATCAAGGAAGCATTCTCTAAGGAAATTAGCCTGAGCTAAGAACATAAGGATAAGTAGAAGCTCATTAAGTCAAACAGTAATGAAAAAGAATTCCAGATATAGAGAACAACCCCAACAATAAGGAGAGAGGCCAAGCACAAAGAAAAGCTGCAAGAGGAGTTTGACTTGGCTAAGCCAGGCGTCAGATGACGCTGGAGATAGGGTACAGTTATGGGATCCTACCGAAAGATATCAGATGGGATAGGGGCATTTTTAGATTTGCATTTTCAAAAGTTCCCTCTAGATGAAGTATGAAGAATAAATCGAAAAGAAGAATGGTAGCATGGATGATTTAAACTAGTTAGTGATAAGTTAGGGGGCTAGTTCAAACTAGTTGAAAAGTGATGGTAACTTGAAGTAAAGTATTGCAGTGGACATGGGCAAAACGAAAATGTTTAGAGATCTTACTTAGCCATAATTATTAGAATTGAGTGAGAAACTAAATGTACAATGGAGAAAAAGAGAAGGTATTAAGAATGGCTTAATATTTTCTTAATTATAAACAAAATGGAAGGCAGTATCATTGACTTTAATTAAAAAAAAGGAAAAAGATGATAAGCCTATGATATTTTTGGTCAGTACTTAATATATCCATTATTGCCATATTGGCCTGGCAAAAGATTGTAATTGCAATACAAAAAAGTTACCTTATCATTACTACTTTCTTTTGGAATGAAACACTTTTCACAATTGTAGTCATTGTAGTTACACACATAATTTAAGGTCAAGGAGTTTTGAAGATAGTGTTGATGATTTTTTTCCTGTCGTTTTGGCTCCTAAAGTCTCAGACACTTTAGTGCTTTTATGCTTCTAGATTTACCATTTTTCTGCTGGTAAACATTTTCTATGTTGTTTGTTCTTCTTGTGTGTGTGTGCTCAGTCATATCCGACTCTTTGTGGCCTTCTTTGTGGGCTTCCCTGATGGCTCAGATGGGAAAGAATCTTCTGGAAATGCAGGAGACCTGAGTTTGATCCCTGGGTTGGGAAGATCCCCTGGAGAAAGGAATGGCTACCCACTCCAGTATTCTTGCTAGAGAATTCCATGAATAGAGGAGACTGGTAGGCTAAAGTCCATGGGGTCACAAAGAGTTGGACACAACTGAGCGGCTTTCACTTCACACTTCACTTGTGGTCCAGTGGACTGTAGCCCACCAAGTTCCTCTGTCCATGAAATTTTCCAGGCAAGATATACTGGAGTAGGTTGCCATTTCCTACTCCAAGGGAATCTTTCCAACCCAGGGATCAAATCTGAGTCTCTTGCATTTCCTGCCTTGCCAGGCAGGTTCTTTACCACTAGCACCAGACAACTATCTAGTTGGGCTAAAATGCACTGGATTTGCTAGTAGACAATGTGTAAGGTGATGGCCTGGCTCTCAATAACCTTCCTTCACTATGAATGGGAACTTTTGGTCATGTCAATTTCATGAACCTGTTATTGTCATTAATTCAGTTGTACAAGCCTTACTAAGTGTAACCAAACCAGACTTAGTCTACTGGAAATTTGAAACCTATAAAATACACACATATGCACACATGTGCACACACACAGATATAGAACAATTGAAGGTGAGTCACATTAATTACAAAACTCTAAAAGAAGTTTCATAAATGATAACTGTCAAGATACCCTGAATTGACTCCAAATTAGTTCCCTTCTAGGCCATTGTTGACCATGGCCATTCAAACGTTCTTTTGATCTAACTCTTCCTTTCCTCCAACAATATTTTACAACAAAAATAGAATTGTCTGCTATGTCACAATAACTGTACTGTTTATCATAGTTGCACATAAAATATAACATGCCCTCAAAAGCCTCTTGATGAAAGTGAAAGAGGAGAGTGAAAAAGTTGGCTTAAAGCACAACATTCAGAAAATGAAGATCATGGTATCTGGTCCCATCACTTCATGGGAATTAGATGGAGAAACAGTGGAAACAGTGTCAGACTTTATTTTGGGGGGCTCCAAAATCACTGCAGATGGTGATTGCAGCCATGAAATTAAAAGACGCTTACTCCTTGGAAGGAAAGTTATGACCAACCTAGATAGCATATTTAAAAACAAAGACATTACTTTGCCAACAAAGGTCCATCTAGTCAAGGCTATGGTTTTTCCAGTGGTCATGTATGGATGTGAGAGTCAGACTGTGAAGAAAGATGAGCACCAAACAATTGATGCTTTTGAACTGTGGTGTTGGAGAAGACTCTTGCGAATCCCTTGAACTACAAGGAGATCCAACCAGTCCATTCTAAAGGAGACCAGTCCTGGGTGTTCTTTGGAAGGACTGATGCTAAAGCTGAAACTCTAGTACTTTGGCCACCTCATGCGAAGAGTTGACTCATTGGAAAAGACTGTGATGCTGGGAGGGATTGGGGGCAGGAGGAGAAGGGGATGACAGAGGATGAGATGGCTGGATGGCATCACCGACTTGATGGACATGAGTTTGGGTGAACTCCAGGAGGTGGTGATGGACAGGAGCGCCTGGCTGCTGCAATTCATGGGGTCGCAAAGAGTCGGACACGACAGAGTGATTGAGCTGAACTGAATCCATGGAAACCATGTAAGCTGAAACTTATACAAAAGTTAGGTGGCCTCAACAGAAATATGTGTGTGGAATTGTCAGTTGACATGTAAGAGCTATTGGAGATCAGGGATAACAAGTTATAAAATGCTTCATGAAGAAAGTGATGTTATCACTAGCTTACAGAAGACAATTAGGGTAAAGATTGGGACTCAGTGGTTGGAGAGCTTAAGTCAGAGGGAGACAGGTGAGAAAATATTTAAATGTAAAGCAGCAGAAAATAGACTGGAAACAACAATTATCTTGGGATGGCTGAGAAATCTGAAGTCTGGGAGAGGAATAAAATGAGAGTGCTGTGAAAATAAACTATGAGTGATGGGCAGGTACCAGATTGCAGAAAATCTTGTAGAGCCTGCCAAGAGTTTCAGACTACATCTTATGAAAAAGGGAGACACACTGAAGGGTATTAAGCAAAGGATTCATGTGATTTGTTTTACACTGCAGGAAAAGAGAGGCAGTAGACAAAGATCTGTGGCAATTTCCGGGGACTACTACAGTGATGCAGACAGAGGTGATGAAGGTCAAAGGTCATAGGGGAGATACAGGAAAAGGAAAAATGCTAAGAAAAATTTGATAGAGCTTGGTAATTGATTATATTTGCAGTAAAGAGTGTGGGATACCTCTCATATTTCTGACTTCATACTTAATTTCCCTGCATTTGATTACTTTATCTTTAAAATGATTATCTTTAAAAACTGCCTATAAGATGTTATAAGGAATAAATTTAGATAGTATTTGCAGAGAATCTATCACCATATACAGCATATAGAAAAAATTTCAAACAGATTTAGTTTCCTTCTCTCTTTTCTTCTCCTTTTCAGATAATTTTAAATAGTCACAGAAGTACTCAATGCTGATTACAATTAGTGACAATTTATTTTTCATTATATAAATGGTTAATTATTTCACATGCTAGGATTGAAACAAATCCCTTAAAAATGTCATCTGACATAAGTATCTCATACTAATATTTTGTGCATTCCAAATGAAATGGAAAAAAGATTCTTTTAATGTCAAAATTTTTGAACATGGAATTAAATTTTATTAAAATATAAAATCACCTGCTGGAAATTTATTTAAAATAGAAGATTGAGTTAAAGCTGGAATGGTTTAAAGTAATTCTATTTTAAAACCAATAATAATAATAAAAAAACTGCTATCAACTACATCAATAGCAGTTAAAGAAACTCACATTTTCAAGTCATTCTCATTGGTGTCATTAACCTAATGTTAACAATTTAGATGAAGGTGTGTGTGTGTGTGTGTCATTCTTATTGCTTCATTGACCATCCCACTTTTCAAAAAGAGACAAAATTGAAAAGACTAGAATGTATTATTTACCTCAGAGACTAGAATATCTGTAAGGAGTTGGCCTTCTCTTACCATAAAAATGGAGTCAAATATTGATTTTAATTATCCAAAGTTAAAAGGAAAATTCTCCCTGATACAAAATAGGTTCTGCTAATCTGAAAAAAATTCAGTAGCTTGGAACATCAATAAGATATAGACCATTAGAATGGTAAAAATAAGTTTTCATTATCATGTCTTACTGTTTATAATATCTCACTTTAACTTAAGAATACAAGTTGGACTTAGAATTTACACCTTGCTAAATCAACCATTTTCTTAACAATACTTTCTTTTTATTCTGTCACTTATACGTAATACTGCATATTACATAGCAACTGCTAAGTTCATACCACAATCGATAAAATGTGAGCCACTTTCTACTGTAGAGAAAATTTCCAGAAAAACCTAGCTGACCAGAAAATGTTCAGTTTGTCAAGGAATATAGATATACTCTTGTTTCTCTGTTTTACAATATATACACACATACAACTCTGGTGGCCTTAAGTGTATGACTCTCCACAATATATTTTAAAAAATATACTTTTTAAAGTAGCTAGCAATTATCCATCATAAATAAGGGTAATGACAATTGATGTAAAAAATTGTTTACTATATAAGCAGCTTTTAGGATTCAATATTTTGTATAGATCTTTTAATAAAACATCATCAGATTTAGAAAATTCATGCACCTATGGCTAAATAGAAATCCTCAATATGCAATCAAAATTCTAATAGAGTGACTACAAGAGGGAAGGGTGAAGGGTAAGCTTTCATATTTTTCAAAATGTCCACAACTAGAATTTTATAAATTGCATCAGTTTTCTCTAAGTAAATCTTATGACCTCTTAATGATTTCCTGTTATAAATAGGTATAACATAGGTATATATAATACTGAAAAACACAGACAACATCGTGGTCAGCTGAGTGAGCTTTTACCTAATACTACAAAGTGAATTTGTTCTCTGAATCTCAGAGTTCAAATAGTTTCAAGAAAACAAGTGTTTTTCCTCTAGGAATGCAGCTAAATCTATTCAGGCTGTGAATATCAATTGTAATTTTGCATCTATTTCATCAAACATTATCATAAACCACAAAATCTTTACTGCTTTTTATTTTTTACTTCAGTTGGGCTCATATTTAGAATGTTATATACTCACTGCTTCTTTTGTGAAAAATATATAAAATAATTTGCTCCACAAATATGTTTAAACATAAGAGTTGAAAGAAAAACGCTTTTAAGAAAAGTAGAGCTTTTAGATGACATTTTTTATCAGGTGCTTGGCTTAAGTATTTTAAAGATAAAGTAATCAAATGCAGGGAAATTAAGTATGAAGTTAGAAATATGAGAGGTATCCCACACTCTTCTCTTTACTGCAAATATAATCAATTACCAAGCTCTATCAAATTTTTCTTCTTAGTATTTTTCCTTTTCCTGTATCTCCCTTATTATTGCCTTTGACCTTTATCACCTCTGTCAGCATCACTGCAGTAGTCCCCGGAAATTGCCACAGATCTTTGTCTTACTGCCTCTCTTTTCCTGCAGTGTAAAACGAATCACGTGAATCCTTTGCTTAAATACCCTTCAGTGTGTCTCCATTTTTCATAAGAGGTAGAAATTTTTTGTACAGTTCTTCTGTGTATTCCTGCCACCTTTTTATATCTTCTGCTTCTAGGTCCATACCATTTCTGTCCTTTATGGAGCTCATCATTGCATGAAATATTCCCTTGATATCTCTATTTTTCTTGAAGAGATCTCTAAGTCTTTCCCATTCTATTGTTTTCCTCTATTTCTTTGCACTGATCACTGAGGAAGGCTTCTTATCTCTCCTTGCTATTCTTTCGAACTCTGCATTCAAATGCATATATCTTTCCTTTTCTCTTTTGCTTTTTGCTTCTCTTCTTTTCACAGCTATTTGTAAGGCCTCCTCAGACAGCCATTTTTGCTGTTTTGCATTTTGTGGGTTTTTTTTTTTTTTGCATGTTTTGTGTTGGAGTTTCACAATTATTTTGACCAGTTCTGATTTAAAGTGAATTCAGTACCACTTTTTTATTTCCTTTTCTGGTTTGCTAATTATCCAGTATCTTTAACTATTCTCAGTTAACACAAGGCACACTTTGTCATTCCTGTTTTGGATATGCATAGAGATCAGTATTAAATAAATATTATATTATTATTTTATTAAATTATCTCTTCAACATTTATTTTCAATGCTTATTTTGCACATTTATCATGTGCTCTGGTGAAATGACTTCAGTTTCTTTCTTCCTTTTTAAAGTTGAGAGTTATTTTGGTGGGAATTTTTAGGACTTCAAGCCTGGGAGATAGCATCTCAAGTGACCCTGATACAACTTTTCTGACGAGGTAGGGGCAAGAGTCTGGCTATACAGAATTTTTCAACAAGGGATGGGTAGTTGAAACATCAAAAGATTATTGTTAATTCAGGAAAACCAGATAGCTTTAGTTAAGGAACTCAGCACTTTTCTATTTATATGCTCAGTTGTGCCCAACTCTTTCCCCTCTATAGACTGTAGCCTGCCAGGCTCCTCTTGTTTGTCGGATTTTCCCAGCTAGAATACTGGAGTAAATTTCCATTTTGTTCTCCAAGGGATCTTTCCAACTGAGGGATCAAACCCAAGTCTCTCGCATTTCCTGCATTGCAGGTAGATTCTTTACTTCTGAGCCACCAGGGAAACCCCATTTTCTATGTGTGGGAACAGGCAAGAGTCTGGGCATACTGTAATCATTCTTTCATATGCATCTCAGCTATCTGGGGCCAACATCTCACAATTTGATTTTTCACATCCTTAGTTCCTTGCTCACCATAAGGAGTGGCAGCATCCTGAGAGCCACTGGGTCAAAAGCATTGTTCTTCACAGGCACCCTCCTGGCTCAGAAATTCACATTTGGAGGGTCAGAACTGCTGATGACTGTGACATTCTTTGTTTCAAAAATTGTTTATAGTTGTGTCTCTGCTACACTATGACTATCAATTTTACTAGCTACATTACTTATATTATAAGATTGTTATCTCTTACAGTATGTGACCAACCCTTCAACAAATGTAATAATGACTACTGCTGCTGCTGCTAAGTCACTTCAGTCATGTCCAACTCTGTGCAACCCCATAGATGAGAGCTCACAAGGCTCCCCCGTCCCTGGGATTCTCCAGGCAAGAACACTGGAGTGGGTTGTCATTTCTTTCTCCAATGCATGAAAGTGAAAAGTGAAAGTGAAGTTGCTCAGTCGTGTCTGACTCTTAGCAACCTCATGGACTGCAGCCTACCAGGCTCCTCCCTCCATGGGATTTTCCAGGCAAGAGTATTGGAGTGGGGTGCCATTAATAATGACTAGGTGACCTGAAATAATTGATCAAAAATATAGTTCTGTATACCATCAATAATTTTAATAGTGTGATATAGGTATGAGAAGAAGCAATGAGGGAAATATCTCCTGGATACTAACAGGTTAGAAGACAGAGGATCCAGAGAGTCTTTAATCTATCAATGGGCCAAGTCCAGAAATTAACGCCTGGGATGACCTACCAACAAGTACACAAAATGACTTCACTTTCTTAGTAAACTCTGAAAAAGAACAAAGGAACAAACAACAAAACACTATAATGGTAACAATCCTACTTCTTCAGTGAGAATCATAGTGAATGTAGGGTTGAGCTCACAGAACATTCTTATTCTTGTGACCTCAAATTTCAGAAATATACATGAATATTCACTTTTCATAAGGATAATTCTATCTGATGATTTACATTCAACCTACTGCTTTTGGTTCTGAAATACTTTGTACCCCACAGACATATAACTGTACACATTTTCCTAATTATGTTTCTGCGGGGTCACGGCCATTTTTATTTTTATACTTCATGTATTTATATTTAAAACTCCACTCTATGTGTTGTTGAACCTAACATATGGGTTGATATAAAAATCTACATTTAAACAATTTTGTTTTTATATTTTAATTAAATACCAGTTATTATATTTAAAAATACTATTCAAGTAGCTGGGCAAGAGGAAAAGATAGAACTTAATTTATATGGTAGGAATGAACCTGGGTATTTTGTATGTATTAGTTACATTAATTATTCAAAAAGGTTATGAGACAAATATTATTTTCATTTTACAACAAAGGAAACAGAAGCTCAATAAGATCAATAAATTCTCCAGTGACACATGGAGGCAGTCACATAGCCAGGACTCGTACTATCCTGCTTTGGATTCAACATTTACACTTTTTCTGAAAGATGGCATTTTCCATATTAGCTCTAAAACATAACTCTGTCCTAACACTGAACACATATTTTGGGCAGGAATTTGTATAGAATACAAAAAAGTCATTATATTTGACTACATTAACTCCCATTTCTGTACACTGCTCTGCAGTAAAATGAATAAAAGAAGAAAATCTCAAATTTACCTTATAAAAGTAAATGTGGGTTAAGTGCTATAAGCCATTAATAACTTATGTACTCATTCATTTATGTAGTAGTTACTTACCTTTACTTTACTATGCCCAAGAAAACACTATGGTATTTAATGTCTAGCCTCTACCCTACTGAAAACTAGAAGGAAATTGGAATTAAAATTTTAAATACAAAACACATTTACAATTGATGAAAACTATGGCAAGTGAAAAATGAGTCATTGTTGTAGTATCAAAATATTTTACTGCCAATATTTTTTTAAAAAAATTCAGAACAGAATAAGGGGGAAAAAAAGAAACCCCAAATCCAAGTGGCTCAGATATAAAAATATTAATATTGTATTGCATTTCCTTCTAGAATAGTCTTAAATATATTATTTACACAGTTTATACCAGTGTTTGGTTAACTACATGTCACAACTTACTTGTTGGCAAAGAAATCACTTTAATGAGTCACAACTTAAAATTTTTAAAACACTAAACTAGAGGAAAAAAGGAAAATCCCAATATGCATTGTATGTAGTAGGATGACATTGCTTCAAAATATTTTTAATATGCTATTTATTTATGTGCATATGAGGGTCATGTATACAATATATTGGTTAAGGAAGAGATAAAACATATGAATAACATTGATTTAGATTGTATCCTAAGTTGAATGTTATATTCTGTTTTTTTCCATATAAATAATGTTTTTTACTTCCTCAGATATTTTTAAATCACACAGTTTCCTATGGCCATTGAATATTTCTTTAGATTGCTCCAACATGGTGTTAATTATTCTATGCTTGGGCATTTTGTTCTTGTCACTTTTACTATAATGGATTTTGCTAGATTTTTTAATATATTTTTTCAAATAGATCCCTTGAATTACTATTATGAAGTGAATAGCAGCTTTAAAAGCATAAATATTATTATTTAAATATACTTATGTTTATCTTTGCTACATTAAAATTCATATTTTTACAAATTGAATACATTACAAAAATTTAGATGAGAAAATACTTTTAATCTACCTACACAAACCCTATTACTGGTTTCATCACTTATGTATCTATTTAACTTTTCACTGACTATTATAAAACACAAATTATCTAAAACAAATAGCAACACAGAATGCTAAGAATAAATTGAACGTAGTGGTACAGAGAAAACCAGTCACAAGAGTAGATGCACAGAACAGCCTTCATTCCAAAGAGAAAGGTTTTTATGTATAAAAATCTGCATAATATACATATTTTAAAGGGAGACTGTGTAATTACCCTCATATAATGACAGTTATAATTGTATTAACATCTGAGAATAACTGTCTTTTGCCACTACATCTAAAGAAGTATTTTTCTTTTTTAAACATAATCATAAACAAATTTATTTTTTGGAAAATAAATTTATTTTTATTTATTTTTGTGGAAACTTTGATTTTTGGCTCAGATCCTGACAGACTCCTAGACTGCTTTGTTGGTCAAGGAAAAATGAGCATGAGGACAAGCCAGGCCATTCAGATTCATGGATCAAAAAAGTCCAAGATCAACCACCAGTAACAAATGTTAAAACTGTCAAAAATACTCAGAGCAACAAGCTGGGATGCATAATGCAGTAGCCTAAGGTGAAGGATTACCTCTTGTTTAGTCAAGCATCTGAAACACGGAAGCAGAAGCCACTGTACCTGATCCATTGTTACTTGGAAAATTTAAAAGAATACACACACAAAAAAAAAATAATAAAAAAAATAAAAGAATACACAGTATGAGCACACATAGAATTTCAACTTGGCAATTAGCTTGCCCTTAGCCTGGAGTGTGTCATTCATTTATGGGCCAATAACCAGGCTCCTTGCTGATTAGGTTCAGAAAATTCTAAGCGGGTAAAAGAGGATGATTCTTCTACAACACACTGAGGCCTGTGCTCTCCCTGACTTGGAGAAATACCTTATTTTTTTAAAAAAAGCAAAACTGGAAAGTGTATATAATTTAAGGAGGAAGGAAAATAATTGTGTTATCTTCCAGGCTCCAAGCCTTGCCTTTATAAAGAAAAAATAGGCAGCTATGAGGACCACACAATTTTCCAACGGCTGGATTTATCCCGTATAGCAAACTCTCTGCCAGTTTTATAACATCAATGTTTGGGCCTACTGCCTATATGACCAGAGTGAATTACTCAAAAGTCATATTGAAAAAAACCCTTAAGCCAAAAACTCTAACAGCTCTCCATATTATACTAGCTTCTAAAATTAGTGAGCATGTTCTTTATCCCTTCTGAAAATAGTAATCAGAGTAGGATTGTGAGAGGTACTGACAAGAAATGCCTTTATTTTTCCAAACTGAACAGTTAATTTCTATAATTAGAGATTAGTATGCCTTGAACATTAGTGTCCTCTTGCTCACAATTCATGCATTGAAATGCTAACCCCTGAAATGACAGTGTGAGGGACTGGGGCCTTTGGGAGATGATTAGGTCATAAGGGCCGAGTCTTCATATTGGAATTGATGTCTTTATAAAAGAGATTCACAGAACTCCCTAGGCCCCTGTACATCATGTGAGGATAAAAGGGAAGTTGGCACTGTGCAGCTCAGAAAAGGATTCTCACCAGATGGGATTATGCTGGCACTCTGATTTTGGACTTCCAGCCTCCAGAACAGTGAGTAATGAATTTGTCATTTATAAGCCACCCAGTCTATGGTACTGTGTTGTTCAGCTGCCTGGTTGTGTCTGACTCTGTGACCCTACAAACTGCAGCACGCCAGTCCTCTCTGTCCCTCACCATCTCCCAGAGTTTGCCCAAGTTCACATTCATTGAGTTAGTGATGGCATCCAGCCATCTCATCCTCTGACACCCTCTTCAGATGACCAAAATACTGGAGTTTCAGTTTCAGCATCAGTTCTTCCAGTGAATAATCAGGGTTGATCTTCCTTAAGATTGACTAGTTTGATCTCCTTGCTGTCCAAGGGACTTTCAGGAGTCTTCTCCAACACCACAGTTTGAAGGCTTCAATTCTTTGGCATTCTGCCTTCTCTACAGTCCAGCCCTCACAACCTTACATGACCACTGGGAAGACCATCACCTTGACTATATGGACCTTTGTCGGCAAAGTAATGTCTTTGCTTTTCAACACACTGTGTAGGTTTGTCACTGCTTTCCTACCAAGAAGCAGTTTTCTTCTGATTTCATGGCTGCAGACACTGTCTGAAGTGATTTTGGAGCCCAAGAAGAGGAAATCTGTCACTACTTCCACATTCTCCCCTTCTATTTGCCATGCAGTAATGGGGCTGGATATCATGATCTTAGTTTTTTTAACATTTAGTCTTAAGCTGGCTCTTTTACTCTCCTCCCCAACCCTCATCAAGAGGCTCTTTAGTTCCTCTTTGCTTTCTGACATTAGAGTGATATCATCCACATGCCTGAAGTTGTTGATGTTTCTCTCACCTATCTTGATTCCGGCTTGTCGCTCATCCAGCCCAACATTTCTCATGATTAAAACATTTTTGGCAGGTGACACCATGTTGGCTACTCATACAGTAAAGAATCTGATTACAATGCAGGAAACCTGGGTTCAATTCCTGGGTCGGGAAGATACCCTAGAGAAAGGAATGGCAACCCACTCCAGTATTCTTGCCTTGAGAATCCCATGGACAGAGGAGCCTGGTGGGCTACCGTCCATTGGTTTGCACAGAGTTGGATAGGACTGAGTGACTAACACTTTTCCCTTCATGGATCACTGCCTTGTTGTGGAGAAAGGACTTGTATAACTCAATGAAGCTATGAGCCATGCTGCACAGGGCCACCCAAGACAGGTCACAGCAGAGAAAGTTCTGACAAAACATGATCCATTGGAGGAGGGAATGGCAAACCACCCCAGTATACTTGCCATGAGAGCCTCATAAAAGGCCAAAAAGATATGATACCAAAAGATGAGTGTCCAATACACTACTAGAGAAGAGCTGAGGAGAATTACCAATATCCCCAAAATGAAGTGGCTGGGCCAAAGTGGATAGAATGCTCATTTGCTGATGTGACTGGTGACAAAAGTAAAATCCGATATTGCAAAGAACAGTATTGCATGGTACCTTTTTACAGGAGTCTGAATGAGTTAAGGCAGAGATCCATACTTAGTATTATCATATTTTTTAAAGACTAAGATCTCAATAGATACCATATAAAATTATCCGTTAGTTGAGATAAATGGTAGATACAATGCAAGAAAAGGAAGAATACTAGGAAACAAATTAGTCCGGATAGGGTCCTGGTAGACACAGAGATTATCATAAGTCAGTAAAGGGAGAAATGAGATCTGAGATAATGTATTATATGGTTACAAAATATTCAGAGACTATTTTATTCAAACCATTCCCTTGCTTCCTACATTTTCTCCCTTTTTACTTATTTTGAGAGCAATAAAATATGCTTCCTGCACTCAAGGAGCTCGTGGCTGATTAAGGAAAAGCACATCAAAGGCAAATAACCCTAATCCAATCTCAATGTCAAGGGAGCCCTTAGCAACAAGTGTTTAAGTTTATGTAGTTAGCAAAGAAAGGCATTACCAAACAGAGCTTATTCCATTGGGAGCTTGAAGAATGCCTTCCTATTTGTTGCACTCACAGTAAGTTCCTGCTTAAAATTCAAAAATTAATTTAAAGTATAGACTTCCATAAAAAACAGAGTAGAAATAGTAGAAATATTAAAGCAAGCTACTGAATTGTTGCGCTTCCTAGGTGGAACAGTGGTAAAGGCTCCTCCTGCCAATGCAAGAGACACAGAGAGGAGGGTTTGATCCCTGGGTCGGGAAGATCCCCCGGAAGAGGAAATGGCAATCAACTCCAGTATTCTTGCCTGGAAAATTCCAAGGTAAGAGAAGCCTGGCGGGCTACAGTTCATGGGACTGCAAAGAGCTGGATATGACTGAACATATACACACAACACAACACACTGAGTTGTACAGGTCCAACACTACATAACCATTTCAACCTCTTTTGGATGACATGAGATAAAAAGCACACGTCTAAACTCAGGAGTAGTAGGATTGCTATTAAAATATTGAACTATGGTGCTACTCTACTTTTTCAATAAAAAATATTACTTTAAACCTTTTCAGCCCCTGTTCACTACAGATTTATCATTCAAACTTATTGACCTGAACGTGGCTGAAGAAAAACTTATAAGTCAAACAGCTGGGGTAGAGCAATTAACACATAAAGAATGAATACAGAAAATAAAGATTTTAAATCACTCTATTAACTTTTTTTGGCTACACTCCATGGGGTTGCAAAACAGCTGTGCATGGCTTAGCAACTAAACAACACAACACACTGTTCTCCATAGTGGCTGTACCAATTTACATTCCCACCAACGGTGTAGGAGGGTTCTCATTTCTCAACAGCCACTCTAGCATTTATTGTTTGTAGATATTTTGATGATATCCATTCTGACTGGTGTGAAGTGATACCACATTGGAGTCTTAATTTGTATTTCTCTAATAATCAGTGATGTTGAGCATCTTTTCATTGCTTTATGGTCATCTGCATGAATTCTTTGGAAAAAGGGATGATAGGATTCAAGATGTCCTCACTTTCTAGTACTTACTGTGTGCAAACATTGTAGGGTTGGAATAACAAAATACATTGAGGAAGTAAAGAAGATAAGATGGATAAAGAGTAACACAGAGAAAAGATTATGAAGGAATATGTACAACATAGTTCAATATCCCTGTATGTTAAGAACCATATCTGTTGAATTTCAGGTAAAATTTAAATATGACTTGAATAAAAGTGCTAAGAGTAAATATAGAGAGGATAATTTTGATAACAGATATTTAGGATGTGAAACAGACAGTGTTAAGTAACTTTTCAATATAAATAGACAGGGAAAGGCCACCAAAAGATGACTCCCAATTTCCCATGTGTGCTGTCAGAATTACTCCAGTGTTGTTCACTGAAATTTAGATTGAAGGTCAAGGAAACAATTTTGGGAAGGAAATAATATGTTAAAGGACAGATGAGTGTGAAGTGCCTTTAGGTGGAAATGCAAACTAGGAAATAACAAGGTTTTTTTTTTTTTTTTTCACCTTTAGGAGGGTACATGAATTGAGAAAGTCAGGGATCTAGAACAGAACTGCATTTTGTTTAAAATAAATAACTGATAGGACAAAAAAAGGGCAATATTTGGAAAAGCAAAATTCTTAAAAATTTAGGTAAAACTAAGAATAAGACAGCATGTACTTTAAACATTTTTTTTACAACATAGAATGCTTATGGGAACCATCAAGTTTGGTTATTAGCAATACACAACAAAATATAATTCAATCACCTATTACATATATAGAAAATATAGAGGCAAGATTAAAGTGTTAAGGAAGTATAGTGTATAAAATGAGAAGAATATCTATATATGCAGTATTAAATGATCCATGAGCAATTTAAAAATAGACATCACTGTTATAGTTATGGATCCTGGTAAATCAGGAATCTACCACTGATGACCAGGTTATTGGGATAATCATGAACACTGATGAATGATGGAGAGCAGGAGAATAGAGTAACTACTAAGCACCCACTCATCAGGTCTTATACACAAGTTCTTGTTAAATACTGAAGGTGCTTTAGGGGAAGGATTATTTGTCTCCATTTATAGGTGAGAATGTTATCTCTGAGAATTTGAATAACTTAGCCAAAGTCAAAGAGCCAGAGATAAAATTAGCTTTTAAAGCAGGCATGCTTTTTTTCTAAGGAAGGATGATAGCATTCTCTTAGAAATAACATACTAAAAGTGTTTGCTGAGTGGATGGTTGAATGAATGATTGAATCACTGATCCCCTTAGGAATTAGCATATATTTTACCTGCTTATAAAATACAGAACTTTTTCTGCCTAGAAATAGGCCCCCTTGCTGTTGAAGATGGAAATCAGTAATTTTGCACTTGCAGCATTTTGCTGGATGCTAGGAAAGTGTACTGCAGTGTCAGTGATTTCTTGAAGGCTGCATCTACATTTCAGGTTTACTTAGTTGGAAAAAGGACTCATTGACAAATTAAGATTTCAAGCATTCTTTAAATTAAGTGTTACTTAAACAAATCTAGGGTTATTTAAACCTATTTCAAGTGATTTGCATTAATTTCAGTGTTTTCTTCCTTCATAATTGACTTGACCTGGACTTCATTCATTTCATAAAGGAGCAGGAGAAAAATCATTACTGGAAAAGCAAATTGCTGAAAAGAAGCTTGTCACTGAATGCACCAGTTACAATTCAGCTGAACAGGTTCAAGAGAGAACTTCTACTTTCAATTACATGAACATCCCAGGAAAACAGTGAGTGTGTGTGTATATATATATTTGTGTATGCACACACAAATGAATAATATATGTATTATATATATAATTTAATATGCATGCACCTTCACACACACACACACGTATATATAAAGCATTTTAATAGTGAACAAAAATCTGAGGACATTTTATTCCAAAGGCACACAGATTAACATGTAGAGAAAAGGCACTATTATATGGCTCTGTTAGAATAAAAAAAAAATATGCAACATTTTGGTAGGAATGTTCTAGTATTTAGAACATTTAAATGAACATAATTTTAACAATTAATTTTAGTTCAGCGATATACAGAAAAATAGAATACCATGTATAAAAGACACTTGAAGAAAAGAGCACTGATACCCTGGAGGGAACTTGGCTGAGCATTTTCATCATTAACTTTTGGCCTCAGACTAGTCTTCCCCAGGAACAGTCTCAGATGCTCTCTAGCAACTTCATCCTCTGATAATAACATGCATTGCAAGAGAATGGGACCTAAGGGCAGTTTATTTTTCCTCTTTTTCTTTCTTCCTTTCTCTCTATCCTTCCTTTCTTCCTTTCCATTTGTCTTTCTCCTTCTGTCTCCATCTTGTTCTTTCTTCCATTTTTCCTTTTCTTTTTTCAAAATCATTTGTTAATTGAGTGACTACTTTGTGATAGCACTGCTACCTGCTGAGTTTTAAGCTGTTAGTGATATAAGGAAATCCTGAGTGGCAAGTGATAAAGCTCTACAGAGAGGCAGAGAGATTATAGGAGCACTTGAGAGGAATTAAATATAGGGTGTTCTGAGTCTTGAAGGACAGAATGAGCTATGGACTTTGGGGGATAAGGAGGAGGGAGAAAAGGGGAAGAAAATAACTTCAAGTAGAAAGGTAAATGTCATGCATTTCCAGTATGGCTAGAGAATATTATTTATTAGGCAGGGAATATTAGGCAGAATATTTATTAGGCAGGGAAAGTCAGAGAAACAGGTCAAAATTAAACAACAAAGTGTCCTGTAACAAGACAAAGAAGGTTGTCAAATCCAATTATAGTTTTCACAGCAGAATTGTAGGAGAACCAAAGTCCTGTGGGGTTCAGAAGGGATGATAATAAGGGTGACAAGTCAGTTCAGGACTTAACTCTGTGTAAAACACTATACCTAAAATAAAATCTATAATATCTTATTTAATCCATTCAATAACACTATAAACAATTGCGACCCCATGGACTGTAGCCAACCAGGCTCCTCCACACATGGGATTCTCCAGGCAATAATACTGGAGTGGGTTGCCATTTCCTTCTCCAGGGGATCTTCCTGACCCAGGGATCGAACCCAGGTCTCCTGCATTGCAGGCAGATGCTTTAACCTCTGAGTCACCAGGGAAGCCCCTTTTAAAGAACTAAAGAAATTTAAAGAACAGATTTCTTAATTTTCCCACAGTTACAATGTTAGAGGATTCAAACTCAGGCCTTGCTAACTTCTGAGACACAGTCACCAATCACTTAACACAAGCTTGGAAAATTTATAGCTGTATTCATTTTCATTTGATGACAGATAAACATATTTATATTCATTTCTAAATGATTAATACATATATAAATATTCAACAGTTGAAGATTTAAGAAAAGGTTGAAGACTAAAATATTAATAAAGCTTAGGTATATTGGAATTATAAATCAGAAAACTGATGTAAAAATTATTTAAACATAGATGCATGCTCAGTCACTCAGTCTTGTCTGACTTTTGGGACCCTGTGGACTGTAGCTCACCAGGCTCCTTTGCCACGGAGTTCACCTTATCTATCATTTCTGACCATCTTCCTACTTTGTTCTTCAAGGACACTCAAGATCAACACTGTGTACTTGGCTCTGATTAGGGTAGCTATCCCTCATGCCCTGCTCTCTGCTCCATTTTGATGGCTTAAGTATTAATACAAATTCCTGTTAACAATCCTACCTGCTTTGGCAGAAGACTATGTAACACAAAGTTCATCAAGTGTAGTGAAGACATTCAGAACATTTAGTCTGATAGTGATATCTGCTCAAAAGCTACATGGTCCATATGTCATGTGATGAAAAAGCAAAAGGTTTTTATTTTATATTTTTTATTTTTGGTCTTTGAATTTTTAGTGCAAATGCTTATTTTTACCTGAAAAATGTGCAGTTTTTGAACTGCTTTTTCTGGACAAGCTTTTAAACTAAGGAATGTCACTAAATTGCTTTTTTATTGTGCAAGAGTTTATTCAGCCTTTTTATCTTCTTTTTCATTTATTACTTTATTTTTAATTGGAGGGAAATTGCTTTACAATGTTGTGTTGGTTCCTGCTGTACAACAACATGTATCAGTCATAAATGTATATATATATATATCTTCTCCTTGAGTTACTAAATTTCTAACAAATTCCACTTCTCAACTCCTACCATATAATTAAGATTGAATTTAAAGCCAAAGATTTTGTAGTTTTAACAGTAGGTACATTATGTAAATAATAAAAAATATGTGAGCATAAGTAATATATAAATATTTATACTTTAATGATATACATTTATTACAGCTTAGTTTTCCAAGTTGATTCTCATAGATGTATATTTGATTCTCACATAAAACCATTGAATTAGGTGTGAGAATTACTGTTATTTTCATTTCACAAATATAAGCTTGAGAATCAAGCTTACCTATTGTAAAATTATGGACTTCTCTTTAGAATTTAGTTCCTCTATACAATGCTCTATTTATTTCTAAGCTCACAGGAAAAAAAAAAAAGACACTTGAAATGGAAATATATCCATTGCTATTATATTTGTATGAACACAATTTTGAAAATAACAAAAATATGCCTACATATATAAATAATAATTAGTGGTATTTACATACTATGGAATATTATGTTGCCATTAAAATCAATGATTTGTACTCATATAACAGCCCCAATATGTTTTATGCAAAACACAAGCGTCACACAAAATGCATGTGAAAAAAGGAAAGAAAAAAAAATAAAGAAAAGGAATAAAAAGAAGGAAAGAAAGAAAGAGGAAGGTGAAGGTGTAGAAGGAAAGAAGAAAGGAAGAAAGGAAACAAAGAAGGAAGAGAGGGAAAGAGGAAGAAAGAAATAATGATTAAATGAGAGAAAAATTATATGTCTTTTTGTGTATGTATAAACAATTCCTGAAAAAAATTTGAAGAACATGGAAAGTTAAAATGAGTTGTGGAAAGAGAGGTTTTCATTTATCATTTAAAAGTCCTCAAGTCTCTTCATTTATTTATGTATATTTAATTACAATGAACTGTTAGTTTTATTATATATTTTTAAAAGCAACCACCAGTATTAATAGAATGATTTAAAAGGGAGGTTAATGCATATGTGTAATATGCTTGAGGTTACTATCACTAAATATGAACAATCTTATTACTTTGATTTTCAAATAAGATCAAAGAATCTTCTTGACTTTTGTGACAGTTTGGCCTGAATAATTATTAATAAACTTAACCATGAATGCCATTTTCACCTGTGTGAATTTGTCATATAATGGATTACATACTAAAATAGTGTTCTTCAACTCACTGAGGGTTTGTTTGTTTTATTATCATAAGAAATTTTGGTTTTACTGGCCTTCTGAGTAAAACAAATAAAACCCGTGGCTTTATGCAATAGCTCTTTCTCCCTTGTTAAGAGAGACATATTAGTTGACCACATATGAGTTTATTTCTGAGCTCTCAATTCTATTTCATTATTGGTATATGTATTTTATGCCAGTACCATACTGTTTTGATTACTATTCATTTCTAATAAAGCTTGAAATCAAGAAGTGAGATGTCTCTAGGTTTCTTTCTCAAGATCATCGTGGCTATTTGGGATATTTGATAATTCCATGTAAACTATAAGATTCTTCTGTTTCTCTAAAAGTTGATATTGGAATCTTGAAAGGAATTGCATTGAGTCTGTAGATAATTTTTGGTGGTATGATATTTTAAAAACATTAATTTGTCCAGTCCATAATTACAAAATAGTCTTCCATTTATTTGTGTTTTCTTCAATATCCTTCATCAGTGTTTTATAATTTTCAATGTACAGATCTTTCACCCCCTTGGTTAACTTTATTACTGAGAGGAGTTGAAGATGGCAGAATAGAAGGATGTGTGTCTCACTTCATCCCACAAACATATAAATATAAATATATATATATCTTCAAATGGAACAGTTCTCCCAGAATACCAACTGAAAGCTGACAAGAGATATTTTATACAATCAAAGTTATAAAAATGATCCTTATATATCTAGAAAGGGCCTGAACTCCTGGGAGGGAATTGTGGAATAAAGAAGGTTCTCTCACCCTGGGAACCTCCTTCAACTGCTGGGAGATTTACTGGGTCATACAGGGAGCTGCAGTTGTCTAGAATTTGCTTGAAAGCAGGCTGCAAGAACTGGCTTCCTTCCCAGCAGGGTAGGGAGGGGCAGCACAGGTATTCCTTGCCACATCATCACACTCTCCCGCATAAGACTTGCACCTTCTAGTGTGTGCTGCAATTGGGTGCTGAAACTCCAGCTTCAGCAGGTAGACTTGGTGAGGGGAATCTGATTGGTAGTGCAGAGACCGCCCACAGGGCCTGGTTTGTGATAGAGGCTGCTCTGGAGGTATGTGCAGAATGGAATGTGGACTTACCATTGTTGTTGTTTATTGTTTAGTCACTAAGTCATATCCGACTCTTGTGACCCCATGGACTATAGCCTGCCAGGCTCCTCTGTCCATGGGATTTCCCAGGCAAGAATACCGGAGTAGGTTACCATTTTCTTCTCTAGGGGATCTTCTCTGGCCCAGGGATTGAACTTGTGTCTCCTGCATTGGCAGGCAGATTCTTTGCCACTGAGCCACAAGGGAAGATTGGAAGCTTACCATAGGAAACCCATTATTATGGTATAAAAGGCATGGCATGGTTCTGCCATCAGAGCCTCATTGTCAGCATGTTCATGGCTAGGTGAAATGCTGGCAGCCATGGGTTTTGGGAATACACACAAGCCAAAAGGTGGGGCTGGCATCTATACTGAATGTCTGCACTGCCACAGTGGGGGTGGCTTCAGCTGACTTTGGGAGCTCACATGTACTGGAAGTGGGTCCAAACCAATTATCATTCTTCCCACAGAGGAGGTGGTTCTAGGGGAGGTGTCAGAAACAACATCAGTCTTTGTGGGCGCACACACACTAAAGTGTCAGGAGAAGTCCGGGGTCCCAAGTCCTTGCTAATAGCTATGGAGGGAGAATATGAAGCCTCTTTTTCACAATGGGAGATATTTGGTCCCACTTACTTCATATCACAGCTCAGAACCTGATCTATGGACCTTTGCTCCAACAACTGGGGCACATTCACTACCCCCACAGGGCTATTCTAACCACAGACCAAAGAGGAAGCCCCACCTGATAGTCAGTGCAGGCTCTGGTTACCAAAATACCAGACATACCTCCTATCAAGAGAACAATGACGATCGTACTCTGAGGAAAGACAATGCTGGTATCCATACCAAAGCCAATCTTCACACCAAAAATATTAGACTCACACAGGCTGCACAGACAGCAACACATAAATTTTATAGCAGGGCAGAAGGGAGTGGCAAGAGACATTCAAAATCCTAAAAGGGGGAGAAAAAAAAAAAAAAAAACAACTACAACCTAGGATACTCTACTCAGCAAATTATCAGGTAGAATAAAAAAGAGATAAATTACATAAAAATAGCCCTTCAAGACCACAGTGGATCATTGTTTTTCCTAAATTCAGAGGGTCAGAGAAATGTATGTAAAAGAATAAGCAGAGGAACTATAATGAATGGAAGGAATGAGATAAACTCCCTGAATAATGAAACATACCTTTCCAGTCTACCAGAACCCTGAGTTCAAAAAGAGATAAAAATTGTCAAAGAAATTAAGAAGGACTATAGATAGAAATGCAGATCACTGTAACAAGGTACTAAAAATTATAAAGAGAAGTCAATCAAAATTAGATAACAGCTGAAATAAAAAACTGAGCTAAAGGCAATGAATAACAGACTAAATTATACAAAAGGGTGAATAAATGATCTGGAAAATAAAGTAATAGTAATCACCCAGTCAGAACAGCAGACAGAAAGGAATAAATTAAATAAAAGCAATATATGAGCAATACCTATGGGATCATATATAAAGTGTATATATATATATATACAGTCGATGTAACCTATAGGATTCCAGAAGGAGAAGGAAGAGGGATCAAAAATTTATTTGATGAAGTTATTGGTGAAAACTTACCAAACTTAAATAAGGAAACAGATATTGAAGAAGCATTGAGTAGCTTAAACAAGATGAAGGCAAGCAGATCCACACCAAAACATATCATAAATAAAATGGCAAAAGTTAAAAACATAGGATTCTAAAGGCAGCAAGGGAAAAAAACAAAGACTTTGTTCCAAGAGAATCTCCATCAGGCTATTAGCTGATTTCTCTACAGAATCTTGACAGGTCAGAATGGAGTGGTGAGATACATTCAAAATCCTAAAAAGGGGCTGGGGGGAGCAGAGAACTACAACCGCAGATACTCTACCCAGCAAATTATCAGGTAAAATAAAAAAGAGATAAATTACTCAGTCAAGCAAATGTAAAAGAATACAGCAATACTAAACGTATCATAAAATAAATACTGAAATGTCTTCTCTATATGGAAAAGAAGTAAGAACCTATAGGAAAGGAGAAGATCATAATAGGAAATGAAATTATATAAAAAGATAGAATATTACTTAAATAAGCCAGTGCATAGGTTGTTTTATTAAAAAATAAGGAAAGAAGAAAATCTAAATCTTCTGGAATATGTTTGAGTTTATATAACTATCAGTCTGAATTAAGTAGATAAAGTTTATGGGTTAACATGCTTGAAAACTAGAGTGAAAAAAAAATATACAGTATATTTGCAAAAAATTAAAAATAAATAAATTCAAGCATAATACAAAATAAAACTATCACACCACACAAAAAAAAAAAAAGAAAAAAGAAGAAATATAA
Source organism: Oryx dammah (assembly GCF_014754425.2). NCBI lineage: Eukaryota > Metazoa > Chordata > Mammalia > Artiodactyla > Bovidae > Oryx > Oryx dammah. The sequence continues at coordinate 259,943 of NW_024080544.1, forward strand.
AGTCAACTGGAAAACATGGTTTATTAAATAAAATGGCAATAAATACACACCAATCAATAATTACACTATTTTCAATGGACTAAATGCTCCAAACAAAAGGCAGAGTGGAAGTTATAATAAAATAAGAATCTAAAATATGTTGCCTACAAGAGACCCACTGTAGGGTAAAAGTAAAAAATAGATTAAAAGTGAGGGGAAGTTAAAAGGTATATCATGCAAAAGAAAATGATAAGAAAGCCAGCAAGCAATAACTATATCAAATAAAATAGACTTTAAATCAAAGGTCATAAAGAAGGGTAAAGGAGAACACTATATTATGATAAAAGGATCATTATAGAAGCTGATATTACAGTTGTTAACATATATACACCCAATATAAGAGCATCTAAATATATAAAACAAATCTAATATACATACAGTGAGAAATTAACCAGAATTTAAACACTGCACTGATATCAATGTTTCTGACAGAAAATCAGTAAGACAACAGAGATCCTAAATTATACAATAGAAGAATTAGACTTAATTGCTATCTATAGGACTATATATATAAAATATCTATATCTATATATATATAATGCAATTCTTGTTGAGTATGCAAAGAAAATAATTTAGGATAGATCACACATTAGGACACAAAACAAGTCTCAATAACTTTAAGAAGATAGCAGTTGTTTCAAGCATCTTTTCTGTCCACAATGGCATGAACTAGAAATGAAACTCAGAAAGAAAAATGAAAAAAAAAAAAAAAATTCATGGAAACTAAGTAACATTCTACTAAAAACAAACAATTGATCAATGATGAAATGACAAATAGTACCTCAAGAAAAATGACAATGAAAACACAATAGAAATTCTATGGCATGCAGCAGAAGCAGTCTTAAATTCAAAGCAATAATTGCCTTCCTCAGAAATAAGAAAAGTCTAAAATGAACAATTTAGCTTGCATGCTCAGTTGTTCAGTTATTCCTGACTCTTTGTGACCCCATGGACTGTTGCCCACCAGGCTCCCTTATCCCTAGGGTTCTCCAGGCAAGAAGATTGAAGTGGGTTGTCATTTCCTTCTTCAAAGGATCTTCCCAAGTCAGGGATCAAACCCACATCTCTTGTGTCTCCTGCACTGGCAGGTGGGTTCCTTACCACTGTGCCACCTGAGAAGTCCAAAAAACTTAGCCTACCACCTAAAGTAATTTAAAAGAACAACAAACAAAACCTGAAGCCAACAGAGGAAGAAGATAATAAAGATCAGAGAAGAAATAATTATAATAGAGATAAAAATTAGAAAAAAAAGGTCAATTAACCAAGACCTGCTTTTTCAGAAGAATAACAAACCTCTAACAAGTTTCACCAAGAAGAGAGAGAGTACACAAATAAACTAAATAAAAATTAAAGATGAGAAATAGCTCTTAACACAGAAATACAAAAAAAAAAAAATCATAAGAAAAAATATTATAGTTTTGCACCTAGAGGATATAAACAATTTTCTAGAAACATACAGGCTGTCAAAACTGAATCAGAAGGAACAGATGACATGAACAGACCAATCAATAAAAGTGAAATAAAATCAAACAAAATACAAAACAAAAAATCTCCCTACAAACAAAAGTCCAGGAGTAGATGGCTTCACTAGGGAACACACAAAGAATAACTTTCAACCATCCTTCTCTAACTCTTCAAAATGGCTGAAGCAGTGGGAACACTACCAAAGTTATTCTATGAAACCACCTTATTCCTGATACCAAAACTAGACTGAGGTACTGCAAAATAAAAAAAGTAAAACTACAGGCCAATACCTTTGATGAATGTAGGTGGAGAAATCCTCAGCAAAATATTAGTAATCTTATAACACATAAAAAGGATCATACACCATTATCAAGTTGGATTCACTCCATGGTCAAAAGGATGGTTCAGCATATACAAATAATCCAATGTGATACACCACAACAACAAAAGGAAAGAATAAAAAATTAAAAAAAAAACACACGATTATCTCAACAGATGTAAAAAAAAAATCCTTTGATAAAATTCAACATCCATTCATAATAAAAACTCTCACTAAAGTTGGTATAGAGGGAACATATCTCAACATAATAAATGCTGTTTATGACAAAACCAGCAGCCAAAGTAATACTCAGTGGTGAAAAGTTGAAAATCTTCCCAGTAAATGCTGTAACAAAATTAGGATGCCTACGCTCATGACTTCTATTTCACATAGGATTGGAAGTCTTACTCACAGCAATAGGACAAGAAAAAGAAATAAAATGTATACAAATTAGAAAGGAGGAGGTAAAAGTGCCATTATATGCAGATGACATAATACTGTATAGAGAAAACCCCAAAGATACCACACAAAGATTATTAGAACTAGCAAATGAATTCACTAAGGTAGCAGCATAAAGATTAGCAGAGAAATTGTTGCATTTCATTACACCAACAAAAAAATGTGAGAAAGTTTATATATATACAGTTCAAAAAATGTATCAGAATATAAAATATCCAGGAATAAACCTAACCAAGGAGATAAAAGACCCAAAAACCTGAGAACTAGAACACACTGATAAAAAAAATAGATGATAGATGAAAGAAATTAAAATATATTACATGCTCTTCAACTGAAAGAATTAATATTGTTAAAATGACATATTACATGAGAAACCTACAGATTTAATGTGATCCCAATTAAATTACCTATGGAATTTTTCATGGAACTAAAACAAACAATTCTAAAATTTATATGGAACCACAAAAGACCTAGAACTGTCAAAACAATACTGAGGAAAAAGACAAAGCTGGAGGCATAACCCAGAATTCAGACATACTACAAGGTTACAGTAGTCAAAACAACACAGTATTGACACAAAAACAGATGTAAAGGGCAACAGAATAAAATAGAAACTCCAGAAATAAGCCCACAAATCTACACTTAATCTTCAACAAAAGAGGTAATAACATACAATGAAAAAAATACAGTCTCTTTAGTAAGTGGTATTGAGAAAGCTGGACAGTGGCAAGTAAATCAATGAAGTTAGAACACTCCCTCCTACCATACACAGAAATAAACTCAAAATGGCTTCAGGACTTAAACATAAGACACATATCAAAAAATACTAGAAAAGAACAAAGGCAAAACTTTTTCTGATATAAATGGTAATGATGTCTTCTTAGATAGGCTCACATTGCAATGGAAATAAAGCAAAAATGAACAAATGGAACCTAATCAAATTTGTGAGACTTTGCACAGCAAAGGAAAACATAAACAACAACAACAAAACAACCTCTAGAATGGGAGAGAATAATTATAAACGATGTGACTGAAAAGTGCTTATTTTTCAAAATGCACAAACAGGTCATACCACTCAATATCAATGTATGGGGAAAACTACCACAATATTGTAAAGTAATTAGCCTCCAATTATAATAAATAATTAATAAAAAATACAACACATTTTCTGTGTACATCTGAGTTTTAGTGGAATTAAATTTTTTCACTCTGCTAAAAATAAATAAATAAAACAAGCAACCCAATCAAAAAATGGGAGGAAACCCAGACATTTCTCCAAAGAAAACATATTGATGGTCAACAAGCACATGATAAGATTTTAAACACTGTTAATTATTAGAGAAGTGCAAATCAAATCCACAATGAGGTATTGCCTCAAATTGGTAAGAATGCTGCTGTTGCTGCTGTTAAGTCACTTCAGTCGTGTCCGACTCTGGGAGACCCCATAGACGGAAGCCCACCACGCTCCCCTGTCCCTGGGATTCTCTAGGCAAGAACACTGGAGTGGGTTACCATTTCCTGCTCCAATGTATGAAAGTGAAGTTGCTCAGTCATGTCCGACTCTTAGAGACCCCATGGACTGCAGCCTACCAGGCTCCTCTGTCCATGGGATTTTTCCAGGCAAGAGTACTGGAGTGGGTTGCCATTGCCTTCTCTGATATATATATATAAGTTCAGTTCAGTTCAGTCACTCAGTCGTGTCCGACTCTTTGCGACCTCAGGGACCACAGCATGCCAGGGCTGCCTGTCCATTACCAACTCCTGGAGTTTACTCAAACTCATCTCCATTGAGTCAGTGATGCCATCCAACCATCTCATCCTCTGTAATCCCCTTCTCTTCCTGCCCCAAATCCCTCCCAGAATCAGGGCTTTTACAATGAGTCAACTCTTTGCATGAGGTGGCCAAAGTATTGGAGTTTCAACTTCAGCTTCAGTCCTTCCAATGAACACCCAGGACTGATCCTTTTGTATGGACTGGTTGGATCTCCTTGCAGTCCAAGGGACTCTCAAGAGTCCAACACCACAGTTCAAAAGCATCAATTCTTCGGCACTCAGCTTTTTTTGTTTTTAAATTTTTAATTGAACTGTACTTTACAATATTGTGGTGGTTTCAGGTGTACAGCAAAATTATATATATATATATATATATATGTCTTTATATACACTTATATGTGTTATTTCCATTATAGATTTTTATAAGGTATTGAATGTATTTCCCTGATATCAGTGATATACTTTTGAGGATACATCTGAAGGAAATAAAGTTATCATCTTGAAGATATATCTCCCCCTCCATTTTCATTGCATTATTTACAACAGCCAAGACATAAAAACAATCCAAGTGTTTTTAGATAAATGGAGCAAAAAATATGACAAACTTATTAATAAAACCATGTTGCCATTTGTAACAGGGTTTCCCTGGTAGTTCAGTGGTAAATAATACACCTGCATAAGACTCAGGTTCAATCCATGGGTCTCCAGTAATGCTGCCTGGGAAATTCAATTGGCAGAGAAGCCTGATGGGCTATGGTCTATGATGTTGCAAAAAAGTAGGACACAACTTAGGACTAAACAACAATAACATTTGAGACAACATAGCTGAAGCTTGAGTTCATTATGTTGATTAAAATAAGCAGGAAAAAGAAAGACAGATACCATATGAATTCAGCTTTAGTTGAATCTAAAACAAAACCAACTTTATAAAAATAGGGAAAAAATTTGTGTTTGCTGGAGGACATGGTGGGTGGTGGGGGACATGGGTGAAGGCAGGAAAATGGTATAAACTTCCCATTTTAAGATAAATTCTGGACATGTGATTACAACATGGTAACTATAGGTCAGTCAGTCATTCAGAACTCAGTCGTGCCACATTCTTTGCAATCTCATGGACTGCAGCACCCAAGGCATCCTTTCTAACACCAAATCTGAGACTTGCTCAAACTTATGTGCATGGAATTCTCCAGACTAGAATAATGGAGTGGGTAGCCTATTCCTTCTCCAGCAGATCTTCCCATCCCAGGAATCAAACCGGGGTCTCCTGCATTGCAGATGGGTTCTTTACCAACTGAGCTGCCTCGCTTGGAGAATTCTGAGCATTACTTTACTAGTGTGTGAGATGAATATACTTATGTGGTGGTTTCAACATTCTTTGGCATTGCCTTTCTTTGGGATTGGAGTGAAAACTGACCTTTTCTAGCCCTGTGGCCACTGCTGAGTTTTCCAAATTTGCTGGCATTTTGTGTGCAGCACTTAAACAGCATTATCTTTTAGGATCAGAAATAGCTCAGTTGGAATTCCATCACCTCTTCTAGTTTTGCTCATAGTGATGCTTCTTAAGGCCCATTGAATTCACACTCCAGGATGCCTGACTCTAGTCCAGTGATCATACCATCATGGTTATCTGGGTTATGAAGATGTTCCCTGTATATTTCTTCTGTGTATTTTTGCCACCTCTTCTTAATATCTTCTGCTTCTGTTATGTCTGTACAGTTTCTGTCCTTATTGTGTACAACTTTACATGAAATGTTCCCTTGGTATCTCTAATTTTCTTGAAGAGATCTCTAGTCTTTTCCATTCTATTGTGTCCTCTATTTCTTTGTCTTGATCACTTAGGAAGGCTTTCTTATCTCTCCTAGCTATTCTTTTTAACTACACATAACAATACTATATTAAATATTTGAGATTGTCTAAGAGAACAAATCTTAAAAGTTTTCATATGAAAAATATAGCAACCAGTTGAGATTATGTGTTAACTAAACTTAGTGCAGTAATGATTTCACAATATACACATATATTGAATCATTGTGCTGCACAATCTAAACTTATACTTCCCTGGTGACTCAGTGGCAAAGAATCCGTCAGCCAATGGAAGAGATACGGCTTTGATCCCTGAGATAGAAAGATCTCCTGGAGAAGGAAATGGCAATCCACTCCAGTATTCTTGCCTTAGAAATCCTATGGACAAATGAGTCTGGTGGGCTACAGTCCATTGGGTCACAAATGAATCGGGGACAAATCAATGACTAAACAACAAACATACAATGGTGTGTGTCAATTATATCTCAAAAAAACTGAAAGAAAAATCTTTCAACTAAAGGAAGTATGACCAGTGTGACAAATATCAAAATTGAATAGCTTTAAATAAAGGATTAATTCACTGATAGAATTAAATTTTTTTTTCCAATGACTCATGTAAGAATTTGATCTGACACAACATATATACTAACTAGTTTTAATATATTTTGTTAAAAATTCAGGAGAAACATTGTTCAAGTTCAAATTTTGGAAATTGGATGTTAACTATCCTAGTAGTTGTAAAATTCAAAGCAGCATTGAAATATTTTAGATTTGATAATATTAGCAGAAAATTCTTTTGATACATTATTTTAACAGAGAAGGAAGGCAGAAAGTCAATACTGATTTAGGCCAACAAGGGCACTTACTGACTTGTATGACTGCAAATATTAGAAGTAGGAATGGCTTTAATCAAAGCTCCCTCTCTTCACTCTACTCACTCTTAACATATCAATTTTATCCTAAAGTTAGTTCCCTTGATAACAAAAATGGCTGCAGTGGTTCCAGACCTCATGCATTCTCAGGATATGTTAACATGAAAGGAAATCATTTCTTTTGGCTCAGTGGTACTGAATCCACCTTCCAATGCAGGAGGCACAAGAGACATGGGTCCAATCCCTATGTTGGAAAGATCCCCTGGAGAAGAAAATGGCAACAGACTCCAGTATTCTTTCTTAGGAAATTCCTAAGAGGCAGAGGAGCCTAGCAGGTACAGTCCATCAGCCCATGGGGTGGCAAAGACTTGGACACAATTGAATCACTGAGCATGCATGTACACAAGCAAAGGGAGAAAAAATTTTTCCTCCAAAAGTCCTAAAAACTCCTGATACCTCACCCTTCCTATTGTGTTATGCTTTCTGGAGACAGAAGTCTAAAGTAGCCAGGAAGTCCAACTTATTCAGATCCCATGTCTGAATACTATGGAGAGGTTTTCCAAAAGAAAATCTGTGAAAAGTAGAGACTAGTGCTACTTAGAAGGAGGATGGTAGAAGAAATTAACATGACACTTGCTTAAGAAAGATTACTTGTGAGAAAAATGAATAAGAATGAAGAATATTATGGAAGAAATAATTGTGATAATTTCAGACTCTAGATTAAAACAAAACAAAACAAAAAACAACTTCTGACTGAGCAGTTAGCTGTGGTAATAAAGAGATAAACAGATATAGGAAACCTAAAACTATAACAACAATAGATGGCACACTGAATCTGCCCAGAACTGTAACAATGCTACTAAGCTACAAAAAGGAAATACAGTGAAAATTTCATGTCTGCACGTGCTAAGTTGCTTCAGTCACGTCTGACTCTTGGATGCTATGGACTGTAGCCCACCAGGGTCCTTTGTCCACGGGATTCTCCAGGCAAGAATACTGAAGTGGGTTGCCATGCCCTCTTCCAGGGGATCTTCCCAAGCCCGAGATTGAACCCACGTCTCTTGAGTCTTCTGCATTGGCAGGTGGGTTCTTTAACATTGATGCCACCTGGAAGGTCAGTGTAATTTTATAGACTATACTTATTTTAAAATTTGATCCTTAGATGAGAGTACAGTTTTAAGATGAACTACAAAAAGCAGTTCAAATCCTAAAAGATGATGCTGTGAAAGTGCTGCACTCAGTATGCAGCGAACCTGGAAAACTCAGCAGTGGCCAAAGGACTGGACAAGGTCAGTTTTCATTCTAATCCCAAAGAAAGGCAATGCCAAAGAATGCTCAAAATACTGCACAATTGCACTCATCTCACATGCTTAAAATTCTCCAAGTGAGGCTTCAACAATACACGAACCAAGAACTCCCATATGTTCAAGCTGGATTTAGAAAAGGCAGAGGAACCAGAGATGAAATTGCCAACATCCCTTGGATTGTCAAAAAAGCAAGAGAGTTCCAGAAAAACATCTATTTCTGCTTTATTGACTACACTAAAGCCTTTGACTGTGTGGATCACACAAACTGTGGCAAATTCTGAAAGAGATGGGAATACCAGACCACTTTACCTGTCTCTTGAGAAGCCTGTATGCAGGTCAAGAAACAATAGTTAGAACCTGATATGGAACAACATACTGGTTCCACACTGGGAAAGGAGTACGTCAAGGCTGTATGTTGTCACCTGCTTATTTAACTTCAATGCAGATTACATCATGCAAAATGCTGGGCTGGATAAAGCACAAGTTGGAGGCAAGATTGCTGGGAGAAATATCCATAACCTCAGATATGCACATGACTCCACCCATATGGCAGAAAGCAAAGAGGAACTAAAGAACTTCTTGATGAGGAGAAAAAGGAGAGTGAAAAAGCTGGCTTAAATTTCAACATTCAAAAAACATAGATTTTAACATCTGGTTCCATCACTTCATGGCAAATGGGAAACAATGGAAACAGTGACAGACTATTTTTTGGGGCTCAAAATCACTGCAAATGGTGACTACAGCCATGAAATTAAGACACTTGTTCCTTGGAGGAAAAGCTATGATCAACCTAGATAGCATATTAAAAAGTAGAGACATTACTTGGTAGACAAAAGCCTGTATAGATAGTCAAAGCTATAGTTTTTCCAGTAGTCATGTATTGATGTGAGAGTTGGGCTATAAAGAAGGCTGAGAGCCAAAGAATTGATGATTTTAAATGGTAATGTTGGAGTAAACTCTTGAGAATCCCTTGGACTGCAAGGAGATCAAACCAGTTAATCCTAAAGGAAATCAATACTGAATATTCATTGGAAGAACTGATGCTGATGCTGAAGCTCTGTTATTTTGGAGACCTGATGGGAAGAGCTGAGTGATTGAAAGAGACCCTGATGCTGGGAATGACTGAAGGCAGGAGGAGAAGGGGACGACAGAGGATGAGATGGTTGGCATCACCGACAAAATGAAAATGAGTTTGAGCAAGCCCTGGGAGATGACAGACAGCAAAGCCTGGTGTGTTGAAGTCCATGGGCTTCCAAAAGAATCAGAAATGACTGACTAAACAGCAACAACAGCAGGAAAGCAACAAAATTGGTAAAAAGACATGGAAAATGTGACCTGTGTTTCAACTCTAAACCCACTGTGGCTCCTCAGGGACCTGTTAGGTAACCAAAAATATATTACAAGGACATCAATCATAAAATGGTGAAGAGCATGAACTTGAATGCCCAGTAAGCTAGTGATGTATAGAATAAAATCACTGGTCAAAATCAACTCTAGGAAAATTTGGGATCATTTGGAATATAACCCAAATAGTAATATAGCCAAGAGATTTTTATTTTCTTTTGCCAACTGTCCTAGCTAAGTTTCTGAAAGCATCATTACAGAATTTAAAATGGAGTTTTTGTATTTGCTGCAAAGCTTGACTGTTCCTAATACATTTACACTTTCACTTAATAAGATATTTTCCTCATATTTTCACTACAGCTGTAACTTGTCAAATGCATCCTACTTTTTGTAGCTGTGTAAAATGTCTCTGATTACAAACAATGAACATTTAGTCATTTGTTGGAGCTGAGCTATATGCCTGTCATTCCAGCTCTTCTAGGATATTCTGCAGCTTTGCTTGTTTGCCCCCTCCCTCTTCATTAGCTAGTTTTGTTTTCTCTCCTTGGTTCATGCCATTGTTACTTTTTCTTGGTGAACTGGGATCAACCTCTTTCTATGTTTTACTACTAGCAAGTCCAAGGAGAAAAAAGGTAACTTTCTATTTGTGTTCACTAACTCTTTCCTTGGCTTCAACTAAAATCGTGTTTCTAATAGTCAAGGCTGTATATGTCACCCTGCTTATTTAACTTCTATGCAGAATACATCATGAGAGATGCTGAACTGGAAGAAACAAAAGCTGGAATCAAGATTGCCGGGAGAAATATCAATAACCTCTGATATGCAGAAGACATCATCCTTATGGCAGAAAGTGAAGAGGAGCTAAAAAGTCTCTTGATGAAAGTGAAAGAAGAGAGCAAAAAAGTTGGCTTAAAGCTCAACATTCAGAAAACGAAGATTGTGGCATCCGGTCCCATCACTTCATGGGAAATAGATGGGGAAACAGTAGAAACAGTGGCAGACTTTATTTTTGGAGGCTCCAAAATCACTGCAGATGGTGACTGCAGCCATGAAATTAAAAGACGCTTACTCCTTGGAAGAAAAGTTATGACCAACCTAGATAGCATATTCAAAAGCAGAGAAATTACGTTGCCGACTAAGGTCCGTCTAGTCAAGGCTATGGTTTTCCCTGTGGTAATGTATGGATGTGAGAGTTGGACTGTGAAGAAGGCTGAGCACCAAAGAACTGATGCTTTTGAACTGTGGTGTTGGAGAAGACTTTTGAGAATCCCTTGGACTGCAAGGAGATCCAACCAGTCCATTCTGAAGGAGATCAATCCTGGGATTTCTTTGGAAGGAATGATGCTAAAGCTGAAGCTCCAGTACTTTGGCCACCTCATGGGAAGAGTCGACTCATTGGAAAAGACTCTGATGCTGGGAGGGATTGGGGGCAGGAGGAGAAGGGGATGACTAAGGATGAGATGGCTGGATGGCATCACTGACTTGATGGATGTGAGTCTGAGTGAACTCTGGGAGATGGTGATGGACAGGGAGGCCTGGCGTGCTGCGATTCATGAGGTCGCAGAGTTGGACATGACTGAGCGACTGAACTGAACTGAATAGTCAGAATTTCCATCAAAGATAATTTATCTCTGTATTTTTTCAAAAATGACTTCTGACCAATCTTTCCTGGATTTCCAACTTGGTTTTTCTAACTTCCTTTTTATAAATATTTTAATTTATCCTTAATTTTCTCTACTCTATTTTTAGAAAATGTATATATTTATAATACTATGAGACAACCTGCTTCCATAGAAATTATTTGAGCAACATTAAGTTAATTTTTTTCTATCTGGAATTGCTATATACTTGTCTAGGGAGTCACTAATTATTGGTATATTTTGGGCTTCCCAGGTGGGCTCAGTGGTAAAGAATCAACCTGCCAATGTAGGAGGCAAAGAAGACTCGGATTTGACTTCTGGGTTGAGAAGGCCCCCTGGAACAGGAAATGACAACCCACTCCAGTATTTTGGCCTGGAAAATCCCTGGCAAAGAGGAGCCTTGTGGGCTACAATATAGGGGTTGCAAAGAATCAGACACAACTGAGGAACTGAGCACAGCACAGGCCTTTTTTTTTCTTTTAATTGGAGGCTAATTAAATGATTAATGTGCCACGCTCTGGGTAAGGCAATTTACAATATTTTATTTTTCTCTCTTTAAGTCTGTGATGTAAATAGCACAAACATTCATATTTTATATATGGGCAAATGGAGCCCCTGAGTGAATGAACTGAACTGAACTGAACTGAAATGGAGCCCCATAAGAGTAAAATATTCCAAATCAAACAATAAGTAAGTATTGGAACCTACACTTGAATTCCACTCTATCAGACTACAACTGTGATATACTAATGCATAACTTATTTCTTCTCTGTTTTCTTCTTTTAGTGTGATCATCAGTATCTACATTTAGGTTTCATGCTTTGAATTCAGACAGAATGAACATATATCAAAGTCTCTAGCTATTTATGAACAGGAGATTTTTCACTACATTTTATCTCACTTATTCATGACATTTTCCATACAACCTCACAGAGATTTTTGCACATCCATCATCAGATATCTCATCTAGAGTATCCAGAATGATTGCATAGAGGAAGAATGAATTTGTTTAATGATTGCATTTTACTTCCTCAGTATCTTGCTAGTCAGACATTGATTTGATGTTTAGAATGATCTCTCTTAAAATTTATTTCCTGTTTCCATATACCTCTTAGGAACCCTCCATTGAGAAAGACTTGGCTGTTGAAGCTGGATTTCTTCTTTCAAAACACATGGGGAACTTTTTAATATATCAAGCAAAATATTAAATAATAAGAATGAGATAAAAAGAAACATTCTCTTTCTTTGATTTATGGGAAGTCAAATCCCACCTTTCATCTCTTATTTCTGAGCACTTGTCAAAAACCATTTTCATGAATTCCTAGTCTGCTACACATCCCTTAAATGTTAACCCTGACAGTGTTTGACCTCAGTCTTCTTTTCCTCTCTCTAAAATGGCTGCCAGAACTTTTGCATTGTGATTTAATAATCACTGACTACCAAATCTCTGTTTCAGCCTGTTTGTAATCTAATATGTCAAATAATTTACAAAACGTTTATACTTGGGTATGCTACAGACATTTCAAAGTACCAAGGCTAAGGGAGAATGCATAGCCTATTTTAAGGTGTTCCTCCTCATTCTCAGGGTCGATGCAGGTAATTTTTAGTCCACTGCTTCACTCAAGCCAGGGAAAGTAAACTTTATTTCTTATTCCCACAATTCAGTCACCAAATCTCATCAGTTTTGTATTTTTATTCTGTCTTAAATCTCCCTCCACATTTCTTACTTTCATAGATCAAATTTTTAATTCTTTTCCTAGACATGTGCACTAGCCTTGAATTGCTCCCTAGAATTGAATTTACCCCTTTTCCAGTTCATTTTCTATTCTGCTATCAGAATAGTCTTTCTAAAGGATTAATAGACTCTTTACTGCTAGAAATTTTTCATTGCCTTCAAAACAAAATCCAAACTTTCTGGTATAATACAATATGTCGTGTGCTCTAGCTATTATTTTTCTCTCTGACCTACTGAATGAATGGTACTTACACAATACTTGTTAATTTCAGAAAGCATGATATTTCATGAAATAGGTACATGGTTAACAGCATATATGAAATATATGAAGGCATGATTCTATTCTATTGCAGAGAATATATGATAATTTTAATATACTAAGAACTTGGATCAACCAATTATTTAATATTTTTATTACATCTATAAGATTTTAAATTGCAAAATGCTTATCTATATATTAAGTAGAATTAACTACAAAATATAAGCAAGCACTTGCCATCTTTTTAAATGTACAAAAATTGTTGCTTTATTTATTCTTTCTCTTTCAAAAATAAATTTTTACTTATTTTTTTAAGGTTGAGATGACTATCACGGGAAGAAATAATAGATACAAAGTGCTAGAAAATTAAGTAAGGCCTTTACCTGGTGATAGAAGTGGGAACAGACCTGTCAACTCTGTTAACCTGCATTGATTCAGCCATAGAATAACTATGTGACTTTACCATGGTCATCCATGGTAATCAATTCTCATGGACTATCTCAGACTCACAGAATAGAACATTTTGTTTAAAACTTCTATTTTACACATATACTTTTATTTACTCCAGAATCCCCAAAGAGTTTTACTCTAAGCTATTAAAGTTACATCAGTTTCTTGGACCTCATTACCAGAAAGTAAAAGATTTTCTTCACCTGTTAAATTCAAGATCTAAAGAAATTCTAGTGTATTGTGAAGCAATTATTTATCCCAATTAAGATAAAAGGTATGCAGTTCAAAAGATTTAGCATTGCCATTAAATATGTTACACAAATGGATATAGTTTAGGATTAAATCTATTTTAGCTTTACTTATGTGATATAGCCTGGCAGAAAAGAGAAAGGGTATGCAATTCCATTATTTTTGAGTTAAACCTTAAATACTAAGCACACACACTCCTTTAAAGATTAAGAAGCACTTTATTTAGTCCTTGGTTTGCTACATGGAGTTGATTACTTCTAAATTTGACAGAAACCTGTAGAGTAAGTCTCATCAGTTCCAGGGGAGAATTCTAAAGCTCTGAATTGAATTTCTCAGAAGGGCACAATGTAAAAATTAAATGGATGTGTAGGCACCTCCATAGCTTTTAATTCTCAGGAAGTTACTTCCTATAGTATTTTTTAAAAATAATAAATGACTGTTAGGAACTTTATAAACATCTATAGTCAAAAATATGAGAAGTAATATACATTTAATATGATTACAGACCTTTCTGAATTTTATTATACTTAGTAAATCTTACTAAAATCTTTTAAAATTTAAATATTGTATTATAATTCATGGTCACAATAATTGAAGATATGAAGCATGTGTAAAAAAAGCAAAATCTTTGTGTGTGTGTGTGTGTGTATATATATATATATATATATATTTATGTATATGCCAAACAAATATATATATGCCAAACATTTATTTAAATTTTATTTTCTCACAGAGAATTTCTCTAAACATCCCAATATCCTACTATTTTATTGTCTACCCTGCCTTAACTTTCTTTTCAAGACCCACTTTTACTGATACTATATATTAATTTGCTTATTCTGAATTTAACTAGAACAAGATTTGAGTTACTGCTATATCTCTAACACTTAAAACTCTAATATTTGGTAACTGAATGCATAAACTCATAATAATATATTTTAAAGATCAGTGGATTTGGAATTAATCAGCATTGGGTGGAGCTACTGTTCATTATAATAAAAGATGGAGGTTTACTGATACTCAACCTTATTCATAAAATGAAAATGCTAATAATGCTGTTTGCCAGGATTACAAGTTGACAGCATCAAATGAGCCCAAATTAAAGGACTCTGTACAGTGCTCTAACATTTACTAAGATTATCTGTTATCATTGTCATTGCTATCATTTTATTTTCTGAACCGGTGACTTAACTTTGAATTCTATCACATTCTTTAAACCATATTATATTCCAAAAGGAACAAATCTAACCACCTCGGATAATCGTGCATCAACTCATATATTACATAGTATGTAATAAAGTATAAGGAAACACTCAAATTGAAAAAAAAAAGATAAAATTTAGACTATCATATTTCTATTACACCTACCACCTTCCTTAGAGAGATACTTTTTCTAAACATTTTTAACTTTTATATATGTTGCTTTTCATCAACAGTAGCCAGAAAAGAAAATATTGCTGAAGTAGATAGAAACATGGATCCCTGAGTAATGAAGAATGTTCTAGCTTCAGTTCACTTCAGTACAGTCACTCAGTCGTGTCCAACTCTTTGTGACCCAATGAATCGCAACACGCCAGGCCTCCCTGTCCATCACCAACTCCTGGAGTTCACTCAAACTCACGTCCATCAAATCAGTGATGCCATCCAGCCATCTCATCCTCGGTCATCCCCTTCTCCTCCTGCCCCCAATCCCTCCCAGCACCAGAGTCTTTTCCAATGAGTCAACTCTTCGCATGAGGTGGCCAAAGTACTGGAGTTTCAGCATCAGCATCATTCCCTTCAAAGAAATCCCAGGGATGATCTTCAGAATGGACTGGTTGGATCTCCTTGCAGTCCAAGGGACTCTCAAGAGTCTTCTCCAACACCACAGTTCAAAAGCATCAATTCTTTGGTGCTCAGCCTTCTTCACAGTCCAACTCTCACATCCATACATGACCGCAGGAAAAACCATAGCCTTGACTAGACAGACCTTTGTTGGCAAAGTAATGTCTCTGCTTTTGAATATGCTATCTAGGTTGGTCATAACTTTTCTTCCAAAGAGTAAGTGTCTTTTAATTTCATGGCTGCAATCACCATCTGCAGTGATTTTGGAGCCCCCAAAAATAAAGTCTGACACTGTTTCCACTGTTTCCCCATCTATTTCCCATGAAGTGATGGGACCAGATGCCATAATCTTCGTTTTCTGCATGTTGAGCTTTAAGTCCACTTTTCACTCTCCACTTTCACTTTCATCAAGAGGCTTTTTAGTTCCTCTTCACTTTCTGCCATAAGGGTGATGTCATCTGCATATCTGAGGTTATTGATATTTTTCCCAGCAATCTTGATTCCAGCTTGTGCTTCTTCTAGCCCAACATTTCTCATGATGTACCCTGCATATAAGGTAAATAAGCAGGGTGACAATATACAGCCTTGACATACTCCTTTCCCGACTTGGGGACAATCTGTTGTTCCATGTCCAGTTCTAACTATTGCTTCCTGACCTGCATATAGGTTTCTCAAGAGGCAGGTCAGGTGGTCTGGTATTCCCATCTCTTTCAGAATTTTCAGTTTATTGTGATCCACACAGTCAAAGGCTTTGGCATAGTCAATAAAGCAGAAATAGATGCTTTTCTGGAACTCTCTTGCTTTCTTGACGATCCAGCGGATGTTGGCAATTTGATCTCTGGTTCCTCTGCCATTTCTAAAACCAGCTTGAACATCTGGGAGTTCACGGTTCATGTATTGCTGAAGCCTGGCTTGGAGAATTTTGAGCATTAGTTTACTTGCTTGTGAGATGAGTGCTATTGTGCAGTAGTTTGAGCATTTTGGAATGAAAACTGACCTTTTCCAGTCTTGTGGCCACTGCTGAGTTTTCCCAATTTGCTGGCATAAGAGGCCTGAAAAGAACAAGAATAGGGGAAGAGCCAAAATGGTGGAGGAGGAGTACATCTCTCTCCATGGATGCATCAGGAATACATCTTCGGATGCAGAAGATCTCACAGAGCACCAGCTGGGAGCTGGCAGGAGTTTTTGATCACTGGAAAGGAATATACAGATCCATGCAAAACTCAGAGGGTGAAGGAAGGAAGGGAAAATGAGGGAGTGAGCATTCTGGACCTACACTCACGGGATAGGCAAGCTGAAGCAGTGGCGAGATATCCACATAGGGGCAACAGGATTGGACAGAGGGGAAGCATTTGAGGCTGTTGGAGAATGGAGCAGCTGATTTGTGACAGTCTGAATGTCAGTCTGAGATCCACAGAGACAATCCGTGCTGTAGCCCTATGTACCCCAGAAAAGGACCCAAGTCCACCATAATACACAGTGGGTGAGAGCTGGAACATATGGATTTGAGAGCAAATCCAGGGTGAGGAATGCTATTAACTCCATGGAGAAGGCCTGAGGGGACAGGCCTGAGGATTCAATAGTGGGTAATGCCTCTGGAGGAAAGCTAGGCAACCATGCAGGCAGGGTGCTACTACTGAGTCACATGGAGAGGGTAGAGCCATCACTGTAGCCTCTCTCTCCCCATGCATTGGTGCTGGCAGCTGGCCAATAGAGAAAGACTCCAGAGAGGGTGGATCTTTGAGTGCCTGATGCTCCGAGCAATAGAAAAGGACCAGCTAGGGAAGCCTTTTGAATGGCAGAGGCTAGAAGAATATTCTGATAGCATCATATCTTCTGAACTCATGGTTACCAGCTTCCCTGAGCACCTGGAGCTGCCAGGGTCCCTGTGATCCAAGCTAGCTATGCCACCTCCAGGCTTGATTCTTACTGGGGCAGAGCTGCTGGAGGATAGAACAAACTCTAATAGCACCATATCTGGTGTACCCGTGGCCACTGGCTTCCCTGTGTACCTGGAGCTGCCAGGGTCCCCACTGAACAAGAAGCCGTGACACTTTCACACCCAGTCCTCATTGGGGCAGATCCAAGTCCTCCAGGTACAAACTTCCTGGATGACCCACAAGCAGAGGTGGGGTAAAACCACAATTGAGTTCCAGGGCCAGAGTGACTAAGGAAGAGGATGAAAACCTTTCCACCAGCTGGACAATCCACAGATAAAATACACATGATCAACTAGAGAGACTGTGTCTACGGAATATATAAAAGGCAAGTGAGGGCTCCCACATAAGAAAATGCCTTAGGTCTGGCAGCTTTGGAGGTTGGAAGCAAGAACATACAGGAGCAGGGCCAAATTAGAGTCTTAGTTTTCCCCACAATAGGTTCAAGGAAGAGCTCTACCCTCAGTATTGGAGGGCTTTCTTGCTAGGTAGAAATGGGCTGTGACTCATATTCTGAGAAAGGATGCTGACAGTTGAAACCCAAGAAAATAATTTTTATCATTTTTTAATATTTTGATTTGTTCTGTAGTTGGTTCTGGATTTTTTTTCCTCTTCTTCAACTTCCCCCCCCCCACTGTTGCTGTGGTTATTGTTTTTGTTACTATTATTAACTTTATTTAAACTTTTGAGAAATTTTGTAACAGTATTTCCTTTATATACTTTTACCTCTATATTGGCTTTTGCAGTTTTTAGGGTTTTTTTTTTTTTTTTGTGTGTGTGTGTGTGTGTTTTTTTTCCTTATTGTTCACTTCTTGGTGTCATTATTCTATAATATATACAAATATTTTATACACATCTATTTAACTTTGCTTTTCAATTATATTTCTTCATTTTCTTCACCATGTTTTCACTTTGTTTTGTTTGCTTTCTTCCTCAGTTAGTTCTTTGCTTTGGTCTTGTTTTCTATTTTGTGTTATAGTTTTGTTTTTAATTTTTTTGTGTGTGCTCTTTATTTTTTTGTTATTATTTTTTTTTCCTTTACAATACTGTATTGGTTTCACCATAAATTGACATAAATCTGCCACGGGTGTACATGCGTTCCCAATCCTGAACCCCCCTCCCACCACACTCCCCATATCATGTCTCTGGGTCATCCCAGTGCACCAGCCCCAAATCCTGTATCCTGCATCGAACCTAGACTGGAGATTCGTTTCTTACATGATAGTAAACATATTTCAATGCCATTCTCCCAAATCATCCCACCCTCTCCCTCTCCCACAGAGTCCAAAATCTGCTTTATACCTCTGTGTCTCTCCTGCTGTCTCGCATACAGGGATATAATTAACATCTTTCTAAATTCCACATATATCTGTTAATATACTGTATGAAGGAGCAGCGGCTGTGCTTTGCTGGAGCAGCTGTGAAGAGATACCCCACACCCAAGGTAAGAAAAACCCAAGTAACATGGTAGGTGTTGCAAGAGGGCATCAGAGGGCAGAAACACTGAAACCATACTCACAGAAAACTAGTCAATCTAATCACACTAGGACCACAGCCTTGTCTAACTCAATGAAACTAAGCCATGCCCGCGGTGCAAGCCAAGATGGGTGGGTCATGGTGGAGAGGTCTGACAGAGTGTGGTCCACTGGAGAAGGTTATGGCAAACCACTTCAGTATTCTTGCCTTGAGAAGAACAGTATGAAAAGGCAAAATGATAGGATACTTAAAGAGGAACTCTCCAGGTCAGTAGGTGCCCAATATGTTACAGGAGATCAGTGGAGAAATAACTCCAGAAAGAATGAATGGATGGACCCAAAGCAAAAACAATACCCAGTTGTGGATGTGACTGGTGATAGAAGAAAGGTCCAATGCTGTAAAGAGCAATATTGCATAGGAACCTGGAATGTCAGGTCCATGAATCAAGGCAAATTGGAAGTGGTCAAACAGGAAATGGCAAGAGTGAACGTCAACATTCTAGGAATCAGTAAACTAAAATGGACTGCAATGGGTGAATTTAACTCAGATGACCATTACATCTACTATTGTGGGCAGGAATCCCTCAGAAGAAATGGAGTAGCCATCATGGTCAACAGAAGAGTCTGAAATGCAGTACTTGGATGCAATCTCAAAAACGACAGAATGATCTCTGTTCATATCCAAGGCAAACCATTCAGTATCACAGTCATCCAAGTCTATGCCCAAACCAGTAATGCTGAAGAAGCTGAAGTTGAACAGGTCTATGAAGAATTACAAGACCTTTTAGAACTAACACCCAAAAAAGATGTCCTTTTCATTATAGGGGACTGGAATGCAAAAGTAGGAAGCCAAGAAATGCCTAGAGTAACAGGCAAATTTGGTCTTGGAATATAGAATGAAGCAGGGCAAAGACTAATAGAGTTCTGCCAAGATAATGCACTGGTCATAGCAAACACCCTCTTCCAACAACACAAGAGAAGACTCTACACATGGACATCACCAGATGGTCAACACCGAAATCAGATTGATTATATTCTCTGCAGCAAAAGTTGGAGAAGCTCTATACAGTCAACAAAAACAAGACCAGGAGCTGACTGTGGCTCAGATCATGAACTTCTTATTACCAAATTCAGACTTAAATTGAAGAAAGTAGGGAAAACCACTAGACCATTCAGGTATTACCTAAATCAAATCCCCTATGATTATACAGTGGAAGTGAGAAATAGATTTAAGGGCCTAGATCTGATAGATAGAGTGCCTGATGAACTATGGAATGAGGTTCGTGACATTGTACAGGAGACAGGGATCAAGACCATCCCCATGGAAAAGAAATGCAAAAAAGCAAAATGGCTGTCTAGGGAAGCCTTACAAATAGCTGTGAAAAGAAGAGAAGTGAAAAGTCAAGGAGAAAAGGAAAGATATAAGCATCTGAATGCAGAGTTCCAAAGAATGGCAAGAAGAGATAAGAAAGCCTTCCTCAGTGATCAATGCAAAGAAATAGAGGAAGACAACAGAATGGGAGAGACTAGAGATCTCTTCAAGGAAATCAGAGATACCAAGGGAATATTTCATGCAAAGATGGGCTCGATAAAGGACAGAAATGGTATGGATCTAACAGAAGCAGAAGATATTAAGAAGAGATGGCAAGAATACACAGAACTGTACAAAAAGGATCTGCACCACCCGGATAATCACTACGGTGTGATGACTCATCTAGAGCCAGACAACCTGCAATGTGAAGTAAAGTGGGCCTTAGAAAGCACCATTATGAACAAAGCTAATGCAGGTGATGGAATTCCAGTTGAGCTATTTCAAATCCTGGAAGATGATGCTGTGAAAGTGCTGCACTCAATATGCCAGCAAATTTGGAAAACTCAGCAGTGGCCACAGGACTGGAAAAGGTCAGTTTTCATTCCAATCCCAAAGAAAGGCAATGCCAAAGAACACTGAAACTACTGCACAATTGCACTCATCTCACATGCTAGTAAAGTAATGCTCAAAATTCTCCAAGCCAGGCTTCAGCAATACATGAACCATGAACTTCCTGATGTTCAAGCTGGTTTTAGAAAAGGCAGAGGAGCCAGAGATCAAATTGCCAACATCCACTGGATCATCAAGAAAGCAAGAGAGTTCCAGAAAAGCATCTATTTCTGCTTTATTGACTATGCCAAAGCCTTTGACTGTGTGGATCACAATAAACTGTGGAAAATTCTGAAAGAGATGGGAATACCAGACCACCTGACCTGCCTCTTGAGAAACCTATATGCAGGTCAGGAAGCAATAGTTAGAACTGGACATGGAACAACAGACTGTCCCCAAGTCAGGAAAGGAGTATGTCAAGGCTATATATTGTCACTCTGCTTATTTAATTTATATGCAGAGTACATCATGAGAAACGCTGGAATGGAAGAAACACAAGCTGGAATCAAGATTGCCAGGAAAAATATCAATAACCTCAGATATGCAGATGACACTACCCTTATGGCAGAAAGTTGAAGAGGAACTAAAAAGCCTCTTGATGAAAGTGAAAGAAGTGAGCGAAAAAGTTGACTTAAAGCTCAACATTCAGAAAACGAAGATTATGGCATCTGGTCCCAACACTCCGTGGGAAATAGATGGAGAAACATTGGAAACAGTGTCAGACTTTATTTTTTTGGGCTCCAAAATCACTGCAGATGGTGACTGCAGCCATGAAATTAAAAGACGCTTACTCCTTGGAAGGAAAGTTATGAGCAACCTAAATAGCATATTCAAAAGCAGAGACATTACTTTGCCAGCTAAGGTCCGTCTAGTCAAGACTATGGTTTTTTCAGTAGTCATGTGTGGATGTGAGAGTTGGACTGTGAAGAAGGCTGAGCGCCGAAGAATTGATGCTTTTGAACTGTGGTGTTGGAGAAGACTCTTGAGAGTCCCTTGGACTGCAAGGAGATCCAACCAGTCCATTCTGAAGGAGATCAACCCTGGGATTTCTTTGGAAGGACTGATGCTAAAGCTGAAACTCCACTCCTTTGGCCACCTCATGTGAAGAGTTGATTCATTGGAAAAGACTTTGATGCTGGGAGGTATTATGGGCAGGCGAAGAAGGGGACGACGGAGGATGAGATGGCTGGATGGCATCACCGACTCGATGAACGTGAGTCTGAGTGAACTCTGGGAGTTGGTGATGGACAGGGAGGCCTGGCGTGCTGCGATTCATGAGGTCGCAAAGAGTCGGACATGATTGAGCACTGAAATGAACTGAGCTGAACTGAACTGTTACTGTATTGGTGTTTTTCTTTCTGGCTTACTTCACTCTGTATAATAGGCTCCGGTTTCATCCACCTCATTAGAACTGATTCAAATGTATTCTTTTTAATGGCTGAGTAATACACCATTGTGTATATGTACCACAGCTTTCTTATCCATTCATCTGCTGATGGACATCTAGATTGCTTCCATGTCCTGGCTATTATAGACAGTGCTTCGATGAACATTGGGGTACATGTGTCTCTTTCAATTCTGGTTTCCTCGGTGTGTATGGCCACCTCTGGGATTGCTGGGTCATAAGGCAGTTCTATTTGCAATTTTTTAAGGAATCTCCACACTGTTCTCCATAGTGGCTGTACTAGTTTGCATTCCCACCAACAGTGTCAGAGGGTTCCCTTTTCTCCACACTCTCTCCAGCATTTATTGCTTGTAGACCTTTGGACTGCAGCTATTCTCACTGGTGTGAAATGGTACCTCATTGTGGTTTTGATTTGCATTTCTCTGATAATGAGTGATGTTGAGCATCTTTTCAGGTGTTTGTTAGCCATCCGTATGTCTTCTTTGGAGAAATGGCTATTTAGTTCTTTGGCCCATTTTTTGATTGGGTCATTTATTTTTCTGGAATTGAGCTGCAGGAGTTGCTTATATATTTTTGAGATTAGTTCTTTGTCAGTTGCTTCATTTGATATTATTTTTCTCCCATTCTGAAGGCTGTCTTTTCACCTTGCTTATAGTTTCCTTTGTTGTGCAGAAGCTTTTGATTTTAATTAGATCCCATTTGCTTATTTTTGCTTTTGTTTCCAGTATTCTGGGAGGTGGATCATAGAGGATCCTGCTGTGATTTATGTCGGAGAATGTTTTGCCTATGTTCTCCTCTAGGAGTTTGGCCTTGTCCTGTATCCAAGACAGGTACCATCCAACTACCAGCAACACCTCACATAAACAACAAGCAAGATAAGAGGACAAACCAAGTCATTAGCAGACAGGCTTCCCACAGACACCTCAAAACACCATCTCATATAGCTTGCCTATCAGAGGGAAAAAACACACGTTTTCTCACCAAATCACATGTACAATTACCTCCTAACACGAAGCCTACCCGAACCACTGGATCAACCTCACCCACTGAGGGCAAAAATCAAAAGTAAGAGGAACTACAACCCTATAGCCTGGGGAACAGAGACTTCAAACATAGTAAGTTAGATAAAATGAAGAGAAAGATAATCATGCAGGAAATGAAAGAACAAGAAAAAAACCCACAAGACCAAATAAACAAAGAGGGAATAGGCAAACTGCCAGAAAGAGAATTCAGAGTAATGACAGTAAAGATGACCCAACATCTTGAAAATAGAATGGAAAAAAAAAAGCAAAAATCACTGAACACATTTAACAATGACCTAGAAGAAATAAATAATTAATAAACAGTGCCAAAAATAAAATTATTGAAATTAAAAATACTCTAGAAAAAAAACAATAGTAGAAAAACTGAGGCAGAAGAATGCCCAAGTGATTATAGAATAGTAGAAATAACTGTTGAATAACAGAATAAAGGTAAAAGAATGAAAAGAATTGAGGATAGTTTCAGAGACCTCTAGGACAATATTAAATGCACCAACATAAGGATTATAGGGTTTCCATAAAAAGAGAAAAAATAAAGGGTCTGAGAAAATTTTTGAAAAGATTATAGTCAAAATTTTCTGCAATGTGGGACAGCAAAGAGTCTCTCAAGTTCAAGGAACTGCAGAGTCCCATACAGGATATTCTCAAGGAGAAATATGCTGAGACCATATTAATCGAAGTAAAACAAACAAACAACACCAACAAAACACAAAGAAAAAATACTAAATGCACCAATGGAAAAGCAACAAGTATTATATGAGGGATACACCATACTGTAAGCAGCTGATCTTTCAACAGAATCTCTGAAAATCAGTAGGGAATGGCAGAATATATTTAGACTGATGAAAGGGAAAACTCTACAACTGAGATTACTGTACGAACAAAAGATCATACTCAAAATTTATGGAGAAATCAAATGCTTTACAGACAAGCAAAAGTTCAGATTACTTAGCACCACCAAACCAGCTTTACAACAAATGTTAAAGGGACTTGGAGCAGGGAATGGCTACATACTTCAGTATTCTTGCTGGGAGAATTACATGGATGGAGGACTGTGGCAAGTTGACGACCATGGGGTTGGAAGAGTCAGAAACAACTGAGCGACTAACATACACACGCACGGAAGTAAGAAACACAAGACAAGGAAAAGACCTACCAAATAAAGATAAATAAATAAACTAAAACAATTAAGAAAACTCCATTAAGAACATACATATCAATCATTACTTTAAATATAAATGCATTAAAGACTGCAACCAAGACACAGACTGGCTGAATGGACATAAAAACAAGACTCATAATATGTACACTGTCTACAAGAGACCCACTTCTGACCTAGAGACATATAAAGACTGAAGGTGAGAGAATGAAAATTATATTCTATGTATATGGGAATCATAAGAAAGCTGAAG
Source organism: Oryx dammah (assembly GCF_014754425.2). Taxonomy (NCBI): domain Eukaryota; kingdom Metazoa; phylum Chordata; class Mammalia; order Artiodactyla; family Bovidae; genus Oryx; species Oryx dammah. The sequence goes on from NW_024080544.1 coordinate 284,670, forward strand.
TAGCCATTCTCATATCAGACAAAAAAGATCTAAAACAAGGAATATTAAAAGAGATAATGAAGGACACTACAAGATCAAAGGCTCAATCCAAGAAGAAAGCATGGCAACTGTAAATATTTACACACACAAGAGAAGAGCAACACATAAGGCAAACACTAAAAGACATAAAAGGGGAAATTGAGAGTAACACAATAAAGGTAGGGGATTTTAACACCCCAATTATATCAATGGGAAGATAATCAAAATAGAATATTAATAAGAAAACATAAGCCTTAAATGACACATTAGAGCAAATGGGCCTAATTGATATCTTCAGAATATTCTATCCAAATGCAGAAGAATACATTTTCTTCTCATGTGCACAAAAAACTTTCTCCTGGATAGATCACATCTTGGGTCACAAATAAAGCACAGGTAAATTTTTTAAAAATTGAAAATGCATCAAGCATTTTTTCTGACCACACTGCTTACACTAGATGTTGATTATAAGAAAAAGTCTATAAAAAGAAAATGAACAAATGGAGATTAAACAACACATTTCTAAATAACTAACAGATTACTAAAAAAATAAGAAAGTAAGTAAAAAAATACCTAGAAAAAATGACAACAAAACGCGATGATTCAAAACATGGGATGGAACAAAAGCATTTCTAAGAGGAAAGATTATAGCAATATAATCCTACCTCAAGAAAAAAAAACAAACAAACATTAAATAGGCAACTTAAATTTACACATAAAGCAAATGGAAAATGAACAACAACAATAAAAAGCAGAAAGAAAAAAAAGATCAGCAGAAACAAATGAAAAAGGAATGAAGGAAAGAGTAGTAAGAATCAATAAAACTAACAGCGTGTTCTTTGAGAAGATAAATAAAAATGACCAACCATTTTCCAGACTCATCAAGAAGAACGAGAGAAGACTCAAATCAACAAAATTTGAAATGAAAAAGGAGAGGTTACAACAGACAATGCAGAAAAACAAAGGATCGTAAAAGACTCTTATGAGCAACTATATGCCAATAAAATGGATAATCTGGAAGAATGAACTGATTCTTAGAAAAGCACCAATTTCCAAGACTGAACCAGGAAGAAATAGAAATTATGAACAAGTCAATCACAAGCACTGAAACCAAACTGTGATCAAAGTCTCCCCCAAAGCAAAAGTTCAGCGCCAGATTACTTCACACGTGAATGGTATCAAGTGTTTCAGTACAGTTCAATCACTCAGTCATGTCCAACTCTGCGACCCCATGAACTGCAGCACGCCAGGCTTCCCTGTCCATCACCACCTCCAGGAGTCTACTCAAACTCATGTCCATCAAGTTAGTGATGTCATCCAACCATCTCATCTTCTGTTGTCCCCTTCTCCTGCCCTCAATCTTTCCCAGCACCAGAGTCTTTTCAAATGAGTCAGCTCTTTGCAGCAGGTGGCCAAAGTATTGGAGTTTCAGCTTTAGCATCATTCCTTCCAATGAACATCCAGGACTGATCTCCTTTAAGATGGACTGGTTGGACCTCCTTGTAGTCCAAGGGACTCTCAAGAGTCTTCTCCGCCACCACAGTTCAAAAGCATCCGTTCTTCAGTGCTCAGCTTTCTTCACAGTCCAATTCTTACATCCATACATGAGCACTGGAAAAACCATAGCCTTGACCAGACGGACCTTTATTGGCAAAGTAATGTCTCTGCTTTTTAATATGCTGTCTAGGTTGGTCATAACTTTCCTTCCAAGGAATAAACGTATTTTAATTTCATGGCTGCAATAAACATCTGCAGTGATTTTGGAGCCCCCCAAAATAAACTCTGACACTGTTTCCCCATCTATTTCCCGTGAAGTGATGGGACTAGATGCCATGATCTTAGTTTTCTGAATGTTGAGCTTTAAGCCAACTGTTTCAATCTCTTCTTTCACTTTCATCAAGAGGCTTTTTAGTTCCTCTTCACTTTCTGCCATAAGGGACCACACAGAAGCGTGGCAGCTGTGCAGAAGAGTGGCCAAGAGGAGCTACCCCTCACCCAAGGTCAGGGCAACGACCGAGAGAGCCAGGTTGTGATGGCACAGGAGCGGCTGAGAGGAGCAACCCCACATCCAAGGAGCAGTGGCTGCATGGGCACAAATGGGTCAAGAGGAGGTACTCCACGTTCAAGGTCAGGAGGGGTGGCCGTGAGGAGATACCCCTCATTCAAGGTAAGGAGCAGAAGCTGTACTTTGCTGGAGGAGCCATGAAAAGATACCCTATGTCCAAGGTAAGAGAAGCCCAAGTAAAATGGTAGGTGTTGCAAGAGGGCAGACACATTGAAACCATAATCACAGAAAACTAGCCAATCTGATCACACAGACCACAGCCTGTCTAACTCAATGAAACTAAGCCATGACATGTGGGGCCACCCAAGACAGACGGGTCATGGTGAAGAGGTCTGACAGAATGTGGTCCACTGGAGAAGGTTATGGCAAACCACTTCAGTATTCTTGCCTTGAGAACCCCATGAACAGTATGAAAAGGCAAAATGATAGGATATTGAAAGAAGAACTCTGCAGGTCGGTAGGTACCCAATATGTTACAGGAGAGATCAGTGGAGAAATAACTCCAGAAAGAATGAAGGGATGGAGGCAAAGCAAAAACAATACCCAGTTGTGGATGTGAGTGGTGATAGAAGCAAGGTCCAATGCTGTAAAGAGCAGTAGGAAACTGGGACACCCTCTTCCAACAACACAAGAGAAGATTCTAAACATGGACATCACCAGATGGTCAACACTGAAATCAGATTGATTGTATTCTTTGCAGCCAAAGATGGAGAAGCTCTATATAGTCAGCAAAAACGAGACTGGGAGCTGACTGTGGGTCAGATCATGAAGTCCTTATTGCCAAATTCAGAATTAAATTGAAGAAAGTAGGGAAAACCACTAGAGCATTCAGGTGTAACCTAAATCAAATCCCTTATGATTATACAGTGGAAGTGAGAAATAGATTTAAGGGACTAGATCTGATAGATAGAGTGCCTGATGAACTATTGCATAGGAACCTGGAATGTTAGGTCAGTGACTCAAGGCAAATTGAAAATGGTCAAACAGGAGATGGCAAGAGTGAACATCGACATTCTAGGAATCAGCGAACTAAAATACTGGAATAGATGTATTTAACTCAGATGACCATTATATCGACTACTGTGGGGAGGAATCCCTTAGAAGAAATGGAGTAGCCATCATGGTCATTAGACAGACTGCCCGATGAACTATACGTGACACTGTACGGGAGACAGGGATCAAGACCATCCCCATGGAAAAGAAATGCAAAAAAGTGAGATGGCTGTGTGAGGAGGCCTTACAAATAGCTGTGAAAAGAAGAGAATCAAAAAGCAAAGGAGAAAAGGAAAGATATAAGCATCTGAATGCAGAGTTCCAAAGAATAGCAAGGAGAGATAAGAAAGTCTTCCTCAGCGATCAGTGCAAAGAAATAGAGGAAAACAACAGAATGGCAAAGACTAGAGATTTCATCAAGAAAATTAGAGATACCAAGGGAATATTTCATGCAAAGATGGGCTCGATAAAGGAGAGAAATTGTATTTACCTAACAGAAGCAGACGATATTAAGAAGAGGTGGCAATAATACAGAGAAGAACTGTAAAAAAAAGAGCTTCACAACCCAGATAATCATGATGGTGTGATCACTCACCTGGAGCCAGACAACCTGCAATGTGAAGTAAAGTGGGCCTTAGAAAGCATCATTATGAACAAAGCTAATGGAGGTGATGGAATTCCAGTTGAGCTATTTCAAATCCTGAAAGATGAAGCTGTGAAAGTGCTGCACTCAATATGCCAGCAAATTTGGAAAACTCAGCAGTGGCCACAGGACTGGAAAAGGTCAGTTTTCATTTCAGTCCCAAAAAAAGACAATGCCAAAGAATGCTCAAATTACTGCACAATTGCACTCATCTCACATGCTAGTAAAGTAATGCTCAAAATTCTCCAAGCCAGGCTTCAGCAATATATGAACTGTGAAATTCCAGATGTTCAAGCTGGTTTTAGAAAAGGCAGAGGAACCAGAGATCAAATTGCCAACATCTTCTGGATCATCAATTAAGTAAGAAAGTTCCAGAAAAGCATCTATTTCTGCTTTATTGACTATGCCAAAGTCTTTGACTGTGTGGATCACAACAAACTGTGGAAAATTCTGAAAGAGATGGGAATACCAGACCACCTGACCTGCCTCTTGAGAAACATATATGCAGGTCAGAAAGCAACAGTTAGAACTGGACATGGAACAACAGACTGGTTCCAAATAGGAAAAGAAGTACATCAAGGCTGTATATTGTCACCCTGCTTATTTAACTTATATGCAGAGTAGTACATCATGAGAAACTCTGGCTGGAAGAAGCACAAGCTGGAATCAAGATTGCTGGGAGAATTATGAATAACCTCAGATCAAGTGTTTAGAGAAGACCTAATGCCTATACCTGAAAAACTCTTCCAAAAAATTGCAAAGAAATGACACTTTCAAACTTACTGTTTGAAGCCACCACACCATGACACTAAAACCAGCCAAAGGCATCACAGAAAAAAAGAAAATTCCAGGCCAATATCACTGATGAACATGGATGCAAAAATCGTCAACAAAATTCTAGTTAACAGAGTCCAACAACACATTAAAAGCATCATACAACATGATCACATATGGTTTATTTACTCGTGGCAAGGAGTTTTAAATATATGCAAATCAGCAAATATGATACACCATCTTATCAAATTAAAGTATTAAAAATCACCTGATAATTTTAATAGATGCTGAAAAGTCTTTCACCAAAAGTTAGCACCCAGTTATGATAAATTATCTCTAGAAAATCAGCATAGAAAGAACCTACCTCAACATAATAAAGACCATATACCATAAACTCAGTCTTCCCAAGTGGCACTAGTGGTAAAGAACCCACCTTCCAATGAATAAGATATAAGAGACACAAGTTCAATCCTTGAATTGAGAATATCTCCTCGATGAGGGCTCAGAAATCTACTCCAGTATTCTTGCCTGGAGAATTCCACTGACAGAGGAGCCTGATAGGCTACAGTCCATAGGGTTGCAAAGAGTCAGACATACCTGAAGCAACTTAGCACACACACATGATAAATCCTGAGCAAATATTATTGTCAACAGTGAAAACTTGAAAGCACTTCTTCTAAGGTCAGGAACAAGACAAGTGTGTCCACACTTGCCACTACTTTTCAACATAGATTTGTAACTCTTAACTATGGCAATTAGATAAGAAAAAGATATAAAGGGAATCTAGATTGGGAAAAAAGAAGCAAAACCATCACTGTTTGCAGATGACATGATACTATACATAGAAAATCATAAAGATTCTATCTGGGTATTATTAGACTTAACTAATGAATTTAGTTAAGTTGCAGGATACAAAATAAATACACAGACTGCAATCCCTATCAAATTACCTATGGCATTTTTCACATCACTATAACAAAAAAAATTCATTAATTGTATGGAAACACAAAAGATCCAGAATAGCCAAAGCAATCTTGAGAAAGAAGAACAGATTTGGAAGAATCGATCATCCTGAATTCAGAACTACTTACAGAACTATTACATTAAGACAGTATGGTACTGGCACTAAACCAGAAATATAAACCAATGGAACAAGATAGAAAGCCCAGAGATAAACCTACACACTTGTGGAAAATTTATTTTTTACAAAGTAGGCAAAAATATACAACAGAGAAAATATAGTCTCTTCAATAAGTTGTACTGGGAAAACTGGAGAGCTATATGTAAAATAATAAAATTAGAACACTTCCTAATACCATGCACAAAGATATAAATGGATTAGAGACCTAAATGTAAGACTGGAAACTATAAAAGTCTTAGAGGAAAGCAGGTAGAACACTCTTTGGTGTAAATCACAGCAAGACCTTTTGTGATTCACCTCCCAGAGGAATAGAAATAAAATAAAAAATAAACAGATGGGACCTAAATAAACTTGAAAGCTCTTGCACAGCAAAGGAAATCATAAACAAGATCAAAAGACAATTCTAAAAATGGGAGAAAATAATTGCAAATGAAGCAACTGACAGAGGACTAATCTCAAAAATGTACATGCAGAACATGCAGCTCAATATCAGAAAAACAAACATCCCAATGGGAAAAAAAAAAAGATGGGGGGGAGGTTGGGCAGAAGATCTAAACAGACATCTCACCAAAGAAGACATACAGATAGCTAATAAGCACATGCAAATAGGCTCAAGGTCACTTATTATTAAAGAAATGCAAATCAAAACTACAATGAGGTATGACCTCACACCAGTCAGAATGACCATAATTTTAAAAATATAAAAGTGATAAATTCTGGAGAGGATGTGGAGAAAAAGGAATCCTCTTGCTATTGATGGGAATATATACTGATACAGCCACTGTGGAGAACAGTGTGGAGATTCCTTAAAATCTAGGGATAAAACTACCATATGACTGAGCAATCCTACTACTGGGCATATATCATGAGAAAACCAGAATTCTAAAAGACACATGCACCTTAATGTTCATTGCAGCACTACTTACAATAGTCTGGACATGAAAGCAATCTAGATATCCACTGACAACGAATGGATAAAGATGTACCAGTACCTATAAACAATGGAATATTACTCAGCCATAAAATGGGACAAATTCAATTCAGTTTTAGTGAGGTGGATGAAACTATCGCCTATTACAAGATTGAAGTGAATTAGAAAGAGAAAACTACTGTGCATTAATGCATATATAAGAATTTAGAAAAGTGATAATGATGAACCTATTTGTAGGACAAAAATAGAGACACAGACATAGAAAACAGACATGTGGACACAGTGGGAGAGGAAAGAGTGAGACAAATTAAGAGTAGCATTGCAACATATATGTTGCCAAAAGTAAACTAGATAGCCTGTGTGAATTTGCTGATGCAGGGAACTCAAATAGGTGCTCTGTGACAACCTAGAATGGTGGGATGGGATGAGAGGTGGGAGGGAGATTCAAGAGGGAGTGGACATATATGTACATACCTATGACTGATTAATGTTGATGTATGGCAGAAACCAACACATACTGCAAAGCAATTATCTTCCAACTAAAATAAATAAATTTGAAAAACAAAAATGAAAGATTAGGGGCAAAAGAAGCTGTAGAGAAGACATAATTAATATCCCTTTAGAAATGATCACAAAGCTTGCAGATATTTGTATTTCATGGAAATGCTCATCAGAGAAAATTAATGAGGCGACTTTCAACAATGAATGGACATGACCCATCCCAAAGTGTCAGACAGCTTCTCTCCTTAGCCACCCTACTCCAGTGTTTACGTGATTGACACAGGGGCAGACTAACCATGGTGACACATTGGGAAAGCTACCATCGCTGATGAATGTGAGACTTTCCAACAATGGAGACCAAAAACAAGTTTTCAATATGGCAAAATTCCTTGAAGAGACCAGGTCTCAAGTTGGTTACACAGCATCCCTTCCACTCTAAGAGGGATAACTGTTTATCTTTAATAGCCTCAATACTTATTTTTCCTGCCTGGGGTGCCCCTAACTGCACCACCATCCCAGGTCTAACATAATATTTGGCTTGCTGCTGCTGCTACTGCTAACTCACTTCAGGTGTGTCTGACTCTGTGCAACCCCATAGACATAGACGGCAGCCCACCAGGTTCCCCCATCCCTGGGATTTTCCAGGCAAGAACACTGGAGTGGGGTGCCATTGCCTTCTCCGAATATCTGGTCTATTGATATGTAATTCCAAATGATGTTGCCTGAGACTAAAGGGCCCATTTTCTAAGAAAGTAGCTGTTAGGCTAAGTGCTAAGTCACTTCAGTCATGTCCGACTCTGTGTGACCCCATAGACGATAGCCCACCAGGCTCCCCAGTCCCTGGAAGTCTCCAGGCAAGAACACTGGAGTGGGTTGCCATTTCCTTCTCCAATGCATGAAAATGAAAAGTGAAAGGGAAGTTGCTCAGTTGTGTCCGACTCTTTGCGACCCCATGGACTGCAGCCTACCAGGCTCCTCCATCCATGGGATTTGCCAGGCAAGAGTACTGGAGTGGGGTGCCATCACCTTCTCTGAAATAGCTGTTATCATGGGCATAAATACACAAAATGCACTGGCAGCACTATGTTCTTTATTAAGACAGCCAAATAATAGTGAACTGGCCTACAAAAGCCTCAGTTAAGATGCCATCCCAGAGAAAATATTCAGTAGAATTGAAATGCACTCCTTCCAGATATATGCATTTGCTGAGTCACTGATTATAACAAGTCCAATAACATATTGGTCTTGAAAACAAGGGGTGCCAATAGAACTGATTCCTTCTTCCTTATATTTATGTCTTTGCATAATATATGTATTTCCTATCCTCACCAACTCAGACGTTGCTATGTTAAAGGTTTAGTTACTAGGGGAGAAATATTTCCACCAGGAGTTATAATAAGAATTCCTCTGAACATGATGCTGCAAATCTACTCAGTTTGCTTTGGGTCTCTTGTGACAATAAGCTAGTGGTCATATTGTTATGAGGAGCTAGGTTTGCAGCTCTGAAGACAGAACAGTAGGGTTGGAAAGAGAATGTCTGAAACCGAGGGGGTTCACTAGGGCAACTCCTGGTGCTGCTCTGCCTGGCCCACTGACCAAGTGTGTGAAAACTGCAGCAACAAAGGCAGGGCAACTAAAGATCAGACCATTCATGAATAAAGGTCTGAGGTCAATCCACTAGTAAAGCATAGAGACTAGCCTGAAGTACTGGCTAAAGGCGAGGGGAATCTAGAGAAGAAGTAGAACAGAGACATTGAATATCAATCAATAAGGATGTAAGAAGACTAGATGAAGCAGTAGAGGCTCAGTGATATCTTTCAGAGACTGAGGGAGAATAGGAATGACTGAATTTTATACCTGTACTCCCTGTTCTTCTAGAAAAAGAAATGAGGATATTTTGTTCTCACAGAGATGGAGGTCCTGCATTGTTGAACAAAAACTGCATGTGAAGGGCACTAGTCTATCTCTCTGGTGCCAGGGCTGAGAGGGATCATTCTTTCACATTAACTACTTCAGATCTTCCAACCTTAACAGTGGTTTCTTTTTGCTGCCACCATGAAGATTTGATCTGGCTTGGCATCTCAAATACAGCTTCACATCTCTTTGCCTTGTGTCTGCATCTCCTATTCTGGGGATTCCCTAAGAATGGCTCCATGGGACTCTTCTTGGAGCTCACGTATGCACAGCCTAGAAGCAGTCGTGTGTTAACACCCAGTGGAGCCAAACTGTTATCACTGAGAGGTGGGAGACTATGGATAAATTTTTCTGATCTTCTCATGCCAGGATAGTCAGCCCTATATATTTGAATTCTAGGGGGATCAATTAGTCATTTAGCAGCTGTCATAGAATGCTATAATGTCTGGGGAACCCAGGTTAAGGTTCTGGGTTTCCCCTAGTGGCTCTTTTGGTTACAAACAAAACAAAACAAACAAAACCGAATCTACAATGAAGGAGATCACCTGCAGCACAAGAGACCCAGGGGTTGAACCCCTGGAGAAGGAAATGACCACCCACTCCCATATTCTGGCCTGGAAAATCCCAGGGACAGAGGAGCCTGGTGGGCTGCAGTCCATGTGTTCACAAGAGTTGGACACGACTTAGTGACTAAACTAGAACACAAACACAGTTTAAGATAAATATATCTTTTTGAATTGCATGATATTTCTAACGTAAGAAGAGTGCACTGAAAATACGGTTTAAAGATAGAACTGTGAGTAAAAATGGGATCAATATTCTCTACCAAATGATTGTGTATAGACTCTATGTTCAGAATAATATTATTTACAGATGCATTATTTTTAACTTCTCTCATTTTATTAGTGTATGTAATAACTTAAGGTTCAAATAGTGTGGACCTAAATTATACTTCTTTTGTTGATAAAAATCTGTAAAGACTGGTCAAATTTAGTATTTATTTTTAATAATAATTTTAAGATTAATTAATTAATATCACAGAAGACATTGATATTTGAAGAGTAGTGAGTATACTAAACAATGTCCCAATATATTTTTAAAAGAAAGAGTAACTCTGTTTTTGTGCAATTTATCCTATTACCAAGTAAGAAACCTAAAAGTGAAATATGTCCAAACACTAGACATGAGTATGTCCAGATATATTAAAAGCTTTAAATACAGGTTAAAATTTGAAATGTAAGGGCAAGACATCTATTTCAAACCATTCATACCATAGAAATTTATCTGCCTTCATTTTTTTTCAGGTTTTTCTATTTTATTTTTATTTTTTATTTTATTAATTTTTAAAATTTAAATTTATTTATTTTAATTGGAAGGCTAATTACTTTACATTTTGCTCTCCTTCTTGCTCTTTCATCTCTTGCCTCTCCTCTCAAACTCTGGCTAAGAATGTGCAGCAAAAATATGACAACACCCAAATCTTCCTGAATTCCTATTGCATAATCTCTTAAGATACTCCAAATTACAGAATAGATATCTTGCTTCATAATTAATATAAATATTACCTTAGTTGGATACTTGTGTTAAAAGACTACATGTCATAAAGTATATATGGACTCTGCAGTGTTGTAGGGAATTCAAGTGGGAGCAACGGATCTCATGTGATAAGCCTTCATTAATCATAGGTGTCAACAGGAGTGAATAAAACAACATTTGTGGTTCCTTAAAGGCAGGGACCACTAAAGAGAATGAGAAGTCAAAAGATATATATGACAAAATCAGATACTCTTAAGAGGAAGTCTGATGCTGTAATATTAAATTGTGTTCTAACTCTTTAGAAGGGTAATATTTCATTGTTTTAACAGTTTCCCTTTGTCATATTTACACACATATACACCAGAATAAATGCTCTATTGCATTTGAAGGCCGATTTTATTCAGTTTCATGACTCTCTGGGGTCCCTAAATGTTATTTATCCCACTTCTTGGTTGAGTTACTTGTAGTTTAACACATAGCATACACAGAATTTGATGGGTGCTTACATGCTACAAGAGGAGTATCTCTAAATCCAGAGAAACCCAAACTAAAAGAAAGTAATCAATTAATTATACAAATACATAAAGGAAAAAGCAAAAAGGAAAAGCAGAGTCATTTGATTTTTAGAGAAACAGTAAATAAAATATTTTTATCCTTGGTAAGTCATAGAATAGGCTCTTTATGGTTTTCTGCCTTGTTTGATAAAGTCTGTATAATATGGTGTTCTACTGATATTTACAGATGATATTCTAATATTTTTATTTTTTATAAGAAAGTATTTTAAACTTCTAGCCTTTGTAAAAGTGTTGATTTTTTTCTTGTTTTTCAATATTTTTCAACCAATTCCCAAACAAATTTTTTGACAATTACATTACTGACCCTCTAAAGAGAAGCAATCTACCCAGTGGCATCTAGTAATAAAATATGTGGAGTTTTGGTAACATGACTGGGTAGATTCTCATCTATCTTGCTTCTTGCAGCGTACACAGAGAGACTGAATTTTCCATAATTCTGTGTGATCACATTGATACCCCATGACTAGTTCTGAACAGGAGAATGTGGCAGGTAGTGATGTACCCTACTTTATCTTGTTTCTTAACGTTTCTTGGAAGTGGATTGGGGATATAACCCTCAGCTCTACGATTCTAAGTAAAAGATTTGAGATGTCAAAGCCACACAGTAGAAGGACACTGCAGTCCAGAATCACCACTAGGTGAATAGTTCCCAGGAGAGATTCCTTACTAGCATCAGACAGTTAAGTAAGGGAAAAAAAAAAAAAAATCCATTTTGGCTGATCCATTGAAGTTTGGAAACTGAACATTGTAGCAGCCAATGGTAAACACTTCCATTATGTAGGGTCAAATACAGTGATCTTATAGGTGATTGTGAAAGTCAAATATAGTTATCAGTTCTACAGTTAGAGGGCAAGTTCAAGTGTGCCAATTCTTCTGTAACTTTGATCATTTCATATGCATTCACCTAATGCAATTCCATTGAACAAAATAGGATATTTGACCATGATGGGTGGGTTCTTTAAGAATCTGAACACCTGAAATATGGAAAACTATAATCCTTACTGTGACCTAAAATGAAGTTTCTCCCTAGCCTCCAACCACAGAAATTTACTTGAAGTTATTTTATCACCAGGAAGTGATATGCTACTTTGTCTTCTTCTACAACTCTGCCAATATGTCTTCCTAGAATTTTAATGTATAGCTCTTTGTGAAAACAGAGATATTGATTACTGTGGGGAGAGCTATTTAAAAAAAAAAAACAGTATGACAATATATTGAAAATATTAATGAAATGCTAAAACATGCTATTATTTTTAATTAATGAAAAACTCAGTAAGGCATTCTGAAGGAATTGTGTGTGGAGATAGCACAAAGGAAACTTATAGAACCATACTTGAAGCAAAGTAAAACATGTAGTGATTTTAATAATAAAACCAAGCCAAACTCTATGGAGCCCTCCCAGGACAGACACTGCCATGTCCTCTGCCTGCCTCTTGTCTGCAAAAAAACATTTTAGCTGAAGAACAAATTTAGTCAGAGAAAGGAGAAAATGCTGAAGCAAAGGAAAGCAGTCAATAAGACCAAAGAATAATAGGTTAGTCACTAAAGTCACAGACCTTTAGTTCCTCGACAAGATATATCAACAAGAGATACAGATAATATTCTGAGCCATATCTTTTGAGTTGTTTTACAGATGTTGAAACCTCTACCAGGGGAAAGAGTTAACTACATGATGATCAGACTGTAGCCATTGCATAAACTTCTCCCTCTTACACAATTTCAAGAACTTGCCTCAAGGAAATGGAGCCAAACCAACCCAGGAATTGAAGATTAATGTACTTAGAACAATCAAGATGACGTCGATCAGACCATGATCAATTTCAAGATGACTGAAAACTTAGAAACATCATGTGGAGAATGAGAGGATAGAGACATTGGACCTACAGAGAAAACAAAATCGTATGACTTATTTGTTCTGCTGTAAAATAACTAAATCTGTTTATGAAGTGAAGTGAAGTCATTTCAGTCATGTCTGACTCTTTGTGACCCCATGGACTGTAGCCTGCTAGACTCCTCCATTCATGGGATTTTCCAGGCAAGAATAATGGAGTGGGTTGCCATTTCCTTCTCAAGGGGATCTTCCCAACCCAGGGATCGAACCTGATTCTCCCACATTGCAGACAGACTCTTTACCATCTGAGCCACCAGGGAATTCCTAAATATGTATATACACATAAAGTTTACATATATCTTGCTTTTATCACTTTTAGAATTAATGTACAATATAACACACAAAAGATATCATCAGAGTACACATAGGTGTTTTTAACATGGATGATAAAAAGTAATGATACAGTTCCAAAAGTTGAGAAGTAAGAGGATTAAGTACAGGTAAACAGAAGTGTAGTAGTGCTAATATCTCCATATTTACATTGAGATGAATTAGTAACTACTATGGAGAATTAGGATGTCAATAGTTATAGGAAGACACTGGTAAAAGGGTACTGGAAATAGAGATTCACAGCTTCATGTCTCATAGCTAAAAATCAATAAATAATGTCTAGAATTAATACAAAAACTAGTGAAATAAGTATATTATTTAACATTATTGAGGTAACTAAAAAGAGAAAGTAAGTGCTGAAATATGTTTACTTATAAAAAATAAATGCCAGTAAGGGGAATTTTATCAATAGACATTTGCTTTTTATAACTGCTTTTGGTATTTAAATATATTTGGTATTTATATATATATGCATATTTTACTTTTTTCCTCTTCGTTTTCTTTTAATGAGACAGAAATTTTAAGAGAAAAGGGAAATACAAAAGAAGACTAACAGAAAGCAGAACTTAAAACAAAGTACTGATCAGAAAGCAGACAGCCTGACAAGACAAAACATGGCATATTTAGAGACCCCCGATTACTCCCAAGTATAGATGGAAACAGATGGACAAATAGCATAAGGTAGACCTTCTCCAGCTATTTCGTGGCATTTGAGCATGCCATCTTGGTTAATGAGTGAATAGAACAGCAGAAATTCTTAGCTTATTAGAAACTGCTTCTTTATGCATATTTGGACTTAAGGAGCTGGTTTTGGATGAGGCAGTAGGCAAATTTATATAAAAGTCAGGAGGCTCCTAGTTAGAAAAAGAATGAAAATATTATTGATGTTTCATGTTATTAGATTTTATTTTGCTGTATGTTGGATATGCTCTAAGGATATCTCCTGGCAAGAACTCTACTTGTTGTAGTTGTGGTTCAGTCACTAAGTCCTGTCTGACACTTTGCAACCCAATGAATGGAGCACTCTAGCCTTTTATGTCCACTATTTCTGAGTTAGCTCAGATTCATGTGCATTGAGTTGGTGATGCTATCTAAACATCTCATTCTCTGCCAACCCTTTCTCCTTTTGCCTTCAATCTTTTCCAGCATCAGGGTATTTTCCAATGAGTCAGTTCTTCGCATCAGGTGGCCAAAGTATTGGAGCTTCAGCTTCAGCATTAGTCCTTCCAATGAATATTCAGGGTTTATTTCCCTAGAGATCACCTGTTTTGATCTCCTTGCAATCCAGTGACTCTCAAGAGTCTTCTCCAGATCCACAATTTGAAAGAATCAATTCTTCAATACTTACCCTTTTTATGGTCCAACTCTTAACATCTGTACATGACTACCAGAAAGACCTTGCTTTGATTATATGGATCTTAGTTGGCAAAGCGATGTCTCTTTTTTTTTTTTTAATACATTGTCTAGATTTGTCACACCTTTCCTTCTAAGGAGCAAGAGTCTTTTAATTTCACAGCTGCAGCCACATTTCACAGTGATTTTGAAGCCCAAGAAATTAAAATTTGTCATTGCTTCCAATTCTGCACCCCCCTTCACCATTAAGTGATGGGACCATATACTATGATCTTAGTTTTTTGAGTGTTAAGTTTCAAGGCAGCTTTTTCATCCTCCTCATTCACCCTCATCATAAGGCACTTTAGTTCCTCTTCACTCTCTGACATTACAGTGATATCATCTGCATGCCTGAGGTTGTTGATATTTATCCTGGCAATCTTGATTCTATCTTGTGATTTACCCAGCCCAGCATTTCCCATGATATACTCAGTACATTGCAGATGGACTATTTACCATCTGAGCCAGAAGGGAAGCCCTAAGTTAAATAAGCAGGGCATCACTATAGAGCATTGTTGTACTCCTTCCCCAATTTTGAACGTGTCAGTTATTCCAGGCCTGATGCTAACTATTGCCTCTTGACCCAAATACAGGTATCTCAGGAGACAGATGAGGTTGTTTGGTATTCTCACCTCTTTAAGAATTCTCTATAGGTTGTTGTGATCCACACAGTCAAAGGGTTTACCATAGTCAATGAAGCAGAAGTTTAAGTTCCCTGGCTTTCTCTGTGATCCAACAAATGTTGGCAATTTGATCTCTCATTTCTCTGTCTCTTCAAAATCCACCTTTAACTTCCAGAGGTTCTTGGTTCACATAATGCTGAAGCCTTGCTTGAAGGATTTTGAGCAAAACCTTGCTAGCAAGAGAACTGAGTGTAATTGTATGGTAGTTGGAACATTTTATGCACTATCTTTCTTTGGGATGGCATGAAAACCGATTTTTTCCAGTCCTGTGGTCACTGCGGGGTTTTCCAGTTTTCCTGGCATATTGAGTGCAGCATTTTATCAGAATAATCTTTTAGGATTTGAAATAGCTCAGGGGGAATTCTGTCATATCTACAAGCTTTGTTCATAGTAATGCTTCCACTTGACACTTCATACTCCAGGATGTCTGACTCTAGATGAGTGACTACACCATTGTAGATATCCAGGTCATTAAGACTATTTTGTAAATTACTTATGTGTATTCTTCCCTCCTCTTCCAACTCTTTTCTGCTTCTGTTGGGTCCTTACTGGTTTAGTCCTTTATTGTGCCCATCCTTGCATGAAATATTCCCCTTATAACTCCATTTTTTAAAGAGATCTCTAATCATTCCCATTCTATTGCTTTCCTTTATTTCTTTGCATTTTTTATTTAAGATGGTCTTTTTATGCTTTCCTTGTTAGTCTCTGGATCTCTGCATTCAGTTGGGTCTATTTTTCTCATTCCCCTCTGCCTTTTGCTTCTCTTCTTCCCTCAGCTATTTGTAAAGCCTCCTCTCTTTACCTTCTTGCTTTTCTGTTTCTTTGGGATGGTTTTGGTCACTGTCTCCTGTATAATATTACAAACTTCAGTCCATAGTTCTTCAGTTACTCTGTCTACTAGATCTAACCCCTTAAATCTATTTGTCACTTCCAGTGTATAATGTTAAGGGGTTTTATTTAGGTCATTACTGAATGGCCTAGTGATTTCCCCTACTTTCTTCTATTTAAGCCTACATTTCACAATAAGGAGCTCATGATCTGAGCCACAGTCAACTCCAAGTCTTGTTGTTTCTGAGTGTATAGAGCTTCTCCATCTTTGGCTGCAAAGAACATAAGCAATTTGATTTTGATATTGATTATCTGGTTATGCCTATATGTAAAGTCATCTCTTGGGTTGTTGGACAAAGGTGTTTGCTATGACCAGTGTGTTCTGTGGTCAGAATTCTGTTAGCCTTTGCCCTGCTTCATTTTGTACTCCAAGGCTAAACTTGCCTATTATTTCAGGTATCTTTTGACTTCCTACTTTTACATTCTAGTCCCTTATAATGAAAAGGATATTTTTGTTTTGATGTTAGTTCTAGAAGGTGTTGTAGGTCTTCATAGAACCAGTCAACTTCAGCTTCTTTAGCATTAATGGTAGGGGTATAGACTTAGATTACTGTGATGCTGAACAAGTTGCCTTAGAAATAAACTGAGATCATTCTGTCATTTTTGAGGTTGCGTTCAGATCTGCATTTCAGACTCTTTTGTTGACTATGACTCCATTTCTTATAAGACATTTTTGCCCACAGTAGTAGATATAATGACTATCTGAATTAAATTCACCTATTCTGGTCCATTTTAGTTCACTGATTCCTAAAATGCCCATGTTTACTTTTGCCATCTCCTGTTTGACCCCCTCCAATTTACCTTGATTCATGGACCTAACATTCCAGGTTCCTATGCAATATTGTTTATAGCATCAGACTTTACTTTCACCACCAGATACATCCACAATTGACTGCCATTTCTGTTTTGGTCCAGTTACTTTCATTTTTTTCTGGAGCTATTAGTAGTTACCCTCTACTCTCCCCAGTAGCATATTGGATACTTTGCAACCTGGGTGGGGTGGGGGTGTGTGGCTCATGTCTCTTTGCCTTTTCATAGTGGTAACGGTGTTCTTGGGGCAAGAATACTGGAGTGGGTTGCCATTTCCTCCTCGAGTGGCCGACATTTTGTCAGAACTCTTTACTATGACTTGTTGTCTTGGGTGGCCTTGCATGGTATGACTTACAGCTTCATTGAGTTATACAAGGCCCTTCACTACAAGAAGGATATGATCCATGAAGAAGAACTCTATTAGGAACAGCAAAAGGGGAAACTAACATGAAGGAAGAAGAAGAAATCTTTAAGAAGATGAATTTGGCAAAGAATTTCATTCCCTTCTTCAAAAACATAAGAACTTTATAAATTGTACTACAGGGACACTTGACATCTCAAGTTATGACTGAATGTTTTCCTTATCCTGACAATCTTCCAGTATTTATTATCCAATATTGGCATCAGATAATGAACATCTTGTCTGTGATCATTTTTCTACAGGCATCTGTTACAGTAAATAAATTGTCATAGTACAGAGATCATGAATAGTTATGCCTTCTAGGAATTCTGCAGTTCTCTTTATTGAATAGTGGATGCCTTTTCTTTTTAGGGGTTTTCAGGTTCTCACCTATATCCTACCAGCTTGTTAATCCACTAGTCTTTTCTATATGGTCTCTTCAACTTAATATATATATTGAATACATAATAAGAACATGAAAAAAAAAAAAAAGAACATGAAATTCCCTGTTTGATCATGCAAAACCAAACTAAATATCTGTGATCTGCCAGACCTAAGGATAATTCAGATACTTTCTTAATAGTTTTTTCAAGGCCTGCTCTGCTATGATTCCTACTCTGCAATATCTGTCTCATTTTATTGTTGAATGTTTGTTAAAGATGACTCCTCCCAGAAGTGGAAAGACAGACACAAGTCCTCTGTGCTCTTGACCTCCCTAAACTTATCCAAGGATTCTATAATGCAGCTCTCCAATCTCTCAGCCTTCTTTTTCATTGTTTTACAGCCAGTTATGTTTCTTTTTTTTTAATATATTATCTGAATAGTAAGAAAATATTCCTAAATGTCATACTCTCCTCACTTTATAATTTTTGGTTAACTTCTGCACTCTGATTTTCAAAGACATCTGTTGATGGTCACAATAGTGTTTTAACAACCAAAAAGCTAAACAAACTGCAGATTTTGTGTCTGAAATTTATAGTTTTTAACGCTTTTTTGAAAATCAAATCAATTTTTCTTTTTTACTTTCACTGTGTTCTCTGCTTGCAGTTTTACACATAATTACAACAACTTACTATCATTTTAATTCACATTAAATAACAAAAACCAAAATATGATACCACACTCAATATAATACAATCAATATGGCCTAGAGACATGTGAAAGACATTACAACAGATATCAAAAAAATATATTCTTTATTGAATTAGGCTAATTAAGCTGGAAAGTCCAAGTAACTATAAGAATCAACTAAAATATTCTCTAAAAATATTACTCATTAAAAATAAATATTGCAAGAATCAGACAGGCAGTAGTTGTGATCAGTGGTGGCGTGACTGAACCAAAAGATACATAACAATTATAAGGTTAAGATAAAGAATCAGAGACAAAATAATCTGTGTAATTATTAATCCACAATTACAAAGAAAGTTTATGTTTTTCCAAAATAAGTAAATTAAAATGACTGTTTCATTACTACTACTACTACAAAGAAAGAATACAGCAAGTGGTATTTTGATGTCCAAAATATAATTTGGACATAATAATATTAAGATGGGATCTCCATTTCTCTTTTCTTTTCAAACTTATTCCAATCACCATGATTACACAATAACAAAAAATCTCACTTATTGCTAGCAAATTTTTCTTTCAGCTCTATAACTTTTAAATAACAAACTTTAAATTTTAGAACAGGTTTAGGTTTACAGAAAAGTTGAATAGAAAGTACAGAGTTCCTGTATGCCTCCTATCCCTATACATGCAAAATCTCCCCTACCATTGATACAACAATCCTACATTTATTACAAATTGATAAGCCTACATGGACACATTAGCACATTAACAACTAAAGTCTGTGGTTTATATCTATAGTTCACTCTTTGTGTTGTGCATTCTATGTGTTTTGAATTGTACAGTGGACTGTATCCATCACTATGTATTATACAGAGTACTTTCCTGACCTAAAACATCTGTGTTTTTCCTATTTACACTTCCTACTCCCAAATCCCTGGCAATCATTGATATTTTTACTGTCTCTACAGTTTTGCATTTTTCAGAATGTCTTTTAGTTGGAATAATATAGTATGCAGCCTTTTTAGGTTGGCTTCTTTCAGTTAGAAACATGCATTCAAGTTTCTCCATATCGTTTCATAACTTGATTTCTTTTTAAAACCAAATGATATTCCATTGTCCAGATATACAATGGTGTACTTAATCTGTTTACCTTTTGAAGGGCATCATGGTTGTTTTTCAATGTTATAAATCTGTATTCAGGTTTATATGTGAACACGTTTTTTCAATTCATTTGATCAAATACCAAGAAGAATGATTACCTGATTTTATGGTAAGAGTGTCTTTTAAAAAAGTCATTTAAAAAACTGCTAAAGTGTCTTCTAAAGTGGCAGTACTGTTTTGCTTTCCCACTGGCAATGAATGAGAATAGTTCCTGCTAGCCCACTCCTTTGCCAACATTTGGTGTAGTCAGTGTTTTGGATTTTGACCATTCTAATAGTTGTGCAGTGGTAGCTTGTTGTTTTAATTTGCAAATTTCATATGAGTTAGATGTTGAACATTTTTTGATATGCTTACTTGCTGTTTATTGAGGTGTTTGTTCAGGCCTTCTGCTCATTTTTAAATTGTATATTTTAAGTTGCAAATTTTCTTATTATTGCATTTTTAGACTCCTTTGCATATTTTAGATAACAGTCCATTATCAGTTGTGTCTTTTGCAAATTTTCTCTCCATCTGTGCTTTATCTTCTGATTCTCTTGATATCACTTTTTGCAAAACAGAAGTTTAATTTTAATTAAGTCCAGTGTATCAATTATTTTGATAATGCCTAAAATATAATTGTCATACTCAATATCATCTACTTGCTCTTTTGTTAACTTCTAAGAGTTATAGCTTTGTATCTTACATTTAGGTCAACATTAATAAGAACAAAAAACAATAAAGTTGCAATTGTCATAATAAAGTAATTCCTCAGGTATTTACTAGAGGCAGGTGGGTAGAGGGGAAGGGGAGCTAATAGTCAAAGAATACCGACGTTCAGTTACATAGGATGAATAATTTATACAAATCATAAATTGTACCATATAGGTGGGAGAGAGCAAATTAGCCAAGGTGGTGTGCTCAGGCTCTCTCCTCCCACGTTTTGTAAATAATGACTATGTAACAGTCAAAATTATTTATAGCACTGTGCGAGTGCATCACAGGCACAGCGCCCTTGGACACTGACTACTCTGAGCAGTACACCTGTGTGAGCGTCATCATAAAAGCCCTGTCTCCTGCTTTGGGGCTACACTGCATTGGGGCTACATAATCACATCATGGTTTTGTTATGCGAGGTATGTTATGGTTATATTGTGGCTGCTGCTACGACTGCTGCATCAGCCAGGAGAGAGGCTGTGTTATGGCTTCTGTGCCAGCCAGGAGAGAACAAATGTGTCTGCAGTTTCTACAGCTTCTTGAGTCTCCTTCCAGGCTCTCAGCTCGTGCCTTGCCTACCTTGGGTTCAGTAAACAGTGATGACACTGTGAACAGTGAGACAACTGACGCTGTAAGCAGGATCAGCAGTATAATTGGTGCTGTGAGCAGAATTAGCATTACAAGTATGTTATGTTTATGTTAGTCACAGTCATGTCCAGTACTTTGAGACCCCATGGGCTGTAGGCCATCACACTCCTCTGTCCATGGAATTCTCCAGGCAAGAATACTGGAGTGGATTGCCATTCCCTTCTCCAGGAGATCTTACCAACTTGGGATTGAATCTATATCTTCTGCATGGCATGTAGATTCTTTACCATCTGAGCTACTAGGGAAGCCCACAGCATGTTGACTATAGTCAATCACTCCATATTATATACTGGAAATTTGTTAAGAGCAATCTCAGGTCTTCTAACCATAAAAGTATGAAACTGAGAAGATGGATATATTAACTAGCCTGATGTTAATAATCTTCTGTCATATATATTTAAATAAAAAATGTCATGCTGTACACCTGAAATATTTGTAACTGTTATTTTAAAAAAATAAATAAAGTAACTCTTTTGGTTTTCCAAAACTTACATTTCTATACATCTGTTAAAAGTTATTACAGGTCCACACAATATATATGGATTCTAAATGATACTGATAATTGAGAAACTAACATTAAAGACTAGCTGGAATTCATTATCATTCAAGCAACATAGAAATGCTTTGTTCTTCATTGTTTCATAATGTGTACCTTGTCTGTGAGAAACTAGAAGGTTTTTATTAGAAGCAGCATTTCTGTTAACTTGATTAATTATGTATGTGATAAACAACCTATTTCATTGCACTCTTTCACACAGTATCTAAAAGAAAGTAAATGGAGTACTGTAAGAATACAAATTTGAATTAAACTTAATTTTATAACTTCTTATTTTTTATAATAATCATTCATAGTTGGATTAAATCTTACTATATCTTCAGCTCACAGGGCAATTAATATTACTTTTCAATGGACTTTTTATTCTCCCTGAAACAACTTTCATATTTGCTTTTTCCCTTACATGTAAATACCTAGAATTTCTGACCCAAAATATTATCTTAAGGATTATTTTATTCATTTATTTATGACTTATTCACATACCATTTGTTGAGACTATTTATGTTCTCAACACATAAGATTTATTTAAAGAAACTGAATTCCTTTCATGTATATTAATAATGATCACTTCAAGGGAAACCAGATAAATGATAATATAATGCCGGTATAGTGGACTATAATTTTAATAGAGTTAGCTACAGATTATACTTGTGGCAGAGAGAAAATAATTAACTGCTGAAAGAATTAAGAAGATAAATATTTGAGCTGAACTATTTGAAAGCTAAATATAATCATTCAAGGGGAGAAGAGGTGAGATAGACTGTCAACACTTAGAAGAGAAAATCACTAGGGAGCTTTGAAAAATAACCAGTCTTTTATGCCAACATAATAAATTTGTAACAACAGTAGCTGGTCAAATTGTTTTAATAATTTTCACAGTGAAACAGAAACATCAACTTTGTAATTTAAAAGATTTCTCAAATAATAACCTAAGTATATTCGTTTATGTTCAATTTATTTTAGTGTGAACTAGTGTTGAATGTTAGAGGTACAACAGTGAAAACATCAAAGAGCCTATAATTTGAACACAAACAAAACACAAGCTAAATGATTAAAGAGCTCAGAAGATGAACCAATCTAAGATATTTTGTATAACACTTGGTCATCTAAGAAAGATGACCTGAACAAAAAAGAACAAATATTTAGAAATTGATGTTGCAGGTATTCCTTAGTATGGAAATATGCTGAAATAGCATATAAGGATAAAATTGCTATATAATATATATGGATAAAGAAAAATAATGTTCTTCAGATAGAACTGAACATTTCAAAAATCACGAGGGTACTGATGTCAGAAAGATGATGGAATAGAAAGTTTAAGCTCTTGTTTTCATAGAAACATCAAGTTAACAACCATACAAGAGTGGAAATACCTTCACAAAAGTTCCAGAGCCCAGGAAAATGATTACAGAATCACAGTAATGCATCAAGTCAAGAAAAGAAGTGTTGAAAAGAATAAGAAAAGCAGTTTCACATTACCCACATTACCCCTCACTTAAGCGAGCACAGTTTAGCATGAAAAAGTGACACCTTCAGCCTGCAGTTCTATTGTAGGAGAGAGAGAGAAGTGAGCATTTGAATTTCCTAGGCTTTTAGAGTGTTACTTGAGAGGGCTGATTTTGTCATTCCACATGTACTGAGGGTATTGACATGGTCGAATTACTAAGGACATGGAGAAGAAGCAGAGGCTTTTAATAATCAACCCACATATCTCAACAGCTGGTCCACTGTATAAACTCACATGAAGATCCCAGAAGCAGGCAGACTGGATCACCCATGGATTCTGCCAACTGGCCCACCAAAGATCCCTGGATCATGATGACTGAAAAGGACTTTCTCTGCAACATTTTGTAAAACTGAAAGAGATAACTGCCTCTTCAAATGAAAAGAAAACACAGTTTTCCAAAAATCCATGGGACGAAGCAAAAGGATTTCTAAGAGGTACGTTTCTAGTGATACAGGCATTCCTCAAGAAATAAGAAAAAAATAAAATAAACAACCTAACCTGCCATCTGAAGGAATTAAAGAAAGATAAACAAAATAAAAAGTCAACAGAAGGAAGGAAACACTAAAGATCACACAGGAAATAAATAAAATAGAGATCAAAAATCAATGGAAAAAAATCAATGAAAACAACAAAAAAAATTTTTTTTAAAAGACAAACAAACTTGATAAACTTTTAGCCAGACTTCTCCAGAAGAAAAGAGAGAAGACCCAAATAACAAAATAAGAAATGAGGGAGGAGAAATAACAACCAATATCACAAGGATACAAAAATAATAATAATAATAAAAGAATACTATGCCAACAAAGTGGAGATCCTTGAAGAAACTGACAAATTTCTAAAAACATACAACATGCAAAGGCTGAATAAGAATGAAACAGATAATGTGAATAGACCAGTCACTAGCAGTGAAAATGAATTTATAATTTTAAAAACTCTCAGCAAGTAAAAGTCCAGTACAAGACAGATTCACAGGGGATTTCCAACAAACCTACAGAGAAGAGCTAATACCTATCCTTGTCTAACTATTCCAAATAATTGAAGAGGGCAGAACCCTCTTCAAATTCATTTTATTAGGCCACCATTATCCTGGTACCAACACCAGAGAGATAATTAAAAAAGAAAAACACAGGTCAGTATCTTTGATAAATATAATGCAAAAATCCTCAATACAATGTTAGCAAATTGTGCTCAAAAACATAAAAATGATCAAACACCATGATTAGGTGGAATTTAGTCTATAGATGCAAGTATGGTACTGTATTCATAAATCAAACAATGTGATGCATTCATATTAACAAAAGGAAGGGCAAAAATAGCATGATTATCTCAACAGATTCACAAAATTTGACAAAATTCAACATCCATTCATGATAAAAATTCTCATAAAAGTAGAGATAGAGGGAACATATTTCAAAATAATAGAAGCCATTTATGACAAACCCACAGCTAACATCATACTCAGTGATGCTCAACAGTGCTAATTATCAGAGAAATGCAAATAAAAACCAAAATGAGAAATCACCTCACACCTGTCAGAATGGTGAATATCAGTATCAAACATTGGTGAGGATGTGGAGAAAAGTGACATTGATAATGAGACTGCAAGTTCATGTAGCCACTAGGGAAAACAGTGTGGGGAGTTCTTAAAAAACTCAAAATAGAACTGCTATAAGATACAACAATTCCACTTCTGGGGTGTAAATCTGAAGAAAACAAAAGATTAATTTTAAAAGAAATGAAGGAGAGATATAGAATTTTTAAATAAAACCGGAGGTATTTTCTCTCCGCTAGATCTGCCTTACAAGAAAGGCTAAAGGGAGTTATTCAAGTTGAAACAAAATGGTACTATTATAGCAATGTGTGTGCATGAGAAGTCACTTCAGTTGTGTACCACTCTTTGTGACCCTATGGACGGTAGCCTACCAGGCTCCTCTGTCCACAGAATTCTCCAGGCAAGAATACTGTAATGGGTTGCCATTTCCTTCTCTAAGAGATACTCCTGACCCAGGAATTGAACCTGTGTCTCTTAAGTCTTCTGCAATGGTAGGCAGGTTCTTTACCACTAGAGCCACCTTGGAAACCCAAACATGAAAGCATATAAAAATATAAATCTCAATGATAAATTTAATTATAAAAAGAACTACAGAAAATGTAATACTGCAATGGTGGTGCAGAAATCGTTTTTGAACCTAATATAATAGACAAAAATACTAAGCATAACTATAATTACAAAGAGCTTAATGGAGAAGCACTCTTAAATTCTAACATTAATAACATAAATGTTAAGTTACTGTGTGTATTAAAAGCCTTTTAACGTTTTCAATTCAATTAAAGTTAAACTGCAATCAGCTTAAAAAGATTTTAATTTGCAATTTTATTCAACCTTCCTGGTAACCACAAAGGAAAAAACCAATAGTAGACACAAGAAAGATGAAAAGAATCAAAGTATATCTTTAGAAAATCACCAAACAACAGGAAGAAAGTAAGAGAGGAAGCAAGAAATAAAAAACTGCAAAACATACAGAAAGCAATTAACAATTCTATGTACTTATCCATCGATAATTACTTCAAATGTAAATGAATCCAACTCACCAACTAAAAAGACAAAATTCCTGACACTGATAAAAAATAAACAAATGAGAACAACAATGACAAAAAAAAAGAAAGCCAACTTTATTCTATTTACAAGAGATTCACTTTAAAGACATGCGTCGGCCTAAAGACATACATGCATTCCTAAAGTGAAGGAATATAAAACATTCCATGCAAATGGTAACCACAAAAAAGCAGTGGTGGTTATATTTTAGACAAAATGCTTTTAAGTCAAAAAGTTTCATGAGACGCAAATTCCATACATAATGATACAGGGTCAATTCAAAAGGAAGATATAATATGTATAATCCAAATAGCAGAGCATCTATATATATAAAGCAAACACTAACAGACCTGACAGGAGATAAAGACAACAGTATGATAATCGTATGAGACTCTGATATCCTACTTTCTTTTTTTTTTAAATCCTACTTTCAATAATGGATAGAGCAACAGATAATCAATAACAACAACAACAACACAATACATTAAACAACACAAAAGGCAAATGGACCTAATATTCATATATAGAATTTCCAGCCACTAGCAGCAAAATACATGATTTTCTCAAACTTATACAGAATAGATGACATGTTAGGTCAAAAAAATGTAATAAGATTAAAACAATTTAAAATAATTTCAAGTATCTTTTCTGGCAAAATTAGTATGAAGGTAGAAATAACAAAAGGAAAATTGAAAAAGTCGCACATTCATGAAAATCATGAATTCATGAAAATCATGAATTCATAAAAATCATGTGATCAAAGAGGCTTCCACTAGTGGTAAACAACCTGCCTGCCAATGCAGGAGATGCAAGAGACACAGGTTTGATCCCTGGTTTGGGAAGATCTCCTGGAGCAGGGAACGGCAACACATTCCAGTATACTGGCCTGGAGAATCCCAAGGATAGAGGAGCCTGGCAGGCTACGGTTCATAGGGTCACAAAGAGTCAAACGTTTCTTGCGGCATTTTTCATAATAGACAAGACATGGATGCAAGCTAAATGTCTATTAATAGACAAACGGTTAAAGTAGCATGCATGCTCAGTTGTGTCTGACACTTTTTGGCCCACTGGACTGTAGCCCACCAGGTCTTCTGTCCATTGGATTTTTCAGGCAATAATACTGGAGTGGGTTGCCATTTCCTCTTCCAGGGTATCTTACCAATGCAGGGACTGAACCAGCATCTCCTGTGTCTCCTGCATTACAGGTGGATTTTTTATATGCTAAGCCATTGATAAAGCCAAAGAAAATGTAGAATTATATAGTAAAAAAAGATTCAGCCTTTGAAAAAAGAAATACTGCCACACAGGACAATATGAATGTATTTAGAAGGCATTATCCTAAGTGAAATAGGCAAGACACAGTCCAAATATATAATACCACTTATATGAGTAATCTAAAATAGTCAAAATTATAAAAATAAAGAAAAGAATGGTGGTTACCTGGGGAAGTAGTAGTCACAGAATTCCAGGTTTCATTTGGACAAGATGAATAAGCTCTAGAGATCTACTGTACTATAGTACCTATAGTTAACAATAACAAATTACATACTTAAAATTTTGCTATAAGAGTAGGCCTTTTGCTAAATGTTCTTATCACAAAATAAGTAAATATGAGGATGGCAGAAAACTTTTGCAGGTGAAGGATATATTTATTGCACAGGTTGTGGTGATAGTCTCATAGGAAATACTTATCTCTAAACTCATCAAGTTGCATAGTTAAATGTGTATCATTTTTTTGTATATTAACTTTATGTATCTAATATGACTTATCAATTATATGTATTTAATATGTATTTTATATGACTTAATAAAGTCATTTAAAATAACTATATTACCTGAGCACTGAAGAATTGATGCTTTTGAACTGTGGTGTTGGAGAAGACTCTTGAGAGTCCCTTGAACTGCAAGGAGATCCAACCAGTCCATTCTGAAGGAGATCAGTCCTGGGTGTTCTTTGGAAGGACTGATGCTAAAGCTGAAACTCCAATACTTTGGCCACCTCATGTGAAGAGTTGACTCATTGGAGAAGACTCTGATGCTGGGAGGGATTGAGGGCAGGAGGAGAAGGGGACAAAAGAGGATGAGATGGCTGGATGGCATCACGGACTCGATGGACATGATACTGGGTGAACTCCGGGAGTTGGTGATGGACAGGAAGGCCTGGCGTGCTGCAATTCATGGGGTCACAAAGAGTAAGACACAACTGAGTGACTGAACTGAACTGAATATCACCTGATTATTGAAATTCCAGTGTCAAGAACTTTTGAATGCAAATGGCCAGTAGAAACAAAGCAACCATTGAAATATTTGTAGAATATAAACCAGGTTGAGTATCAAATTGAAGTAGAAGATATGGTATAGGCAAATTTCCAACCCATTCTCTTCATCATAGACTGTAGTAAGCAGAGTGAGGGCAGGGGCACACTCTTCTCACAGATTTAAAGAATGGATGCAAATGGATTTCATAACTGCCTTAGTCTCACACTATTCCTGATCAATTCTTATTGAGCCAAAAATAATATCCTTACTTTCCTTACATGGAGCATTCTTTAAGAATCTGTTGGAGTAAAAGATGCCCTGACATTAAACTAACACTCTTGATCATTAGCTAAGCCACTGGAAGAAACTCATTGTTTTCGATGTATCAGATTATGAATGGGTGTTGCATGGGGTCACTCATCAGAGGTAGAAAAAAGTAGATGGTACTACTTCATTTATTAAAACTGTAGATTGGATGCTAACAAGTTAAACATATCAATATTTTAGATGTTGGGGAACACGTTATAAAGCAAGGGCAGAAGAATAAACGTACAGTGAATCTCGAGAATAAGTAATATATGTATATATTCAGCATATAAAAACAGTAGTAAATTTTAGATAAATTAGACATACCAAGAGAATAGTGCTTAGTAAATTAGAGTACCAAGGGAACATTTCATGCAAAGATGGGCTCGATAAAGGACAGAAATAGTATGGACCTAACAGAAGCAGAAGATACAAAGAAGAAGTGGCAAGAATACACAGAAGAACTATACACAAAAAGAGCTTCACGCCCCAGATAATCACGATGGTATAATCACTCACCTAGAGCTAGACATCCTGGAATGCAAAGTCAAATGGGCTTTAGGAAGCATCACTATGAACAAAGCTAGTGGAGGTGATGGAACTCGAGCTGAGTTACTTCAAATCCTAAAAGGTGATGCTGTGAAAGTCCTGCACTCAATATGCCAGCAAATTTGAAAATTCAACAGTGGCCATAGGACTGGAAAAGGTCAGCTTTCATTCCAATATCAAAGAAAGGCAATGCTAAGGAAGGCTCCAACTACCAGACAATTGCACTCATCTCACATGCTAGCAAAGTAATGCTCAAAATTTTCCAAGCCAGGCTTCAGTAGTATCTGAACTGTGAACTTCCAGATGTTCAAACTGGTTTTAGAAAAGGCAGAGGAACCAGAGATCAAATTGCCAACATCCATTGGATCATTGAAAAAGCAAGAGAGTTTCAGAAAACAAAACAAAACAAAACAAAACAAAAAAAACCCAAACATCTATTTCAGGTTTATTGACTATGCCAAAGGCTTTGACTATGTGGAACACCATAAACTATGGAAAATTCTCAAAGAGATGGGAATACCAGACCACCTGACCTGCCTCTTGAGAAATCTGTATGCAGGTCAGGAAACAACAGTTAGAACTGGACATGGAACAACAGACTGGTTCCAAATAGGAAAAGGAATACATCAAGGCTGTATATTGTCACCCTGCTTATTTAACTTATATGCCGAGTACATCATGAGAAATGCTAAGCTGGATGAAGCACAAGCTGGAATCAAAATTGCCAGGAGAAATATCAATAACCTCAGATATGCAGAATGATACCACCCTTATGGCAGAAAGCAAAGAAGAGCTAAAAAGCCTCTTGGTGAAACTGAAAGAAGAGAGTGAAAAAGCTGGCTTAAAGCTCAACATTCAGAAAACGAAGATCATGGCATCTGGTCCCATCAATCAGTTCATGGCAAATAGATGGGGAAACAGTGTAAACAGTGACAGACTATTTTTGTGGGCTCTAAAATCATTGTAGATGGTGACTGCAGCCATGAAATTAAAAGACGCTTACTCCTTTGGAGAAAGTTATGACCAACCTAGACAGCTTATTAAAAAGCAGAGACATCACTTTGCCAATCAATGTCCATCTAGTCAAGGCTATGTTTTTTTCAGCAGTCATATATGGATGGGGGAGTTGGACTATAAAGCAAGCTGAGAACAGAACTGATGCTTTTGTACTGTGGTGTTAGAGAAGACTCTTGAGAGTCCTTTGGACTGCAAGGAGATCCAACCAGTCCATTTTAAAGGAAATCAGTCCTAAAGATTCACTGGAAGGATTGATGTTGAAGCTAAAACTCCAACACTGACCACCTGATGCGAAGAGCTGACTCATTGGAAAATACCCTGATGCTGGGAAAGATTGAAGGCGGTAGGAGAAGGGGACAACAGAGGATGAGGTAGTTGGATGTCATCACCGACTCAATGTACATGAATTTGAGTAAACTCCGGGAGTTGGTGATGGACAGAGAGGCCAGGTGTGCTGCAGTCCATGGCGTCTCAAAGAATTGGGCACAACTGAGCAACTGAACTGAACTGAACTGAAATGCTTATAATACATATACCAACCATTTTTGTATGTGTTTTATAGGTATCAAACTACTGAAGCCTTGCAACAATCCTATGAACTTGATACCTTAATGTCTCTGTTTTACAAATGAGGAAGCTGATGCACAGAGAGGTTAGATAAATTGCCAAAGATTGCTCTGAATGCATTTGAAACAACTATCTGGCTCCAGAGTCTATATTATTTCTTTGGAAAGAGTCAAGTGACTGATACTGATAGGCCGTAGTTAAATGGCAAAGCAGGGATACAGAGAAACTAAAAATCTGAGCAGGTATTTAAACCTGTTTAGACCATATTCTTTATCAATAGGTATAGTTTCATAGACAACTCATATAATATCATATAATTATTGTGTGCTAGGAAAATGATGGCTCCAATCTATAGTGAAGATCAAGGATATTCAATATCTTACTAGGGTTGAGTTGTTGTTGTTAAGGTTCTAATTCCTGTCTGACTCTTCGCGACCCATGGACTATAGCTCTCCAGGCTCCTGCTTCTATGGGATTTCCTAGGCAAGAATACAGGAATGGGTTGCCATTTTCTTCTCCAGAGGATCTTCCTGACCCAGAATTCAAACCCGCATCTCCTGCTTTGCAGGTGGATTCTTTACCACTGAGCTACTTGGGAAGCCCAGGGTTGAGTAGTAATAGTCTTAAATGTAATATGTTATCTATATTTAGTCTGTATTTCTTCTCTTAGCCGAATTAAAGTTTTATGTCCTATAATAAATGATCTAGCATGTTTTTTCCTATCTCTGGCAATAAATTCAGTCTAACAGGTCTTTATCCAGCTCTGATAAATAATGTAAACAAAAAATGGACAAAAAAAGAAATGAATGAAAAGAAAATTGAAAGTAGTACTCAACTAAAGTATTCCATAAATAATTTAATTTTTTTTCTGTATATCAGAATATACACATCTGTTAATGGAGGTCATCATTAATAAAGATTCAGGTTGTAATTTACTTATTATTACACACATTTAAAAAAAACAGAGCCTGCTATATTACTTAAAGTTTTAAGAGAAGATTTGTAAATATGAAATAAATATAAATGTAAAATACATTAGAGCAAATTTTTTTCTATATCTTTATCTCAAGTGGCATGTTGAGTATTTCTAGATTTATAATTTAAAGGATAGAAAATTATGGTCAGTGTATATTTCTTTTTTTTTCATCTTTTATTTTATTTATTACTTTTTTTAGGCTAATTACTTTACAATATTGTATTGGTTTTGCCATACATCAACATGAATCTGCCACAGGATAGTTCTAATTAATTAAGTTGTATCTACTTTCAAATTTGACTCAGATGAAAAAAATAATCCATATTCTTAATTTCCTCATTTATAAAATGTTTTAAATCATACTATATGTTGCCCAGAATGAAATAAAATAAAACCAATCCATGAGTTTCTCTTTTTGATAAGTCTAGTAAATAAGTTTTATGCTTATTGAAGATAGAAACTGTAAATGGACAAAAATAACTTTAAATATTAAATTATTAAAGTATTACTTACATATTATGATAAATAATACTTCATTACACAATAAAAACAAGAGTGTTCAGGTTATTCTGAGCCTCATTGATTAAATATAATTTGTTTATATTCTTACCAATATTCATATATTTAAACAAATATTTTTTAAAAAGAAATATTAATGGAACTAGAAGAGTATGAACAGCTGATCTCTTCATGCTCTACTTTCCTCACAGGCTAGAAAAGCCATATGAATTTTAATCCATTGTTTTACATTTTAATATATGCCAGTTGTATTAGCGTTCATTATGATGAATGGGTACTATTCTCTTTCTATACTCATTCAAACAATTATTTAGCATCGAGAGACTAAAAGAAATCCCAAAGACAATTTAAAATCAACCAAAGGAATCTAAAACATCAAACTGGAAATATTTTTAGATTCGAGTATAATAATGCTTAAATTGTTTTTTCTGTGAAACATAAAGGTTTTTACTAAAGAGAAGGGCTTCATTGGCGGCTCAGATGGTAAAAAAATCTGCCTGCAATGTAGGAGACTCAGGTTCGATACCTGGGTCAGGAAGATCCCCTGGAGAAGGGAATGGCAACCCACTCTAGTATTTGTGCCTGGATAACTCCATGGACAGAGGGATATGGCCTGCTGCAGTCCACAGGAACACAAAGATTTAGACATGACTGAGCAACTAACACGTTCACACTTTATTGAAGACACACATCAAAAGGCACATCTATTTATTTTTAAGTAAGAAATACATTATGCAAATTTCCTAAAGTATAGTTTATCTTCAAACAAGTTAGTAATAACTGAATTTTTAAAATACTTTTCCTACTTTCACTGTGCATTTTGGTGGCTCAGAGAGTAAAGAATCTGCCTGCAATGCAGGAGACCTGGGTTCAATCCCTGGGTTGGGAAGATGCCCTGGAGAAGGGAAGGTCCAGCCATTCTCTTATTCTTGCCTGGAGAATCCCCATGGACAAAGGACCCTGGAAGGCTACAGTCCACAGGGTAGCAAAGAGTCGGACACGACTGAGCAACAAAGCACAGCATGCATTTTATTAACAGATATTGTCTTTGGATTAACAAGCATTTCAGAGAAGATGATCCAATATATCACTATTGTCAGAGTGCCTATTTTGGAGAAATAGAAGGGAAAAAGAAAGGAAATTACAGCAAGTTGACTCTGAAATGATTCCCAGTGATCCCCTCCTCATACCTCTTTGTAATTTCTTCCCTCTGAGTGCAAGTTGGCTTAGAAACTTGCTTTGAATTAATAGAATACAGGAGAAGTAACAGGATGCTACATTTGTGATCAGATTTCAAGACACTAACTCAGGTTTCTAGTAGACTCCTTTGCTAAAAGTTGAATGAAATGTTTAAATAATAAAATGTGTGTCAAATTTTGTGTAGGATAATTTTTATGACATGTCTATATGACATTTATTATAACTCATGTAATTATTTTTAAAGATTTTTTCCAAACGTATACAATAAACTGTATTTTTATTAAAGACACTTTTAAGTAGAAGAGGTTTGAAATTTTGAATAAGACATCAATATTGAGATGGATTAAAATATGCTCTAAATTGTAATAAAATGGAAAATTAGACAGTTTTATACATATTTTTTAAAATTTGGCTTTCCATGTATTTTGCCTTCAGGCAGAAAGGGCCAGGTGAGACCATGAGACTGATGTATTAGTCCTTGGTAGTAAATCACTTTTTGGATTGTAATCACATTTGCACTTGAGTCAGCATTCCGGAATGCCATCAGCTTTGGGACATTGATATTATCTTGTTGCAGAGCCAGACAGACAGACTGTCAGTAAACTGACTGACTGGGCCACTAACCCAGCTTTCCCGAAATCATGTTGCTCAATTGTCCATTCTAAATTTCTTCACTCTCTAATTCTATTGGAAGAACTCGGGAAAGATCAAAGAAAGGATGTGCACTTTAATTTAGTACTCACAGAATAAGCAGAACTTTGCCAGAAATAGGATAGAATTTATAAAAAGACAGAAGATAAGAAATTTTGTGTGAAGAGGTTTTCTGAACATCTTCAAGCATTTAGATTTTTTTTTTTTAGATTATAAAATCCATTATGTAGAGACTAATATAATCCATTCTTTAGACTACCAAATTAAGGGATCATTGTCCAGTACAGTACACAGATTTATATACTGGAAAGAAGAGACTTCATCACATATGGACTAGAGAGAAGCAAAGGAAAATTAGATACCTGCATTAATTAGATTACCTATATTAATTGGGCTGAAATAAAGATTGGATTTTAGAGCTATTATTTTTCTTGAATCAATGGGTATAGAGACTGCATACCATCTTTAAGGGGCAGGGATAATTTAAGGATATTCCAAAAAGCTTATGACTTAAAAGAGAGTAGCATGACAAAGTTAAGAAAGACAAAGCAGTTGGGGTGGAAGGAAAAGAAAAAAATAATTTATTCTGTGATGTTATATTTGAAGTCTTTGTGGTATACATCACTAGAAATATCTAATAGTAAGTTACATATCCATTTATTGAAACTAAAAAGTAAATTTTGATGAGGAAAATTATGAAATTTATCAATATATAACTCATATTCTCAACACTGGCCTCGTATTAATATCATTCAGAGGGTTTAAAAAATTCAGTGGAGGGTGACAGACAACTCAAGAATAGTTTAGACAAAATTTTCTTAGGGTTAGGCCCTATAATACATACTTTTTCAAAGGTTTTACATGTGGTTCTCACTGGTAGCCAGCATAGAGAAGCACTGATAACTATTGAACATTGTGTAAATGGATTAATTTAGAAGTAATGCTTTCTCAAGTTTTTAATAGGAGATATAAGTTTCAAATCTGAAAAATATTTGAGGTTTCAGTATGTAACATACTAGATATGCCTCAGGAGGAAATCGTACACACAGGTATGCCTAACAAGACCTAAGCTATTTGCTTCATAAATTTATTTCAAGAATCAAATATTTAAAACTTTTCAAAAAGATATATATATATATATTCAAATATAATATAGCATAAACATTCCAAGTATTTTCAAGTATTTATATGTATGTAAACACATATGAAATTAAACACATGAAATTAAAAGACGCTTACTCCTTGGAAGGAAAGTTATGACCAACCTAGACAGCATATTAAAAAGCAGAGCCATTACTTTGTCAACAAAGGTCCGTCTAGTCAAGGCTATGGTTTTCCCAGTAGTCATGTATGGATGTGAGAGTTAAACTATAAAGAAAACTGAACGCCGAGGAATTGATGCTTTTGAACTGCGGTGTTGGAGAAGACTCTTGAGAGTTCCTTGGGCTGCAAGGAGATCCAACCAGTCCATCCTAAAGTAGATAATTCCTGGGTGTTCATTGGAAGGACTGATGTTGAGGATGAAACTCCAATACTTTGGCCACCTGATGTAAAGAGCTGACTCATTTGAAAATACCCTGATGCTGGGGAAAGTTGAGGGCAAGAGGAGAAGGGGACGACAAAGGATGAGATGGTTGGATGGCATCACCGACTCAATGGACATGGGTTTGGGTAAACTCTTGGAGTTGGTGATGGACAGGGAGGCCTGGCATGCCACATGAGTTCATGGGGTCACAAAGAGTCGGACACGACTGAGCAACTGGACTGGAACTGGAAACACATAAGAGACATACATTTGCTACATATATATATATATATATACACGCACATATATATACATGTCCACATATACATACAGTAGATAGTAAACACCTTATACATCAACAATAATTATAGTACTGTAGGAATTTGTTTTAAAAATATGTTATTGGATATTGATGTCTCTATCTACTTTCAATATACGGATACCACTTGACTGCAAATTTTCCATGCAAACTTGGTCATTGTGAAGAAAATTTCAGAGGAAGTGTTACTCAAGCACAACTAAAAGTAAGGAACAAAGAGGAAAAGAAATAATGGCCAAAGATTGAGCTTTGATGTAAAACATGTAATATATATAATCACAAATGTGGGATCAGTGATAGAGGGGAAAGCTCTGTCACTAATATGAAGCAGAGTACACAAAATTTTCAATAAACTTTTAAAACAATAAGGTGCAAATGCGAAAAGGAGGTGCCATTATGATATAATATTCACATACAAAGCCAGAATCTAGGGGGTGTTACTGCATTTCCAAGTAATCTTCATTTTGGAAAAATGACTAGCCAGCCATTATTTTACCAAACGGATGACTTCTCATGTAGAAGTAATATTTAAATTTTGCCTCTCTTTTGGTTGCTTTGACACTGTGTCTCCATTGAACTTCTAAGAAATCATTACGCAGTGAAGAAATTTGGTATCAATTTTGAATAGCTTCAGTTTGTCATATAGCTATTGAGACTGAGGCTCAGTTTCCCTCAGTTAAGTCACTTGGTCAGGTCCTATACTTTGTGACGCCATGGTCTGTGGCATGTTGAGCTTCCCTATCAATCACCAAATCCCAGAGCTTTCTTAAACTCATGTCCATCGAGTCGGTGAAGCCATCCAACCATCTCATCCTCTGTTGTCCCCTTCTCCTGCCTTAAATCCTTCCCAGCATCATGGTCTTTTCCAAAGAGTCAGATCTTTGCATCAGGTGACCAAAGTATTGGACTTTCAGCTTCAGCATCATTCAGGACTGATTCCTTTAGGACTGACTAGTTTGATCTTCTTGCAGTCTAAGACACTCTCAAGAGTCTTCTCCAACACCGTAGTTCAAACGCATTAATTCTTCAGTGTTTGGCTTTCTTTATAATCCAAATCTCACATCTATACATGACTACTAGAAAAACCATAGCTTTGACTAGATGGACCTTTGTCGCCAAAGAAAGGTCTCTGCATTTTTTCAAGCTGTCTAGTTTTGGAGCCCAAGAAAATAAAGTCTGTCACTGTTTCCCCATCTTTTGCCATGAAGTGATGAGACCGGATGCCATGACATATGCTTTTTTGAAAGTTGAGAGTTAAACCAGTTTTTCCACTCTCCTCTTTTACTTTCATCAAGAGGCTCTTTAGTTCCTCTGCTTTCTTCCATAAGGGTGTTGTCATCTGCATATCTGAGGTTATTGATATTTCTCCCAGCAATTTTGATTCCAGCTTGTGCTTCATTCAGCCCAGCATTTCTCATGATGTCCTCTGCATATAAGTTAAATAAGCAAGGGAGACAATATAAAGCCTTGACATACTCATTTCCCAATTTGGAACCAGTCCATTGTTCCATCTTCAGTTCTAATTATTGCTTCTTGTCCTGCATACAGATTTCTCAGGAGTCAGGTGAGATGCTTGTATTCCCACCTCTTTAAGAATTTTCCACAGTTGGTTGTGATCCACACAGGCAAAGGCTTTAGCATAGTCAATAAAGCAGAACAGATGATTTTGCTGGAAACCGCTTGCTGTTTTGATGATCCAACGGATGTTGGCAATTTGATCTCTGGTTCTTCTGTCTTTTCTAAATCCAGCTTGAACACCTGGAATTTTTCAGTTCATATACTGTTGAAAACTTGTTTGGAGAATTTTGACCATTACTTTGCCAGTATGTGAAATGAGTGCAATTGAGCAGTAGTCTGAACATTCTTTGGCATTGCCTTTATTTGAGATTTTAATGAAAACTGACCTTTTCCAGTGTGTCCACTGCCAAGTTTTCCAAACTTTCTGGCATATTTAGTGCAGCACTTACCAGCATCATCTATTAGGACTTGAAACAGCACAGCTGGAATTTCATCACCTCCTCTAGCTTAAGGCCCACTTGGTTTCGGACTCCAGGATGTCTAGTTTTAGGTGAGTGATCACACCATTATAGGTATCTGGGTCATTAAGATCTTTTTTGTACAGTTCTTCTGTGTACTATTGCCACCTTTTCTTAATATCTTTTGCTTCTGTTAGGTCCATATCATTTCTGTACTTTACTGAGTCCATCTTTGCATGAAATGTTCCCTTGGTATCTCTAATTTTCTTAACGTGATCTCTAGTCTTTCCCATTCTATTGTGTTCCTTTATTTGTTTGCATTGATCACTGAGTAAGGCTTTCTTATCTCTCTCTCCTTGCTATTCTTTAGAACTTCACATTCAGATGAGTATATCTTTCCTTATCTTCTCTGCCTTTAGCTTCTCTTCTTTTCTCAGTTATTTGTAGGGCCTCCTCAGACAACCATTTTGCCTTTTTGCATTTGTTTTTCTTGGGAATGGTCTTGATCCCTGTCTCCTGTACAATATTATGAACCTCTGTCTGTAATTCTTCAAGAACTCTGTCTGTAGTTCTTCAAGAACTCTGTCTATCAGGTCTAATCCCTTGAATCTATTTGTCACTTCCACTGTATAATCATAAGATATTTGACTTATGTTATACCTGAATGGTCTAGTGGTTTTCCCTACTTTCTTCAATTTAAGTCAGAATTTGGCAATAAGGAGTTGATGATTGGAGTCACAGTCAGCTCCAGATCTTGTTTTTGCTAACTGTACAGAGATTATTCATTTTGGCTATAAAGAATATAATCAATCTGATTTTGGTATCGACCATCTGGTGATTTCTATGTGTAGGGTCTGTGTTGTTGGAAGAGGGTGTTTGCTATGAGCAGTGCATTATCTTGGCACAACTCAGTTAGGCTCTGTCCTGCTTCATTTTGTACTCCAAGACCAAACTTGCCTGTTACTCAGATATCTCTTGACTTCCTACTTTTGCATTTCATTCCCTTACAATGAAAAGGACATCTTTGGGGGGTGTTATTTCTATAAGCTCTTGTAGCTCATCATAGAACCACTCAACTTCAGCTTCTTCAATGTTACTGGTCAGGGCATAGACTAAGATCACTGTAATATTGAATGGTTTGCCTTGGAAACAAACAGGGATCATTCTATCATTTTGGGGACTGTACCCAAGTACTGCATTTCAGACTATTTTGTTGACTATGAGGGCTATTCCATTTATTCTAAGGGATTCTTGCCCACAGTAGTAGATATAATGGTCATCTGAATTAAATTCACCTATTCCAGTCCATTTTAGTCATTGATTCCTAAAATGTTGATTTTCACTGTTACCATCTCCTATCTGACCACTTCTAATTTACCTTGATTCATTGACCTAAAATGCCAGGTTCCTACGGCGGCGGTGGTGAGCCAGTGTACTAAGCGCGGCCGAAAGGAGCTACCCCACATCCGAGGTCAGGGGCAGTGGCCTAGAGTGCCAGGCTGTGATGGCACAGGAACGGCCAAGAGGAGCTACCCTGCATCTGAGGTCAGGGGCGGCGGCCGAGAGGAGCTACCCTGCGTCTGAGGTAGTGGGGGGCCGGGAGGAGCTACCTAGCATCCGAGGTCAGTGGCGGCCGGGAGGAGCTACCCGAGGAGTGGTGGCTGCACAGGCACAGGAGGGCCTAGAGGAGCTATCCCATGTTGAAGGTCAGGAACGGTGGTGGTAAGGAGATACCCCTCGTTCAAGGTAAGGAGCAGCAGCTGTGCTTTGCTGGAGCAGCTGTGAAGAGATACCCCATGCCTAAGGTAAGAGAAAACCAAGCAAGATGGTAGGTGTTGCAAGAGGGCATCAGAGGGGAGACACACTGAAACCATACTCACAGAAAACTAGTCAATCTAATCACACTAGGACCACAGCCTTGTCTAACTCAATGAAACCAAACCATGCGAGGTCTGACAGAATGTGGTTCACTGGAGAAGGGAATGGCAAGCCACTTCACTATTCTTGCCTTGAGAACCCCATGAACAGTAGGAAAAGGCAAAATTATAGGATAATGAAAGAGGAACTCCCCAGGTCATTACGTGCCCAATATGCTACTGGAGATCAGTAGATAAATAACTCCAGAAAGAATTAACGGATGGAGCCAAAGCAAAAACAATACCCAGTTGTGCATGTGACTGGTGATGGAAGTAAGATCCGATGCTGTAAAGAGCAATATTGCATAGGAACCTGGAATGTCAGGTCCATGAATCAGGGCAAATTGGAAGTGGTCAAACAAGAGATGGCAAGGGTGAACATCGACATTCTAGGAATCAGCGAACTAAAATGGACAGGAATGGATGAATTTCACTCAGATGACCATTATATCTACTACTGCAGGCAGGAATCCCTCAGAAGAAATGGAGTAGCCACCATCATGGTCAACAAAAGAGTTCGAAATGCAGTACTTGGATGCAATCTCAAAAACGACAGAATGATCTCTGTTTGTCTCCAAGACAAACCATTCAGTATCACAGTTATCCAAGTCTATGCCCCAAACAGAAACTCTGAAGAAACTGAAATTGAACAGTTTTATGAAGACCTACAAGACCTTTTAGAACTAACACCCAAAAAAAGATGTCCTTTTCATTATAGGGGACTGGAATGCAAAAGTAGGAAGTCAGGAAACACCTGGAGTAACAGGCAAATTTGGCCTTGGAATGCAGAATGAAGCAGGGCAAAGACAAATAGAGTTTTGCGAAGATAATACACTGGTCATAGCAAACACCGTCTTCCAACAACACAAGAGAAGACTCTACACATGGACATCACCAGATGGTCAACACCGAAATCAGATTGATTATAATCTCTGAAGCAAAAGATGGAGAAGCTCCATACAATCAACAAAAACAAGACCAGGAGATCACTGTGGCTCATATCATGAACACTTTATTACCAAATTCAGACTCAAATTGAAGAAAGTAGGAAAAACCGCTAGACCATTCAGGTATTACCTAAATCAAATCCCTTATGATTATACAGTGGAAGTGAGAAATAGATTTAAGGGCCTAGATCTGATAGATAGAGTGCCTGATGAACTATGGAATGAGGTTCATGACACTGTACAGGAGACAGGCATCAAGACCATCCCCATGGAAAAGAAATGCAAAAACCAAAATGGCTGTCAGGGGAGGCCTTACAAATAGCTGTGAAAAGAAGAGAGGCAAAAAGCCAAGGAGAAAAGGAAAGATATAAGCATCTGAATGCAGAGTTCCAAAGAATAGCAAGAAGAGATAAAAAAGCCTTCTTCAGTGATCAAGGCAAAGAAATAGAGGAAAAGGACAGAATGGGAAAGACTAGAGATCTCTTCAAGAAATTTAGAGATACCAAGGGAACATTTCATGCAAAGATGGGCTCGATAAGGGACAGAAATGGTCTGGACCTAACAGAAGCAGAAGATATTAAGAAGAGGTGGCAAGAATACATGGAAGAACTGTAGAAAAAAGATCTTCACGACCCAGATAATCATGATGATGTAATCACTAATCTAGAGCCAGACATCTTGGAATGTGAAGTCAAGTGGGCCTTAGAAAGCATCACTACGAACAAAGCTAGTGGAGGTGATGGAATTCCAGTTGAGCTGTTTCAAATCCTGAAAGATGATGCTGTGAAAGTGCTGCACTCAATATGCCAGCAAATTTGGAAAACTCAGCAGTGGCCACAGGACTGGAAAAGGTCAGTTTTCATTTCAATTCAAAAGAAAGGCAATGCCAAAGAATGCTCAAACTACCACACAATTGCACTCATCTCACACACTAGTAAAGTAATGCTCAAAATTCTCCAAGCCAGGCTTCAGCAATACGTGAACCGTGAACTTCCTGATGTTCAAGCTGGTTTTAGAAAAGGCAGAGGAACCAGAGATCAAATTGCCAACATCCACTGGATCACAGAAAAGCAACAGATTTCCAGAAAAACATCTATTTCTACTTTATTGACTATGCCAAAGCCTTTGACTGTGTGGATGACAATAAACTGTGGAAAGTTCTTCAAGAGATGGGAATACCAGGCCACCTAACCTGCCTCTTGAGAAATCTGTATGCAGGTCAGGAAGCAACAGTTAGTTGGACATGGAACAACAGACTGGTTCCAAATAGGAAAAGGAGTACTTCAAGGCTGTATATTGTCACCCTGCTTATTGAACTTCTACGCAGAGTACATCATGAGAAACGCTGGACTGGAAGAAACACAAGCTGGAATCAAGATTGCCGGGAGAAATATCAATAACCTCAGATATGCTGATGACAACACCCTTACGGCAGAAAGTGAAGAGGAACTAAAAAGCCTTTTGATGAAAGTGAAAGAGGAGAGTGAAAATGTTGGCCTAAAGCTCAACATTCCAAAAACGAAGATCATGGCATCTGGTCCCATCACTTCATGGGAAATAGATGGGGAAACAGTAGAAACAGTGTCAGACTTTATTTTGGGGGGCTCCAAAATCACTGCAGATGGTGACTGCAGCCATGAAATTAAAAGACGCTTACTCCTTGGAAGAAAAGTTATGACCAACCTAGATAGCATATTCAAAAGCAGAGACATTACTTTGCCGACTAAGGTCCGTCTAGTTATGGCTATGGTTTTTCCTGTGGTCATGTATGGATGTGAGAGTTGGACTGTGAAGAAGGCTGAGCGCCGAAGAATTGATGCTTTTGAACTGTGGTGTTGGAGAAGAGTCTTGAGAGTCCCTTGGACTGCAAGGAGATCCAACCAGTCCATTCTGAAGGAGATCAGCCCTGGCATTTCTTTGGAAGGAATGATGCTAAAGCTGAAACTCCAGTACTTTGGCCACCTCATGCCAAGAGTTGACTCATTGGAAAAGGCTCTGATGCTGGGAGGGGTTGGGGGCAGGGTGAGAAGGGGACGACTGAGGATGAGATGGCTGGATGGCATCACTGACTCAATGGACGGGAGTCTGAGTGAACTCCGGGAGATGGTGATGGACAGGGAGGCCTGGCTTGCTGCGATTCATGGCGTCACAAAGAGTCGGACTCGACTGAGTGACTGAACTGAACTGAACCTACGATTAAAATGAATAAACATATTAAAAATAAATAAATATGTAAAAGAATATGGATGGGTAGATTTAAGAATACAAAAAATGAATACACAGTAAAGAGGAGGAATATTATTTTAATTTGTGTGAATAAAAGCAGCATAAGTATAGAAACACAGGTGAATATTTGAATTTTGAGACCTCATTGAGGCCTCCATCATTCTGATTTCCTAAGATTGGAACACAGAGGTGGGTAGGCTTTAGCAGCTTGAAAAAGAATTTGGAAAAGCTTGTTAGAGAATATAAAGCAAATTGAAATGGATAAATAAAATAAATGACTTGGTAATTAATTTCAAATTTTATAAGTCTCAATTAAATACCATAGTATTAATGCTGAGGATGTCACAGAATAAATGTCAAAGATAAACAAAAGTAATTTTAAATTTCATATGTCTCTTTTTTCCATTTACTCAAGTTATAATAAATTGATAGAAGTGATATTTAAATAAGATATTCTTTAAAATACTAATAAAATATTTACATGAAATAGTTTCTAGCCATAAATATAAAATTCAGCTTCTCTAAAATCTCCACTAACATATCTATGAGAGTACAAAACAAAGAAGAAAACCCATGCTTTCATTAAAGTCAGAATAATATAAAATTGGGATGACAGAAAGGAGGTGACTGGAAAAAAGGTAAGAAAATGTTGCAGTGTTTACAAAGGTTACATTGTGTAACCATCCATCACATAGACCAGTAATTACAGCAGTTTGAGGCAGTTAGTGTTTGCAGTGTTGACTTAGAGATAGGTTTGCTGGGAAGGAGAAGGGGCGATTTACCAGCAATTAATTACACTCTCTGTGTGGACTTCAGTCCTCATTAATGGTGTTCACAGTTCAAACAGAGAGATAAATGGGCTCAAGTACATAGTTCATGTTGGACACTGTAGTAAGTCACTGTTCTATTGGTTCAGATGATTGGGACAGAAGATACTATTTAGTCTAGTAGGGGCTCACAGAATGGGTGCACGGAGGATTATCAGACACGAGATAGCTATGGGCACTTTTTTTTTTTTTTTCAGTGTATATGAGAAGGGAGTTTACTCAATTTGCATACTGAGCACAGATTAAGGCAATCCACTCTCTTCCTCTATCTACCTACCAGATAAAATAGAGCATCCCTTAATGAAAGGAAAAAAAAAGATACAAATAACAATAAAATAATTAGTAAATTATCTCATTACAAAGAGCATGCATAGAACACTATCTTGAGGACTTGGGAGTAAACATCTTGGAAGTTTATTTATGTCAAATCAAAAGGAA
The DNA here is from genome assembly GCF_014754425.2 of Oryx dammah. Lineage (NCBI taxonomy): Eukaryota > Metazoa > Chordata > Mammalia > Artiodactyla > Bovidae > Oryx > Oryx dammah. The sequence continues at coordinate 328,605 of NW_024080544.1, forward strand.
ATTTTAGAAATCTATTTCCATCTTCAGTATAATACAACAATGCTTGAGATAATATGGAAAAATATTAAACTGGTATGAGCACTAAGAATTAAAGAATTTGGCAAGGGTAAACACAAGGAATGTTTTATTTTAGTGATCTATCTCTAGATAATCATTAAACAGACTAGTGCCAAATTGGGAGGAGTACATCAAGGTTTTATATTGAACTTATTGAACTTATATAAACAGTTCAGTTCAGTTCAGTCGCTCAGTCAGGTCTGAATCTTTGCCACCCCAGGGACTTTGGCACACCAGGCTTCCATATCCATCACCAACTCCTAGAGTTTGCTCAAACTCATGTCCATTGGGTTGATGATGACATCCAACCATCTCATCCTCTATAGTCTCCTTCCCCTCCTGCCATCAATCTTTCCCAGCATCAGGGTTTTCCAATGAATCAATTATTTGCATCAGGTGGCCAAAGTATTGGAGTTTCAGCTTCAGCATCTGTCCTTCCAAAGAACATTCAGGACTGATTTCCTTTAGGGTTGACTGGTTTAATCGCCTTGCGGTGAAAGGGACTCTCAAGAGTCTTCTTCAAGAAGACTTCTCCAAGAAGAGAGGCACAGTACATTATTTGAAACAGCGGGCTGGATGAAGCACAAGCTAGAATCGAGATTGCCAGGAGAAATATTAATAATCTCAGATACACAGATGACACTACCCTTATGACAGAAAATGAAGAAGAAATAAAGAACCTCTTGATGAAAGTGCAAGAGGACACTAAAAAAGTTAGCTTACAGCTCAACATTCAGAAAACTAAGATCATGGCATCTGGTCCCATCACTTCACAACAAATCGATGGGGAAACAGTAGAAACAGTGACAGACTTTATTTGGGGGGCTCCAAAAATAGTGCAGATGATGACTGCAGCCATGAAATTAAAAGACACTTACTCCTTGGAAGAAAAGTTATGACCAACCTAGACAGCATATTAAAAAGCAGAGACATTACTTTGCTAGCAAAGGTCCATCTAGTCAAGGTTATAGGTTTTCTTTTAGTCATGTATGGATGTGAGAGGTGGACTATAAAGAAAGCTGAGTGTCGAAGAATTGATGCTTTTGAACTGTGGTGCTGGAGAAGATTCTTGAGAGTCCCTTGGACTTCAAGGAGATCTAACCAGTCCATCCTAAAGGAAATTAGTCCTGAATATTCATTGGAAGGACTGATGCTGAAGCTGAAACTCCAAAACTTTGGCCACCTGATGTGAAGAGCTGACTCATTTGAAAAGACCCTGATGCTGGGAAAGATTGAAGGCAGGAAGAGAAGTGGATGACAGAGGATGAGATGTTTGGATGGCATCACTGACTTAATGGACATGAGTTTGTGTAAACTCCGGGAGTTGGCAATGGACAGGGAGGCCTGGGGTGCTGTGGTCCATGGAGTCTCAAAGAGCCAGACACAACTGAGCAACTGTACTGAAATGACACAGTTAAAGAATTCGGCATAGTCAATAAAGCAGAAGTAGATTGTTTCTGGAACTCTTGATTTTTCAGTGATCCAATGGATGTTGGCAATTTGATCTCTAGTTTCTCTGCCTTTTCTGAATCCAGATTTAATATTTGGAAGTTCTCAGTTCACGTACTCTTTAAGCATGGTTTGCAGAATTTTTTGAGCATTACTTTGATAGTGTGTGAGATGTGTGCAATTCTGCAATAGTTCGAACATTCTTTGACATTGCCTTTCTTTGGTATTAGAATGAAAACTGACCTTTTCCAGTCCTGTGGCCACTGCTGAGATTTTCAAATTTGCTGGCATATTGAGTACAGACTTTCACAGCATCATGACACAGGGCTTCTTGCATTTCGTTCTAACAGTACTTTGTATTTTTTTTAATTTAAATTTATTTATTTTAATTGGTGGCTAATTACTTTACAATAGTGTATTGGTTTTGCCATACATCAACTCAATTCTTTGCAAATGCAATCACCATTGCCTAATAAATTGCCCACCCCCTCCCCCAAATCCTAACTATTTGGTCAGTCTCTCAGAGACTTCATGTCACCCTTCTACTACCTTTTCTGGAAATTTTGCTGCTCCAACGCTGCATGTTCCAGATAGACTTTTTATGGTTATCAAACTGAAATATGGGCACCCATGTGTGTTTGCAAATATATTCCACAGATCATGTAATATTGGCACTTATTCCTTTCAAGAAATCAGTTGTCAGAACCTCAGGTTATAGGCACCTTCTTTACTGAATTTGATCCACATGACAACACATCTGTAATGGAGATTAGATTTTCTTTACCATTTCCTGATTCACATTTAACTTTTTCTTATTCTCATCCTTTTTAAATTATTATTATAAAAAAGTGCATTACTTCCCATCATTTTAAGGCTTTCCTATATTATATGAGTCATGTGTGAGCCCTGAGTTTAAGCTGCTTGATAATTAAAAATGACATTTGATTATGTGGTGGTGTAGTGTGTCTCCTGCGACCCCATGGACCATAGCCTGCCAGGCTCCTCTGTCCATGGGATAGAGGCAAGAATACTGGAGTAGGTTTCCATTTCCTTCTCCAGGGGATGTTCCCAAACCAGGGATCAAACCTGGGTCTCCTGCATTGCAGGCAGATTCTTTACAAACTGAGCTACGAGGGAAGCCCTACATTTGATTATAGATCTCTAAATTTTAACATATAACACTGCTGCGGCTGCTGCTGCTAAGTGGCTTCAGTCGTGTCCGACTCTGTGTAACCCCATAGACGGCAGCCCACCAGGCTCCCCTGTCCCTGGATTCTCCAGGCAAAAACACTGGAGTGGGTTGCCATTTCCTTCTCCAACGCATGAAAGTGAAAAGTGAAAGTGAAGTCGCTCAGTCGTGCCCGACTTCGCCATCCCATGGACTGCAGCCTACCAGGCTCCTCCATCCATGAGATTTTCCAGGCAACTGGATTGGGGTGCCATTGTCTTTTAAGATATAACACTAAAGGATGTTAAATAATTAAGTGTATTGACATTTAAGATGCTTGCTTTTTGGGAGGAAAGCTATGCCAAACCTAGACTGTATATTAAAAACAAAGCCATTACTGTGTTGACAAAGGTCTGTATAGTCAAAATTATGGTCTTTCAACTAGTCATGTACAGATGTGAGAGTTGGACTATAAAGAAGGCTGAGTGCCAAACTGTGGTACTGGAGAAGACTCTTGAGAGTCCTGTGGACAGCCAAGAGGTAAAATCTGTCAATCCTGAATGAAATCAACCCTGAATATTCATTGGAAGGACTGAGGCTGAAGCTGAAGCTCCAATATTTTGGCCACCTGATGGGAAGAGCCAAATCATTGGAAACGACCCTGATGCTGGTAAAGATTGAAGACAAAAGGAGAAGAGGGCAGCAGAGGATGAGATAGTTGGATAGCATCACAGACTCAATGGACATGAACTTGAGCAAACTCTGGGAGTTAGTGAGGAACAGTGAGGCCTGGTGTACTGCAGTCTATGGGGTTGCAAAGAATCTTATACAACTTAACAACTGAACAACAACAAATTAATATTTCAAAGCTCTTTTATTCTATCTACATACTTATGTAAATAAATTTTCTCAAACCTTAAATCTGTTAAAAATAAAGATAGAATTTATGGTGAAATCTGTCTTTGTTTTAATTACTAGTTGTTCTTTGGTACCAAAACTAGCTAAATGGAGTTTAATTCAACCCCTTAAGTTATCCATTGCAAATAATATTTTATCATCAATAATTTATCACAATTTTCACATATTCATATATTTTATCAGTTATGTAATAATATAACTGTCATGATTACTCAGCTCATAAATTTCTGAGATTTAGAGTCCATTACGTTACAAGAAATTTAAATTAAGAGTTATTGTGAACTGAGATGAGATAGTCAATACAATAATTTTAAAATCAAATTATGTTACATTCAACTAATTTAAATCTGAGTTCAAGGAAAAAGTAAATTACAATTTCTGAATGCTAGAGAAAAACTTGATCATTTATTTTATAATAGGTAATGCTGATTATCATATTGCCAATAAATATATGAATTCTATCAGTCATATTTGTGAAGAACAATATTTTATAATTCCTAGAAATATACCTCCTGAAGCTATTTAAACTTTTGATAAAAATAACATTTCACTTTAAACACAGGAAGTATATACTTCTATAAAATTATTAAATGTACCCAAAGTTTAATTTTAACCTCCTTCACTAAACAATAAGACTCTGAGTGGCAAGGATAGTGAATTATTTCCCTGCTCTTTTCCCTTCATAACTTGGGTTCTTTTTTCTACAAGTATTGAAATTCCAACCATTTTCAAAGACACATATCATATCCTGCTTCTCTTTTAAACTCCCTCTGATCACCTGAGGTAATCCAAAAACTTCTCCCTTTAAACTCTGTTGGTCATTACTATTCGTGTTATGCTGGCAAAGTGTATCTATTCTGTCTCACCAGAGCTGCATATTTCACTGTTTGTAATATATGACAAGGGAATTCCTTGATGGTTCAGTGGTTAGGACTCTGAGCTTTCATGCCAAGGGGCTGGGTTCAGTCCCTCGTTGGGATTTAAATTCCCACAAGTGGCGTAGCCAATTAAAACCAATCAAAGAAAAATTCTTTAAAAAAATACACATTGACATACACACATTCATTCATGCTTTTACATTATTAATATTATCCACTAATCTTAAATAACTTTGTAAATCCATAGAAAATACATTTCTCATATTGATTAAAATAAAAGTTCCATTAGATCAAGGGTCTTGCCTGTCTTCTTTTCCATGTGCCAAGGATACACAGCATGTTACCTGACACTCGGCAGGTATTCAAACATTTGTTGAATATATTTTTTGAAGTCAGTAACTACATTTATTGCATTTTTATATTGAAATGTCTAGGAGTGCTTTTTGAGAATATGTCCCAGAATTGAGTTTTCTCAGCTTTAAAATAATAATAAGCAACTTTGGGTTGAAACGGCCATACATTAATAATTAGAGATATTGATACTATCATCCACTTGAAACTATGTCATCCACTTGATGAAGTTTAGTACCATAAGGACTTTAATTTTTTTAAGTAGGTATTAAACAGAACTTAGGCCTTCAATCTCAAATGTAAAAGGGTAAATAGTTGGAAAGAGAGCATAATAAACTGTAAGTGCCAGAGAAGTCTACATTTTTCTGAGATGAATTCATCTGTCACAAGATTCAATTAAAGTTGTCATTTTGTCTCCTGAACCCTTGGTTAGACACATGACAGAAAAGTTTATGGTTAGTCCTAGAGATTGATTTAGATAGCTCTGAGCATAAGGGATTAATTTATTCTCTTAATAATTCTCTACAAGGTGTCCTTAATATTTCAAATGCACTTCACTTTGGGATATTTAATATTCCTTCTTCTTCCACAAATTATATGCAGAGATAACAGATTGGTAATATATTTTTCTTTCTTCCATTTTCATCACGATGAACCACATAAAACTGTATTGTGGTTCCTCGGAGGAGCACCTGTTTTGCAGGTGGCTTGATGATCCATTAAAGTGTACTCTCAGTTGACTTCTTTTCACATTCATTCTTGTTAGTTTTAGAAAAGTTTGTATCTGACTTTACACCATAGTTTCATTGCATGACTTTTGAAATAAAATATTTTCAGAAATTATCTGAATGAGAAAAGATTCAGAATAAAAGTCAGTAGTGGAGAATTTCAACAAAAACTGTCTTTAGAAACTATACAATTAATTCTCTGCAACAAATGAACATCCAGAAAAGAAAAAAAAAAAAAAAAAAAAGGCTTCTGTGTTGACAAAGCCCCTGGTTGTCATGACAACTGCTCTGACTATGAGCAATGAGCAGTGCTAAAACCATCCTTTGGGAATTAAAAAAAAAAAAAAAAAGTTACAATCCTGAGAAGAAGCTACAGGACAAATGGAGAAAAATAACATGTTTGCAAAATAAAGCGTATGATGCCAAAATAAGTTATATCAATTTTTTCCTCTAATTGTTTGAAATAAAGTATTTATTTGGATATATTTCAAATATTTTTTGTGTTTCTTATTAATGATAATTTTGAAGAAAATTCAGGGTCTCCACAGTCCCATCATTTCCTTTGTGACTGCTTCTGTTGGCAAATACAGGAGTGTTTGCAAAAGTCAGTCAAACAAGAGAAGTTTAAACTGACTCCAGTGTTAAATCCAGTGGTCTTTTTGTGTTTCTGAGTTCCTGCTTGCCTATTGATATGCGTCCCATGATTCAGCAATATCACACTCTCTCAATCATTTCCCCAATTTTTGCACCAATCTTATTTGTTTGTTCCCTTTTGGGGGAACAGTTTATTACTTATGCTTACCTTTAAAGTCTGAATATTTTCCAGGAAATTAAAAATCTTTATTACTCATGCGGTCTTCTCTCCTTGATTACTGTCTTTTATTTTTAGTTGTCTACTGAAAGTTTATATACTATTTCAGCAATCCCAAGGACTTTGGGACTGTGAACTAAACTTCTGAATCTTGATTTTACTGTTATTTCTGGTGGCTTATTTTCTTGTAGGCCAAGGAATCTTTTATGAATTTGATGTCATATTTTATTAATCTTTATTTGTGAAAAGAACTTTAGGGCCAAATATGGAGTTACTTTTCTCTGTAAGGAATTTGCATTTCCTTCTGTGTGAGACAAAGAATATTGTTAATCTGACTTTGAGCACTTTCAAGGTTATTGGTTTACCCTGAATATCTCAGGTTTAGGAAATCTACCCAACACTTGATAAGACGAAGATTACAGGTACTGTGTATTTGCCTTCAAAACCAATCAGACAAAGAAACAAAATGGCACCATGTTTGCTTAATGCTTACTACTTTTCCCTGTGAGGTTAACCACATTTTTGTTTGTTAGGATAGAAGCAAAAGCAACTGGCCTTCCAGTAAGGGCACATATGTTTTACTATGCAAGGTATAGCTTTGCTCCAGAGTAACCTTCAGAGGTTACTCAAACAGTGCCAAGTGGAAGTCCTGTTATTTTCTTCTTTAATATCTCACATGTAGTTTTGATTTTTAATTTTATCAGGAGAGAGTAAAACAACTGTGGTGATTTACCTTTGTCTGTTTTTTTTTCCTCCCCAGTTTGGCATCTTTATATACATAGTTTTCTGTTTCTCCTCCTCTCTCCACTTAGAATATTTGACAGTTCAATGTAGTGTCCTTTCATTCTGCTTTCATCAGAAACTCTGTTCAGATATCTCTTTGGGCAGATATCCTGTGGGTAATTTCTTGTGTTATCTGTATGTCATAGCCCTTTAAGATAAGTTTGAGAGATGGGTATTTCATATTACCTACCTTTCTATAGCCTGAATAAAGGTCAGAGTACTAAATCGAATGAAGAAAACTTTAATAGAATAATTGAATGCTCTTGCTTCTGAGATATTCTTAGCTGCCCTGCACTAAGCTTCATACCACCTGAAGGTGTACACAGTTCCCACAGGGGCACACTGGAGGCCAGTCCAGCTCGCAGGTTAGCCCTGCAATCTTTGGGTGTTTCCTTTGTCCACCTTCCCTGTATCTCTCATTTCTTCCCCACAGCCATTCCTATTATAAACTACTATAAAAGAAGGAACCTAAGGACATAAACTTAGTTTTTTTCCAAGTCTGGAATAGTAAACATAATTTTCAAGAATTAGTTGCTTTTTTTGCTTCAGATCTTCTGTTTTGCAACTTTTCAGGTCTCTTCTCAGAAGTGTTGTGATTTCTTGCATTAGGTTTGCATTACAGTGGTATTTGGAACTGTTGTTAAATTTTTCACTTACTTTTTTTATTTCGTTTGTTAGATATTAGATAAAGTAAATTTTGCAATAAAAATTGAATCTTCCTTCGCTTAAACCAAATATTCATCAGAATGAACTGCCTCTAACATTGGAAATTTTCAGGAAGTGATTTCAATGATGAACCAAGTACCTTTCAGTACCTTCTTAATTACCATTCTCAGTTCTCTCTCTGAGTTTCTCGCCTTTCTCAAAGACTGTCCTTTTTCACATTATTACACAATTTCATTTTTGTTTCAATTTTTACATGTGCTAATCTGAATAAGAACAACAAAAATCAAAACTTAAGAGGCAAAATATTGTGAATCTGGGAAATGCTATACAAAGTGACAGTTTCAAACCCAGAGCTTGACGCTTCTTAGTTTTATTTTATAGAGAACATTTCCTTTACCTATTTATAAAAGAATTTTCCTTTCCCCACTGTATGTATTTCCCATGGCTCCTTATGGTTGCAAGCCCCAAACTGCAATTATTTTTGATCCTGAATAAACCATCTTTGATGGAGAAGTATCTGGAAGTCTTTTGTTTCAGGCCAATCCCAATAATTTGAGCTATCTATTCCTAGTCTATACTTAAAAAAAAAAAAAAAACCCATAATTATCACTGATTCGTTTTAGCTACTGCTATTGGCATGATTTATTGTATTATTTTACCATAACAATCCACAATACTTAAAGATGTGTTATGCTATTCTAAGTCGTTTCAGTCCTGCCGAACTCTGCGACCCTATGGACTGTAGCCTGCCAGGCTCCTCTGTCCATGGGATGCTCCAGCAAGAATACTGAAGTAGGTTACCATGACATTCTCCAGAGGATCTTCCCAACCCAGGGATCGAACCCACATCTCTTAAGTCTCCTGCATTGGCAGGCGGGTTCTTTATCACTAGCACCACCTGGGAAGCCCTAAGGAAGATATACAATCTGGCAATTACTGTTTTAAGATTAATTTATTTTAATTACTTTACAATATTGTGATGGCCTTTGACATAAATCAACATGAATTGGCAATAGATATATATGTATCCCCTCCATCCTGAACCCCCCTTTCACCTCCCTTCCCACTTTATACCTCTGGGTTGTCCCAGAGCTCCAGCTTTGGTTGCCTGCTTCATGCATTGAACTCACACTGGTCATCTATTTTACATATGGTAATGTATATGTTTCAGTGCTATTCTTTCAAATCATCCCACGCTTACCTTTCCAAGTCCAAAAGTCTGTTCTTTAAGTCTGTGTCTCCTTTCCTGTCCTGCATGTAGGATCATCAGCACCATTTTTCTAAATTTCATATATATGCATTAATATATGGTAATTGCTTTTCTCTCTCTAATTTATTTCACTCTGTATAACAGGCTTCAGGTTCATCTACCTCATTAGAACTTACTCAAATATGTTCCTTTTTATAGCTAAGTAATATTCCATTGTGTATATGTATCACACCTTCCTTATCCATTCATCTGCCGATGGACATCTAGGCTGTTTGCATGTCCCAGCTATTGTAAATACTGCTCCAATGAACAATCAAGTACATATGTCTTTTTCAATTCTGGTTTTCTTGGGATATATGCTCAGCGGAGGAACTGCTGAGTCATATGGCAGTTCTATTCCCAGTTTTTTTAAGGAATCTCCACCCTGTTCTCCATAGTGGGTGTACTAGTTTGCTTTCTCAACAACAGTGTAAGAGAGCTCCCTTTTCCTCACACCCTCTCCAGCGTTTATTATTTGTAGACTTTTGGATGATGGCCATTCTGACTGGTATGAGATGGTACCTCACTGCTTTTGATTTGTGTTTCTATAATAGTGAGTGATGTTGAGCATCTTTTCATGTGTTTGTTAGCCATCTGTATGACTTCCCTGGAGACATGTCTGTTTAGGTCTTTTGCCCACTTTTTGACTGGGCTGTTAATTTTTCTAGTATTGAGCTGCAAGTGCTGCTAATATATTTTAGAGATTAATTCTTTGTCAGATGTTTCATTTGCAAAAATCCTCAACAAAATTCTAGCAAACAGAATCCAAAAACACATTTAAAAGATCACACATCTCGATCTAGTGGGCATTATCTCAGGGATACAAGGATTGATCAATATTTGCAAATCAACCAATGTGATACACCATATTAACAAATTGAAAGATAAAAAACATATGATTATTTCAATAGATGCAGAGAAAGCCTTTAAAAATTTCAACACCCACTTATGATAAAAACTCTCCAGTAGGCAGACATAGAACCAACATAACTCAAAATAATAAAAAAAAATACACAACAAACCAACAGCAAACATTATCCTAAATGGAGAAAAATTGAAAGCATTTCCTCTAAAATCAGGAATAAGACAAGGATGCCCACTCTCAGCACTACTATTCAACATAGTTTTCAAAATCCTAGCCACAAAAATAAGAGAAGAAAAAGAAATAAAAGAATCCAGATTGGAAAAGAAGAAGTAAAACTCTCACTGTTTACAGATGACATGAACCTCTATATAGAAAACCCTACAGACACCACCAGAAAATTACTAGAGCTAATCAGTGAATACAGTAAACTCACAGGATATAAAATAAATACACAGAAATCTCTTGCATTCCTATGCCCTAACAATGAAAATTCATCAAGTGAAATAGAGGAAATGATTCCATTCACCATTGCAGAAAAAGAAATAAAATACTTAGGAATAAATATACCTATAGAAATGAAAGACCTGTATACAGAAAACTACAGAACACTGGTGAGAGAAATCAAAGATGACACAAATAGATGGAGAAATATAGCATGTTCTTGGATTTGAAGAGTCAATATACTGAAAATAGTACACTACCCAAAGCAATCTATAGGGTCAATGCAATCCCTATCAAACTACCAAAGGTATTTTTCACAGAACTAGAACAAATAATTTCACAATTTAAATACAAAAGACCCTGACTAGCCAAAGCAGTTTAGAGAAAGAAGAATGGAACTGCAAAGATCAACCTTCCTGATTTCATACTATAGGTCAAAGCTACAGTCATCAAGACAATATGGCACTGGCACAAAGACAGAACTATAAATAAATGGAGTGAAATAAATCCGGAGATAAATCCACGCACTTATGGACACTTTATCTTTGATAAAGGAGGCAAAAATACAATGGAGAAAAGATGGTCTCTTTAACAAGTGGTGCTGGGAAAACTGATCAACTACGTGTAAAAGAATGAAACTAGAAAACTTTCTAACATCATACACAAAAATAAACTCAAAATGGATTAAAGACCTAAACGTAAGAAGAGAAACTATAAAACTCTTAGAAGAAAACATAGGCAGAACACTGACATAAATCACAGCAAGATCCTCTATGACCCACCTCTCAGAGTAATGGAAATAAAAACAAAAATAAACAAACGGGACCTACTTAACTTAAAAATATTTTGCACAAAGAAGGAAACTATGAGCAAGGTGAAAAGACAGCTCAAGAATGGTAATTACTATAAAATTTGTATTTGAGTATAAACCTCAATTTTGTTCACTTGGTTGTTTTAGCAAATAAATATAGAACTGGCAAAGGACTTAGAACTTGGGGTGAGAATGAAAAATTTTGCCTTAGTTCTGACAGTCTAAATTTCAAAAATAGTAATTACATTAGTTCAGTTTTATTTAGTATTTTATAATTTACAATTGATTTTTCTAATCTGTTTTATATTGCTCACTTAAATTAATAAATTTCTTTCATCTTTGCTTTCATTATTTGAAATTTACATGATTTGAATTTCATAATCTCTGAAGTTCCACTTCAGACAAAGGTCTGTCTAGTCAGATTTATGGTTCTTCCAGTAGTCATGTATGAATGTGAGAGTTGGACTATAAATGAAGCTGAACACCAAAGAATCAATGCATTTGAACCATGGTGTTGGAGAAGACTCTTGAGAGTCCCTTGGACTGCAAGGAGATCCAACCAGTTCCTCCTAAAAGAAATCAGCCCTGAATATTCATTGGAAGGACTGATGCTGAAGCTGAAGCTCCAATACTTTGGCCACCTGATGTGAAGAGCTGACTCATTGGAAAAGACCCTGATTCTGGGAAATATTGAAAGCAGGAGGAGAAGGGAATGACAGAAAATGAGATAGTTGGATGGCATCATTGACTCGATGGAAATGAGTTTGAGCGAACTCTGGGAGTTGGTGATGGACAGGGAAACCTGGCGTGCTGCAGTTCAATGGGTCACAGAGTTGGACATAGCTGACTGAATTGAATTGAAGTTCCACTTATTCTTATTATTTATGAGTAATTAGTATTTAATATTAAATAATTGCATCAGAATTTTACTATGAAGTTTTAACTCATAGGAATTTTTACTTTGAAGTAAATTCTACAAATAAATACATCACATATTTAGAAGGAAATTGATTCTTTGTCAGTTAGGGTGTCACTTATTGAAGTATTCTATCAAGGTATATGGAAATAGTCAAGTGACTTAAAGAGTTATGTACCATCCAAGTTGAAAAACTTTACATAGAAAGATTAAAACATGGTAAGATTATGACTCCAAAATTAATTTAGTTCAAGTTAGAAATTCTGAGTATATATTGTTTGTTAGGCTTTTATCTAGGTACTGTGCCTAAAAGATGAATAAAATATTATTAATAAATATCTTACATCAAATACAAGCCTAATTTCATTTCTTAATCTATCATCTAGTCCTTCAGGTGTAATAACAAAATAATTATACCATTACATGCTTTCTAATATATAAAATGAGATAAAAATTGTTATATAAAAAAATCTGATTTGTAGTAGATACTAACATATTTGCCATTTGATATAATTTATTTAGAATTTTAAGATTTGAGGATCTACGTAAGACAAACTCCTAAGGAGGACTGGTTCCCATATAACAGGCCAAGAATTTTACATTTTAAATACTTTGGTAGATTATTTGTAGATTTTTAGGCCCTTCTAAATTTCATAGATTATGCTAATCTGAATTCCACCTTACAACGCTTTTTAATGGAACATGGAAACTTAATTTACTTTATTCTGTTTTAATGCCATCTCTTGGCTCAGGTTTATTCTAGGTTTAATTCTAAACTTTTGGTGGAAACAATAAGGAATGGCTTCAGGCCACTAAATTTAGATAGCAATTTACTTTTTAAAAAAATTTTCTTATTATTTCCCTTAATGTGCTATATCAAAGAGGACGGTGATGTTCTTCATTCCCTGTAAGCATCTGCTTTCATAAATTAATGTTAGTTTATTGATTTGGTTAGTTTATTGATTTGTTAGTTTATTGATTTATGGAAAACAGAGACAATTCTAAGACCATGTTAGAACTTTAGTTAGTATATATTTATGACTTCCCTGTCATGTTCCTTTTACATTTATTATTATTTATGCTTTACTGAATTCATTCAGGATAGAATAAACCTTATTTTTAAAGATATAGTCAGTCTTCATTATTTGTAGCTTTGGGATTTGAGAATTCTTTTACTCATTAACATTTATTTGTAACTTTGAAATCAACATTCAAAGTGTTTTCCTGATTGTTTACATATGTGCGCATGCATGCTCAGTCTCAAAGTCATGTCCAACTCTTTGTGACCCCGTTGACTATAGCCCATCAGGCTCTTCTGTCTATGGAATTTTCCAGGCAAGAATACTGGAGTAGGTTGCCATTTCCTTCTCCAGAGCTACAGATGTGTGCAGAGTGGCAAAAAAAAAAAAAAAAAAAATTGAGTCACCTCATGAGAACATTTTCAGCTAAGGTTAAACAAGGTGATGCTTTACCTTATTTCAACTTATTTCGACTCATACAGAGATGACCAGAAGATGGAAAGTGCAGTGTACTACAAGAAGCTTGGGGCTTGGGGTCACTTAAATGGTATTTGAATCCAAACTGTGGTGTCTGTTAGTGGAGTGGCCTCAGGAAAGTCATTTTAAAATTATGAACTTTATTTTTCTTGAAAAATAAAAATACTATAATCTATTATACTATTAGGATGAGCTGTTTGTAGAATTTATCATTTATCTATCAATCTATTAATCCACTCATCTGTCTATATATTTTCAGCAGTAAGACTTTATGCCAATGAGAAATATTCATTGCTTGATTTTCTGCAAGAACCACTGTTCAGTAATTTGTTAAGGAAAAAATAAAGTTATACCAACCATAGATTATATCATATATTATAAGTATAGCATTGCAAGTTTTATTTCATCTGTCTTGGCTTCTCTCCGAGGATCATTTCTGTAAGTCTAACTACTACCTACTAGTCATCTTACCTAAATATCTTATTCCATGATTTTTAAATCTAGTATTAGAATTCAGACCCTGCCAAATTTTTAAGCATTGTTTATTCTTCCACAGCATTAAAAATTTAGTCTCTACCTAGGTCTTCAAATTACAAAATTTAGCATGGTGCTTAGTATCATGGAAAAGAGGGATGGACATAAACAGCCTTGAGACTGGGTCTTAGGCCTTCCACTTACTAGTAGTACCACTTTTGGCCAGTTCTTTACAATCTCTGATTATTATCATCATCACCTATATCTTTGGTACAGATAATAGAAGTGCCAAATTTAGAATATCTTTATGTGATTGTGTGTGTGTCTGTGTGAGTATTTATGGAATAATATGTATTCACTGAAAGGGCTGATGCTGAAGCTCCAATACTTTGGCCACCTGATGCAAAGAACTGACTCACTGGAAAAGACCCTGATGCTGGGAAAGACTGAAGACAGGAGTAGGGGATGATGGAGGATGAGATGGTTGGATCATATCACCAGCTTGACGGACAGGAGTTTGAACAAGCTCCAGCAGTCGGTGATGGACACGGAAGCCTGGTGCTCAGTCCATGGCATCACAGAGTTGGACACCACTGAGTGACTGAACCGAACTGAATATGGATAGGAAATTATACAGTATCAAAGATATACTGATCTTATGATTTTTAAATATATTGCTGATGAGAATATATATGGTGCACTACTATGAAGAAGAGTATGGAGGCTTTTCAAAAACAGAACTAGCATATGATACAGCAATTCCACCTCTGGGTTTTATTTGAAGAGAACGAAAACACTAATTTGAAAAGATATATGCACGCAAATGTTCACTGAAGCATTATTTACAAAAGTCAAGTATGGAAATATCAGTGAAGTGTACAAATGACTAGATTTAAAAAATCTATGTATATCTATCTATATATATATAATTGATAAAATTTATTTAACATATATGCAGAGTACATCATGAGAAATGCTGGGCTGGAAGAAGCACAAGCTGGAATCAAGATTGCTGGGAGAAATATCAATAACCCCAGATATGCAGATGATACCACCCTTATGGCAGAAAGTGAAGAGGAACTAAAAAGCCTCTTGATGAAAGTGAGAGAGGAAGTTGGCTTAAAGCTCAACATTCCAAAAACGAAGATCATGGCATCCGGTCCCATCACGTCATGGGAAATAGATGGGGAAACAGTGGAAACAGTGTCAGACTTTATTATTTTGGGCTCCAAAATCACTGCAGATGGTGATTGCAGCCATGAAATTAAGAGATGCTTATTCCTTGGAAGGAAAGTTATGACCAACCTAGATAGCATATTCAAAAGCAGAGACATTACTTTGCCAACAAAGGTCCGTCTAGTCAAGGCTATGGTTTTTCCAGTGGTCATGTATGGATGTGAGAGTTGGACTGTGAAGAAAGCTGAGCACCGAAGAATTGATGCTTTTGAACTGTGGATTGGAGAAGACTTTTGAGAGTCCCTTGGACTGCAAGGAGATCCAACCAGTCCATTCTAAAGGAGATCAGTCCTGGGTGTTCTTTGGAAGGACTGATTCTAAAGCTGAAACTCCAGTACTTTGGCCACCTCATGCAGGGAGTTGACTCATTGGAAAAGACTCTGATTCTGGGAGGGATTGGGGGCAGGAGGAGAAGGGGACGATAGAGGATGAGCTGCCTGGATGGCATCACCAACTCTATGGACAAGAGTTTGGGTGAACTCCGGGAGTTGGTGATGGACAGGGAGGCCTGGTGTGCTGCAATTCATGGGGTCGCAAAGAGTCGGACACGACTGAGTGACTGAACTGAACTGAACTGAATACATATATATAGCGGATACAAATTATATATATGAATTAATATATATTTGGAGAAGGCAACCCACTCCAGTATTCTTGCTTGGAGAATCCTCATGGGTGAGGAGCCTGATGCTGGGCTGCAATACAGAGGGTTGCAAAGAAAGAAACAATTTAATTGACTAATCACATTACTCTCTCTCTCTCTTATATATATATATATATATTTAATAGAATATTATCCAGTTATAAAATAGAAGGAAATTTTGCTACTTGTGACAACATGGATGAACTTTAAAGACATTATGCCAAGTTAAATTAGTTAGTCATAGAGAGAAAGAGAAAGATACGTTCCATATGATTGCTTAAGAGGCTTAAAAGAACAACCACAACGGTTAGCTAATACATACAGAGGACAGATTGTCAGTTGTAAGTGTTGTGCAGGGTGGGAGAAAAGGGTGAACTGGTGTTTTGTTTTAACTGCCTAGTCTAAATAAATTGAATAACCAAGTTAAAAGTCTTATATCTAAATAAATTGAATAAAAAAGTTAAAAGTCCTGTATCTCCCTAAAATTGTCTCTATATAACATGTCACTCCAGTTTAATACATAGTTAGAAATACTTGCTTCTATTATTGTCAAGATATAACAGAATGAAAAAAAAATTGTCCATAAAATAAAGAACACAGCAATGGAATCAAGAGATTTGAATTTAACCCTATTCTGCCTGCTACTATTACACTTAATTTTACATACAACATTACACACAACCCCTGTCCCACTGCATATGATTCAGATGGTCACTGCCTAAGTGATAAAGCCCACATTTCTATTTCTTAATCTATCAGAAGCAGATTTTATGAGCATTGTGTAAATAAATTAGATAAGAAATATGAATGAAATATCTAGAGTGTCTGAAGATATGCATTCATTAACTAGTAACCATTATTTTTATTGTTGTTATTATCTGCATTTCATTAATAGGATGGTGACTTACTCAAGTCTACTTGTTATGGGGGCTCCTATATTGATAGAAAAACCAAGTTGGAGAGAGGTGAGCTATATGAAAAATACAGGAGTTAACTGTTGATAACTCATGCTGAAATCAACCTCTATTCAAACAATGGACACTTTCTGTCTTGAAACACTAGGCTTCAACATTACACTGTTAGTTTACTTATATCCTAGTAATTGATTGTGCAATCATTTATTGACCACATTTTTTTTTCTGACTTTATATTAGATGCTGGAAATATATTATGGAAAGAATTAGTCAGGGTTCCTACCCTCAAAGATCTTACTGCCTAGTGGGAAAAGTAAATATTAAACCACAGATCAGCTAATTAAATATAAAGTTTCAGAGTGTGCTAAGTACAAAGACCAAAGTGATAATAGTCAAAGTCACTCAGTGGAGTCTGATTCTTTGCTGCCCCATGGACTGTAGCCCTCCAGGCTCCTCTGTCCACTGGATTTCCTAGGCAAGAATACTGAATTTCATTGCCATTTCCATCTCCAGGGGATCATCGCTACCCAGAGATTAGACCCAGGGCTCTCACTTACCAGGCAGATTCTGTACATCCTAAGCCATCAGGGAAGCCTCATAAGTACCAGAGGGCTACAGGATATGTGGTTTTATGAAAGGGTAAACACACAAAAAATAATAGAGGCTGTTTTGCCCAAGGACATACAACAAATTCATTCAATATTATAGTAATCAAAGTCTATGCCCCGACCAGTAATGCTGAAGAAGCTGAACTTGAACAGTTCTATGAAGACCTACAAGACCTTCTAGAACTAACACCCAAAAGAGATGTCCTTTTCATTATGGGGGACTGGAATGCAAAAGTAGAGGTCATGAAATGCCTGGAATAACAGACAAATATAGCCTTGGGGCTTCCCTGGTGGCTCAGAGGGTAAAGCGTCTGCCTACAATGCAGGAGACCCGGGTTCGAGCCCTGGGTCAGGAAGATCCCCTAGAGAAGGAAATGGCAACCCATTCCAGTACTCTTGCCTGGAAAATCACATGAACTGAAAAGCCTGGTAGGCTACAGTCCATGGGGAAACAAAGAGTCGGACACAACTAAGTGACTTCAATTTTACAAAATGAAGCACGGAAAAGGCTAATAGAGTTTTGTCAGGAGAACACACTGGTCATAGCAACCACCCTCTTCCAACAACACAAGAGAAGACTACACGTGGACATCACCAGATAGTCAATACAGAAATCAGATAGATTATATTCTACGCAGCCAAAGATAGAGAAGTTCTATACAGTCAGCAAAAACAAGACCAGGAGCTGACAGTGGCACAAAACATGAACTCCTTATTGTCAAATTCAGACTTAAATTGAAGAAAGTAGGGAAAACCCCTAGACCATTCATGTATGACCTAAACCAAATCCCTTACGATTATGCAGTGGAAGCGACAAATAGATTCAAGGGATTAGATCCCTTAGACAAAGTGCCTGAAGAACTATGGATGGAAGTTTGTCAGTACAGGCGGCAGGGCTCAAGACCATCCCCAATGAAAATAAATGCAAAAAGGGAAAATGGTGGTCTGAGGAGGCCTTACAAACAGACATGAAGAGAAGAGAAACAAAAGGCAAAGGAGAAAGGGAAAGATCTACCCATTTGAACGCAGAGTTTCAAACAATACCAAGAGAGATAAGAAAGCCTTCCTCAGCAATCAATGCAAAGAAATAGAGGAAAACAATAGAATGGGAATCTAGAGAGAGATCTCTTCAAGAAAATTGAGAGACCAAGGGAAATTTTCATGCAAAGATGGGCACAATAAAGGACAGAAATTGTATGGACCTAACAGAAGCAGAAGATATTAAGAAGAAGTTGCAAGAATACACAGAAGAACTATATAAAAAAGATGTTCATGACCCAGATAATCACGATATCACCCACCTAGAGCCAGACATCCTGAAATGAGAAGTCAAGAGGGCCTCAGAAGCATCACTATGAACAAAGCAAGTAGAGTTGATGGAATTCTAGTTGAGCTATTTCAAATCCTGAAAGATGATGTTGTGAAAGTGCTACATGCACTGTGCCAGCAAATTTGGAAAACTCAGCAGTGGCCACAGGACTGGAAAAATCAGTTTTCATTCCAATCTCAAAGAAAGGCAATGCCAAAGAATGCTCAAACTATCGTACGATTGCACTCATTTCATATACTAGTAAAGTAATGCTCAAAATTCTCCAAGTCAGAGTTCAACAGTATATGAGCCATGAACTTGTAAATGTTCAAGTTGGATTTAGAAAAGGCAGAGGAACCAGAGATGAAATTGCCAACATTCTTTGGATCATCAAAAAAGCAAGAAAGTTTCAGAAAACAAACAAACAAACAAACAAACATCTACTTCTGCTTTATTTACTATGCCACAGCCTTTGACTGTGTGAATCACAACAAATGGTGTAATTTTTTTCCAAAAAATGGGAAAAGCACACCATCTTACCCACCTCCTGAGAAATCTGTATGCAAGTCAAGAAGTGACAGTTAGAACCTGACATGCAACAACAGATTGGTTCCAAATTGGGAAAGGTGTACAGTAAGGCTGTATATTGTCACCCTGCTAATTTAACTTATATACAGAGTACCTCATGAGAAACACTGGGCTGGATTAAGCACAAGCTGGAATCAAGATTGCTGGGAGAAATATCAAAAACCCCAGATATGCAGATGACACCACCCTTATGGCAGAAAGTGAAGAGGAACTAAAAAGCCTCTTGATGAAAGTGAGAGAAGAGAGTCAAAAAGTTGGCTTAAAGCTCAACATTCAGAAAACTAAGATCATGGCATCTGGTCCCAACACTTCATGGCAAATAAATGGGGAAACAGCAGAAACAATGTCAGACTTTATTTTCTTGGGCTTCAAAATCACTGCAGATGGTGATTAAAGCCATGAAATTAAAAGATGCTTGCTCCTTGGAAGATAAGTTATGACCAACCTAGACGGCATAGTAAAAACCAGAGACATTTCTTTGCCAACAAAGGTCCATCTAGTCAAAGATATGGTTCTTCCAGGGGTCATGTATGGATGTGAGAGTTGGACTATAAAGAATGCTGAGCACGAAAGAATTGACGCTTTTGAACTGTGGTGTTCGATAAGTGTCTTGAGAGTCCCTTGGACTGCAAGATGTTCCAACCAGTCTATCATAAAGGAGATCAATCCTGAATATTCATTGGAAGGACTGATGCTGCAGCTAAAACTCCAATACTTTGGCCACCTGATGCGAAGAACTGACTCATTTGAAAAGACCCTGATGCTGGGAAAGATTGAAGGCAAGAAGAGAAAGGGATGACAGAGGATGAGATGGTTGGATGGCATCACTGACTCAATGGAAATGAGTTTGAGTAAACTCTGGAAGTTGGTGATGGACAGGGAGGCCTGGTGTGCTGCAGTGCATGGGGTTGGAGAGAGACAGACACAACTGAGAGACTGATCTGAACTGATACAACAAATGAATAATGGAGTTTTAACAGTATGATTCTAGTTCTAGTAGTGAGATTTTTTATTCTTGTAGTCTTCCTTCCTTTAAAATTTTAAATTAAAATCTTTCCATTAACTGTTAAATATCCTTCTGGATTTTTTACCTAGAATGGATCTATTTCTATCATGATGTTTCTTTTGGCACAAGTGTGTTCTTTATATTGGCATAATTGTATTTTTCCTGATTTCTCTGCTAATAGTTGTTTTTATGATGAGTCATTTGGAAACCAAGTAATATTTTAAAAGGCAAATCTGTAATCACTCTTTCAAATGAGATTTTTTCATAAATAATTTTACTCAAAAGTAAATACATTAATAAAGGTAATTACTAAAAACAAAGAAATGTCATGAAAAGATGTGAAGAAGATTTAAATGCATATTAGTAGGTGAAAAAATGATACACATCTTATGATTCCAAGTTGTGTACAACCTTTTCAAATTGTCTTTTTTCACTTAGGAAAAGGTAACACTATGGAAGCAATAAAAAGATTAGTGGTTGTTATAGACTAGGGGTGGAATGAAGGGAGGAATACATAGTTGGAGTTTCAGGGGAGTGAAAATAACCTGAACGATACTATAATGATGTCTACCTGTCATTATATATTTACTCAAACCCACATAATATACATCACCAAGAGTGATCTCTAAATATAATCGTAGAGTTGAAATGCTTGTGGAGTGTCAATGTAGGTTTGTTGATGAGAAATTTACCTCTCTGGTGGGGGTTGTTGATTGCCAGGAAATATATGCATGTATCAGGGCAGAGTGTCTATGGGAAATCTTTCACCCTTCCTCTTAACCTTGCTGTGAATATAAAACTGTTCTAAAAATAAAATCTGAAAAAAGAAAGTAATCATCTATAGTACTTAAATATATAAAAGATTATCATTTTCAGTTGTGAACACTTCTAAAACAAATCTCCATTTCATTAATTAGGTAGCATGACTAATTCTTTTGAGGAGTTGCATTTCCCCAGGCAGTAAGGGATGCTCCTAAAAGTGTTCTAGAATATTCCTGCATTACCATGTGTTTGCATATTCATTAGAAATTTAGTTCAGTTCAGTTTCTGAGTCATTTCCAGCTGTTTATGACCCCATGGATGGGAGCACACTGGGCGTCCCTGTCCATCACTAACTCTAGAAGTGTGCTCAAAGTCAAGTCCATTAAGTGGTGATGCCATCCAACCATCTCATCCTCTGTTGTCCCCTTCTTGTTCTGCCTTCAATCTTTTCTAGAATCAGGATCTTTTCCAAAGAGTTAGCTCTTCAGGTGGCCAAGCTTCAGTTTCAGCATCAGTCCTTGCAATGAATATTCAGGACTAATTTCCTTTAGGATTGATTGGTTGGATCTCTGTGCAGTCCAAGGGACTCTCAAGAGACTTCTCCAAGACCACAGTTCAAAAGCATCAATTCTTTGGCACTCAGCTTTCTTTATGGTCCAAGTCGCACTCAGCTTTCTTTATGGTCCAAGTCTCACATCCATACATGACTACTGGAAAAACGAAACCTTTAATAGACGGACCTTTGTCAACAAAGTAATGTTTGTGCTTTTGAATATGCTGTCTAGGTTGGTGGTAGCTTTTCTTCTAAGAAGCAAGTATCTTTTAATTTCATGGCTGCAGTCATTATCTGCAGTGATTTTGGAGCCAGAAAAAATAAAGTTTCTCACTGTTTCCTTTGTTTCCCCATCTATTAGCCATGAAGTGATGGAACCAGATGCCATGATTTTAGTTTCTGGAATGTTGAGTCTTTAGCCAGATTTTTCACTCTCTTCTTTCACTTTTATCAAGAGGCTCTTCAGTTCCTCTTCACATTCTTCCATAAGGGTGGGGTCATCTGCATATCTAACATTATTAATATTTCTCCCTGGAATCTTGATTCCAGCATGTGCTTCATCCAGGTTGGCATTTTGCATGAATTACCCTTTATATAAGTTAAATAAGCAGGGTGATAATATACACCATTGACATACTCCTTTGGCAATTTAAAACCAGTCTGTTGTTTCAAGTCACATTTTAACTGTTGCTTCTTGACCTGCATACAGATTTCTCAGGAGGCAGCTAAGGTGGTCTGGTATTCCCATTTTTTGAAGAATTTTCCACCATTTGTTCTGATCCACACAGTCATAGGCTGTGGCATAGTCAATAAAGCAGAAGTAGATGTTTTTCTGAAACTCTTTGCTTTATCGATAATCCAATGGATGTTGGCAATTTGATCTGTGGTTCCTCGGCCTTTTCTATATCCAGCTTGAACATCTGAAATTTCTCAGTTTCATGTTTTTTTAAAGCCTTGCTTGGAGTATTTTGAGCATTACTTTGCTAGCACATGAGATGAGTGCAATTGTGTGGTAGTTTGAGTATTCTTTGGGATTGTCTTTCTTTCTGATTGGAATGAAAATTGACCTTTTCCAGTCCTGTGGCCACTGCTGTTTTCCAAATTTGCTAGTGTATTGAGTGCATCACTTTCACAGCATCATCTTTTAGGACTTGAAATAGCTCAGCTGGAATTCCATCACCTCTGCTAGCTTTGTTCATAGTGTTGCTTCCTAAGGTGCACTTGGCTTCAGACTGTAGGATGTTGGCTATGGGTCAGTGATTACACCATCATGTTTATCTGGTCATGAAGATCTTTTTGTATAGTTCTTCTGTGATTTCTTGCCACCTTTCCCTAATATCTTCTACTTCTGTTAGGGCCATACTGTTTCTTCCCTTTATTGTGCCCATATTTGCATGAAATGTTCCCTTGGCGTCTCTTAATTTTCCTGAAGAGATCTCCAGTCTTTCCATTCCATTGTTTTCCTGTATTTCTTTGTATTGATCACTGAGGAAGTCTTTCTTATCTCTCCTTGCTCTTCTCTGGAATACTGCATTCAGATGGGTATATCTTTCCTTTTTCCTTTTTTCCTTTCTGTTTGGCTTCTCTTCTTTTATTGCCTATTTGTAATGCTTCCTCAGACAGCCATTTTGCCTTCTTGCATTTCTTTTTCTTGAGGATGGTCTTGATCACTGCGTCTTGGACAATGTCACAAACCTCTGTCTGTAGTTCTTCAGGCACTGAGTCTGTCAGGTCCAATCCCTTGAATTTATCTGTCATTTCTACTGTATAATTGTAAGGGATTTAATTTAGGTCATACCTGAATGGTTTAGTGGTTTTCCCTACTTTCTTCTTTCATTAGAAATATCTTACTACCATTACTGATTACTAAGAATAACTTTAAAAATACATAATATTTTTAATTAGAAGACTTTGTGATTTAACTGACCTAATATTAAATCTATGCATGCATGTAA
The DNA here is from genome assembly GCF_014754425.2 of Oryx dammah. Taxonomy (NCBI): domain Eukaryota; kingdom Metazoa; phylum Chordata; class Mammalia; order Artiodactyla; family Bovidae; genus Oryx; species Oryx dammah. The sequence continues at coordinate 352,240 of NW_024080544.1, forward strand.
CCAGAAATTTTCTGTTGTTTCGTCACTCAGTCATGTCTTACTGTTTTGCAGACTCATGGACTGGAGCCTGCCAGACTCCTTTGTCCATGAGATTTCCCAGGCAAGAATACTGGAGTGGGTTGCCATTTCATTCTCCAAGGGCTCTTCCCAACCTAGGCATGAAAGCTGTGTTTGGTGGTGGATTCTTTACTGCTGAGCTGGCAGAGAAGACAACTGGACTTTTAACCTTGGTCAATTACTTTTTAAATCTGTATCAACTATTTGATCATTCTGTACCATTCCTTTTAGATTTATTTTTTTAAAATCTCCAGATTTGGCCAATAGTCTTGTTCACAGCAAAAAAAGGATTGTCTGTTTTCTTATGTAAGCCTTACTTACACTGACTCTGGGCCTCATTAACATGACTTACGACTTAACTTTGGATAATTGGACACAAGACCAAGTGAAGTCAGTAGAGTCTTTTTTTTTTTTTTCATTATTTATTTATTTATTTATATTTTACTTTACAATACTGTATTGGTTTTGCCATACATTGACATGAATCCGCCACAGGTGTACATGAGTTCCCAATCCTGAACCCCCCTCCTGCCTCTCTCCCCATATCATCTCTCTGGGTCACCCCAGTGCACCAGCCCTAAGCACCCTGTATCCTGTATCCTGTATTGAACCTAGACTGGCAATTCGTTTCTTACATGATAGTATACATCATTAAATGCCATTCTCCCAAATCATCCCACCCTCTCCCTCTCCCACAGAGTCCAAATGACTGTTCTATACATCTGTGTCTTTTTTGCTGTCTCGCATACAGGGTTATCATGACCATCTTTCTAAATTCCATATATATGTGTTGTATACTGTATTGGTGTTTTTCTTTCTGGCTTACTTCATTCCGTATAATCGACTCCAGTTTCATTAACCTCAGAAATGATTCAAATGTATTCTTTTTAATGGCTGAGTAATATTCCATTGTGTATATGTACCACAGCTTTCTTATCCATTCATCTGCTGATGGACATCTAGGTTGCTTCCATGTCCTGGCTATTATAAACAGTGCTGCGATGAACATTGGGGTACATGTGTCTCTCTCAATTCTGGTTTCCTCGGTGTGCATGCCCAGCAGTGGGATTGCTGGGTTATAAGGCAGTTCTATTTCCAGTTTTTTTAAGGAATCTCCACACTGTTCTCCATAGTGGCTGTACTAGTTTGCATTCCCATCAACAGTGTAAGAGGGTTCCCTTTTCTCCACATCCTCTCCAGCATTTATTGCTTGTAGACTTTTGGATAGCAGCCATTCTGACTGGTGTGAAATGGTTCCTCATTGTGGTCTTGATTTGCATTTCTCTGATAATGAGTGATGTTGAGCATCTTTTCAGGTGTTTGTTAGCCATCCGTATGTCTTCTTTGGAGAAATGTCTATTTAGTTCTTTGGCCCATTTTTTGATTGGGTTATTTATTTTTCTGGAATTGAGCTGCATAAGTTGCTTGTATATTTTTGAGATTAGTTGTTTGTCAGTTGCTTCACTTGCAGTTGCTTCACAGGATCCGGCTGTGATTTATGTCAGAGAGTGTTTTGCCTATGTTCTCCTCTAGGAGTTTTATAGTTTCTGGTCTTACGTTTAGATCTTTAATCCATTTTGAGTTTATTTTTGTGTATGGTGTTAGAAAGTGTTCTAGTTTCATTCTTTTACAAGTGGTTGTCCAGTTTTCCCAGCACCACTTGTTAAAGTGATTGTCTTTTTTCCATTGTATTCTTGCCTCCTTTGTCAAAGATAAGAGTATTGATCAATGCTGGGGAGATAGCATTCCAGAATGTTGCTACTACCACAGGAGGAGGCCTGGTATGGTCACCTTGATAGAGAGACAGATACTCATATTCATGCTTTGCTAGATGAGACAACTCTTAAGCTGACCTTACAGCTGAAGACAACACAAATATGAGCTCATGTGGGAACTACAGATGAACTTAAACTAACCCACAGAATAGTGAGAAATAATATTTTTTCTATTTTAAGGTACTAAATTTTGGGTTTATTTGTTATACAGGAAAGGCTGACTGAAATAAGAAATCATACACAAATTTACCAAATCTCTCAAGTATTATTTGATCATAGTGGAAAGGACATTTTAAATATTGTTACTAATTTTCAAACCACAGATAAGTTTTAAGTAAGCAAATTAAGTTCTTTAATATTTCCTTCTTTTTCCTAGGGAACAGACTACAGAAGAAGACCAAAATTCAATGATTTCTATTTAGCTAATGGCTTCCATTTAAGCCAGCATTAAAATTAATGTTCAAGATCATTATCCATGAACTTTCTGTGCAGTCAGGAAAATTTGGAAATGTTCAACATAATTCTGAAAATTGTAAAAACTCATTAAAATGTCTGTTGAGCAGTTGGAAGTTCCTTGAAGGAATAGGTAATTTTCAGTTCCTTTTTGTGTACACTAGTATAATGGTAAGCTCATCTTAGGTAGTGAGACCTTTATATATAAAATAACAAGAATAATTCTCTATTCTAGGAAATCTCTTGTGCAGACTATCATGAAACCAAAGAATGGAAGTTCATAAGTCTCAGTTACAAAAAAAAAACTAGTTATAACAGATTTTGACATGATTATTTTGTAACAAAATAAATAACATAAAGTTTATAAAATGAAAAGGCTTCTAGGCTCTGAATGATTTCTTTTTTAATATTTCTTTACAAGCGTCTTTAAAAATTAAACTGTGCATATGCATGAGGCACTCATTGAGGCTTTAAAATTATGATGCTAGAGAAGACTCTTGAGCATCCCTTGAATTGTGAAAACATCAAACAAATCAATCTAAAGGAAATCAACACTGGATATTCATTGGAAGAACTTATGCTGAAGCTGAAGCTCCAATACTTTGGCTACCCAATGGAAAGAGCCAACTCATTGCAAAAGACCCTGATGCTGGGAAAGATTGAGGGCAGAAGGAGAAGGGGACAGCAGAGGATGAGATGGTTGGACGGCTTCACCGACTCAGTGGACATGAGTTTGAGCAAACTCCAGTAGATAGTGAAGGACAGGGAAGCCTGGAATGCTTCAGTCCATTGGGTCACTAAGAGTCAGACAAGACTTTGTGACTGAACAACAACATGATGTACTCATTAGCTATTAGCAGTACAAAGCATTTACAGATTTTAGCCTCTCACAGCTTATGTCAACTAAACATCTTGTTCATTAATGTAGTTCAACAGAGTCTGCTTCTTTTGTAGGCACAATACACAGCAATTTTATTTATCATTTCTTGGTTCTCATGTAATAATATATTGTAAGATTCTGCCTGATGCTTTCTAGTTATATTTTCCAAACAATGGATGACACTGGAAAGCCCGTTATCATTTGCATATTTACAGCTTATCTAGAACATTTAACAAATTTCAAAAAATTTATAAATCTTATTATTATAAAACTATTTCTACAATAAATGCATCAAATTATTATAAAATATTTCACTGAAGCAGCTCATGCTAATTGTGTTTATGATAAGAGCTGACACACTGCAATTTCCATATAATTAGTATTTTATAAGTGCTTTACTCACACTGACTGTGAATAAACATAACTACAATACCTCTCGGATTGCAAAGTTTATTGTTCTTTTTTACAAATTAAGAAATTGGAATAGGGTATTTATGTAATTTCCTCAGTTTATATGACTGTTAAGCAGCAGAGGTAGAAACTGAACCCAGGGGACTTAACTTGCATTTTCTTCTGTTCTCAGCATTGATCCACACACTCAGAGAGACTGAAGAGAACTACAACACACAATTCTTAAGTTTAAAGGACCAAAAAGACAAACAACTGAGAAATGCTTAATAAATATGAAAAATGACAATCAAAAAGAAAGCATCAAGTTTAATGCTGAGTTGTGTAACAGAGAATAATTATAAAATATATGCTTATTAGCACTAAGAAACAGAATTTCTTTTCCGTATATAAACGTCAATCTTTGCAACGATCTTATAAAGCAAATTAATTATCTCCTTTTAATAAGTGAAGAAATTGAAGGTCAGAGTTTAAGTAATTTACCAGGGCTAGTCATTTGGTACATGACAGTGCTAAAATCTATCCTTAAATCTGTGTGGATCAAAGTATGCTCACTCTTTGTTACAGCACACAGAAAATAATAGAGAACACAGAAAATAATATTAATGACAAGAGGCCTGGAGAAAGAGCGGCAGGCTGTTTCCCTCGGCTTTAAAAGATAGGGGAATTTGTAACAGATTCAAAACAGAAAGAAAGGCTTTCCAGAAAAATAGGGAAAGGGTATGTGGATACATTTGGTTTTGGGGAGGAAAAAAAAAAAAAAAGCCAGGTTGAGTAGTAGAAATGGGTACTAGAAGTTTTTGAAGAAAGGATGACGGTCAGTTAGATTTCTTAAAGGTAGAGTAGCCTAGATTATATTGACTATAATTGAGCAGGAAATTCATCTGAGACTGTAGCCTAGCAAGTTAATAGGCAAGAGAACTTTGGTTACAGAAATAGAAATGCAAAGATAGATTCAGACAAAATGAATTATACTCATCCTGACAAAAATATTACTTAAATAGAGCATTTTTCAAACAATATTTATATATAGTATGTAGACTAACCTGACTGACTGAATGTAAAAGTGAAAGAGAATAATAAAAAACCTGATAACATCAATGTTAGTTTTAAATCTTATGTACAAGCTGATAGTTTCATTGACTGGAATAGACAAAGAAATAGAAGGATAAAATAATTTGTGGATTAAAATGGTAAGGAAATCAGTGAGAAATGTGTTGAAATTGAGGTGATAACTGAGATAGCAAATGAAAAAAAAAAAAGATAGGAACATTCAACCGGATTCAAGAGAATAGACAGTATCTAAGTATTATGATCAATAGCACATCCTCCAAAGTTGATGTATTATGAAAAAATGTCATGGAGAAGAATACTATGTGCACCCTCAGAAATGCCACAGCTGAAATGTGGGACAAAGAGAAATCAACAAAGGATACAGAATAGGACCCATCTGAGAGGTAGGGAAGAAACCGAGGCAGGATACATCATGAGGCTTCTGAGAAAGTATTTTTTCTTTTTAATATAAATTTATTTATTTTAATTGGATGCTAATTACTTTACAATATTGTATTTGTTTTGCCATACATCAACATGAATCCACCACGGATATACACGTGTTCCCCATCCTGAACCCCCCTTCTACCTCTGTCCCCGTACCATCCCTCTGGGTAATCCCAGTGCACCAACCCAAGCATCCTGTATCCTGCATCGAACCTGGACTGGCTATTCGTTTCTTATATGATATTATACATGTTTCAGTGCCATTCTCCCAAATCATCCCACCCTCTCCCTCTCCCACAGAGTCCAAAAGTCTGTTTTAAATATCTGTGTCTCTTTTGTTGTCTCGCATACAGGGTTATCGTTATTTTAAAGAAGGAAAATTCATCAAACTGAATATTAAATAATATTTCTTCAGAAAATAGGGAAAAAAGAGGATTGAATGGGTGAAGAATAGAGGACACTGTCCATTTCCTTAGTTAAGACTTCTGTTTCATCCAGAAACATCCTAATTCTTTGAAGGTAGGAGACAAGAGCAAGAGATATAATAATAAAAAGGATCAAAGAAAAATTATTTTACATTTGGGAAATATAGGTGAATCTGTAAATATGTACACTCACTCCCATCACTAAGTGCTTAGTAAATGTTTGCTACTAAGGATATAATGTAAAATAAAGGAACCTGAACCACCCTTTGAGCAGAGAGAACTTCCTCACTAAGCCATGAAGGAACCTAACATTTATTGAGCAAGTATTATCTTCCAGGCTACATGATACTCTGAAAAGTTGCTAGAAAAATATACAGTCATACTTATTATGAACTTTTTGTCATTAATATTAAAACTAATATCTTCATTAGCTGCAGGAAATCCAAATCCTTTATAGTAAAATAAAAATAGTATATAGTATCATCATACTGTAAGGTAGAAAATTAAATCACAAACTGCAAAGCAAATTAACTAACTTTCTCATTAAGTTCTTGAGCATATTAATATTCAGATATGTATAGAAAATGAAGGAAGACTTTATTAACTACCCTTGTCAACACAGTGATGCTCTTGTTTTGTGAATATTTATTGGGGAAAAAAGAGGGATTAGAATTGACCATATATAAAGCAAAATAATCTTAAAAGATTATATTAGAGATATCAGAGATGTACCTGAACTTTAACTGTACAAACACACAAACACACACTCCTTTGGAAGGGATAATATGAATTTTTTGACATTTGATTTCCAAAAATTCTCTAAATTTCTAAGAAATCTATTAAAATTATTCAAATGACCCAAACTGTCCACATTCCTTTTCCTGTAATCTTTAAATCTTGGAGGTGAGTTCACCTTAAGTAATATTCTATATTTTAGGTTAAATGCTCAATAAAATAGAAAATAAAATTGAAAGATGAAAATAAGGGTTTTTAATGAACCTAATTTTTCAAATATAAATATAAAACAAAATAATATATATGTGCATATATATATGCACATAAACCAAATATATGAAAAAATGTATGTATCTACATATCTAGGTTCAGCATTTTGAAGAGTTCAATCAGGTAAAATAAGGCAATGCATTTAATGCACACTTAAATTTTCTCTCCCTCTAAAGTAACATGTACTGTGTGCTTAGCCACTCAGTTGTGTCTGACTCTTTGCAACCCCATGAACTGTAGCCCACCAGGCTCCTCTGTCCATGGAGAGTCTCCAGGAAAGAATACTGGAGTGGGTAGTTGTTGTCTTCTCCAGCTAAAGTAACATGGATACGTGTAAACAGTAAAATTATATCTGCTTGTAAAAGAAGAACAGACAATCGTTGAAGAAAAGTATGTTAAATGTTTTTATATCCAATTTTTTCCCACTAATTAAGTGCATAGAAAGTGTAAACATGGTAAGATTAGGCATTTCAGCTCTTAACTTTTTGCCACACAAGTGAACCCATCTATCTCTGAACATCCTTGTTAATTAAACAACACAATATCATTTAAGCCTTCATATTTTCTTTATTCTTTTCTTCATTTTATGCACTACTTTCTTAGAAGTAGGTAACTTCTGACTTGACATAACTTTAAAGGAAATTCTCCACAGTGAATAAATAGTGCTTTCAATAAAGTTATTTTAAAGTCTAAATAGAAAAGATTCTAATTCTCACTCTCCTTTATGTTCAAATTGGATAAACTTTAATATCACTGGCAGTCCTATCTGTTTCAAAGAGAGGAAAATAAACGATCCATAAAGAAGTATTCCAAGTACTTGTTTAGGTCACCAAACAATGACCCAGTTCCCAGAAAACTACCTAATAGTATCTTGTTTCTAATTTTTTAATCCATGTACCACTGACTCAGGAAAGCTCCTTTATATATACTACATGCATAAGCAGACACAAACTGTAATGGGAAGAGCAGAATTCTGTTTGACCCATCGTTATTAAGAATTTATAAATTCATAATTCTCAGACCTCTTACAAATGAGCAGTGACATCTATTTGCATTTGTCTTAGAGGTCTGGTTTTGATTGTCAGCAAAACTGACCTATGACACTTATTGCAAAGGTTTTGTCAAAATACCATCGGAATGTATACTGGCTACTCACTCTAAAAAAAATCAGTGTTTAAATGCATAATAAAGCATCAACAACAATAATTTGTTTGAGATTTGCATTTTCTTAGTAATTCATTATACAATTACATATGGAGATAAAAGGGCAGCAGCTAATCATTCTTGAATAATTGTAATTTAGATCCACCTCTGCAAGGATCAAAGAAAATATTTCCATGTTTTCATTTGTTTGAGCACTTTGATGAGTAGATGCGGCTATTCTTTTAACTAAAAAGCCAGTAGGGACTTCAGTCTTTGCCTTGCTTTCTTCCATCCATGACCTTTATCTATTTTTAAAAAAAATTTTTTAAAGCAGTTTCAAATTCCTACATTGATTCTTTTGTGAATTATTTTATCAGTTTATTGAACTGGTGTTGAATACAACTATATAAGTGGCATGGTCCTAGAGGCCACAAAGAAGAAAAACTGGAGGCTGTTTTTAACATCATATATAGGCAGTGAACGCTTCCCCAGTGTCTCAGTAATAAAGAATCTGCCTGCAGGAGACACGGCTTCCATCCTTAGGGCAAAAAGATCCCCTGGAGAAGGGCATGGTAACCCCCTCCAGTATTCTTGCCTGGAGAATCCCATGGACAGAGGACCCTGGCGGGCTACAGGCTGTAGGGTTGCAAAGAGTGAGACAGGAGTGAAGAGACTTAGCATGAATGTACACACATAGGCAGTGAGGCTTCCCAGGCAGCACAGTGATAAAGAATCTGTCTGCCCAGGCAGGAGACATAAGAGACGTGGGTTCAGTCCCTGGGTTTGGAATATCCTGTAGAGCAGGAAATGGTATCCCATTCTAGTATTCTTGCCTGAAAAATTCCATGGACAAGGAGCCTGGTGGGCTACAATCCAGCAGGTTGTAGAGAGTCAGACACAACTGGGCATACAGGCAGTGAGACATATTTAAGATGGGTCAATCATAATGTCATTACATGAGTCAACCCCCTCCCTGAATGTTATCTTTAGGCCACCTCAACCTCTAACTATTTATAAGGATTCATGGTTTGTACTGAACACTACTGGGTTCACAAACTTGATCCCAGGCCACAGATATCTCAGCAGTACTGGTTACTGACTCAATGGACATGAACTTGAGGAAACTCCCAGGGACAGTGAAGGAGAGGCCAGCCTGGCTTGCTGCAGACCGTGGGGTCGCAGAGGCAGACACAACTGAGCTACCAAACAACAACAACTGGCTGCATTATCTTCCCCCTGTTTATTTTTCCATTGACCACAGAGGCTCGAAACACGTGATTTGTTCACCCCAAACCCTCCCATGACTGGGCATAGATGAGGAGAAAGAAAGCATAGATTTTACAAAGTCAAAACAATGTTGTTAATGTCTTTGGGTCTATCTTAAGTGTCACAGACATGCATCCACATAAAAACAAGCACACACTGACAGGCATAATCACATCAAATCATAGACATCAAGATAAAATAAAATGAAGGAACCACTGAGCTCTGTCTCCATAATATCAACGACAACAAAAAATTCTCACTCTTTTTTTCCATTCTTACTAGATTTTTATTTTTTATTTTTTTAAATAAAAATTTTATTACTTTAGTTGGAGGTTAATTACTTTACAATATTGTATTGGTTTAACTGGAGCCTATTATACAGAGTGAAGTAAGCCAGAAAGAAAAACACCAATACAGTATACTAACACATATATACGGAATTTAGAAAGATGTATAGAAAATTCTCCCTCTTAACTGACATCAGTTCAGTTGCTCAGTCACATCTGACTCTTTGCGACCCATAGACTGCAGCATGCCAGGCCTCCCTGTTCATCATCAAACCCCACAGTTTACTCAAACTCATGTCCATTGAGTCAGTGATGCCATCCAACCATCTCATCCTCTGTTGTTCCCTTCTCCTCCTGCCTTCAATGTTTCCCAGCATCAGTGTCTTTTCTAATAAGTCAGTTATTCACATCAGGTGGCCAAAGTAATGGAGTTTCAGCTTCAGCATCAGTCCTTCCAATGAATATTCGAGACTGATTTCCTTTAGGATGGACTGCTTGCTGTCCAGGGGACTGTCAAGAGTCTTCTCCAACACCACAGTTCACATAAGTATACTTAAACAATGGCTTCCCTAGTGGCTCAGATGGTAAAGAGTCTACCTGTAATGCAAGACACCTGGGTTCAATCACTGGGTTGGGAAGATCCCCTGGAGGAGGGCATGGCAACCTACTCCCATTCGCTAGCCTGGAGAATCACTATAGATGGAGGAACCTGGGGGGCTACAGTCCATGGCGTTGCTAAGAGTCAGACACTACAGAGCAGCTGAGCACACATACTTAGTAATCATCATAACCTTGGATAAACTAAATGAGTCTAATACTTGCCATGAAACAAGGCCACAGTGGTATAGAGTACCTAATAAAGTCAAGATATCTTCTGCTGATACATAAATGGTTGGTTCACTACAAATTTCTAATTTAAATTCTAGAGAAGACAATCTGTATGTCTCAAATCATATTTTGTGTCATGTTCTGATTAGTTACTTTGGGTTCACTTGAATCCTGTCATCGGTAATAAAAGGAAGACAATATTAGTTTAAAGCTGTCCCTTACATAGGAGCTGACAATTTGGTAGTTTCTCATTCAAGAAATTATGTATGACTGCCCCAGAATATAATTCACATGTTCAGGTCAAGGAAAAAGAGACAAAATTAGATGGCACATATTAGTGTGGGAGAGTTTCCTAGTTCATATGTTTGAAATTTCTAGGGAATACCTACACAAAAATTAGGGCAAATCAAACATTGTTTGATGGTACAAATTTTTTGTTTTTGTTTGAAGCTCTGGTTCAAAAAAAAAAAAAGGTCAGAAGAGAATTCTACATATTATTGTTTAAAAGAGGTTTAATGGAGGTAACACAAGCTGGAATCAACATTGCCCGGAGAAAGATCAATTAACCTCAGATATGCAGATGACACCACCCTTACGGCAGAAAGTGAAGAGGAACTAAAAAGCCTCTTGATGAAAGTGAAAGAGGAGAGCGAAAAAGTTGGCTTAAAGCTCAACATTCAGAAAACGAAGATCATGGCATCTGGTCCCATCACTTCATGGGAAATAGATGGGGAAACAGTGCAAACAGGGTCAGATTTTATTTTTTTGGGCTCCAAAATCACTGCAGATGGTGAGTGCAGCCATGAAATTAAAAGACGCTTACTCCTTGGAAGAAAAGTTATGAGCAACCTAGATAGCATATTCAAAAGCAGAGACATTACTTTGCCAACTAAGGTCCATCTAGTCAAGGCTATGGCTTTTCTAGTGGTCATGTATGGATGTGAGAGTTGGACTGTGAAGAAGGCTGAGCGCCGAAGAATTGATGCTTTTGAACTGTGGTGTTGGAGAAGACTCTTGAGAGTCCCTTGGACTGCAAGGAGATCCAACCAGTCCATTCTGAAGGAGATCAGCCCTGGCATTTCTTTGGAAGGAATGATGCTAAAGCTGAAACTCCCGTACTTTGGCCACCTCATGCGAAGAGTTGACTCATTGGAAAAGAGTTTGATGCTGGGAGGGATTGGGGGCAGGAGGAGAAGGGGACGACAGAGGATGAGATGGCTGGATGGCATCACTGACTCGATGGACATGAATCTGAGTGAACTCTGGGAGTTGGTGATGGACAGGGAGGCCTGGCGTGCTGTGATTCATGGGGTCGCAAAGAGTCAGACACGACTGAGCAACTGAACTGAATTAAACTGAATGGAAGTAACTAGACAGAACTGTCCTCAACAGAAATTACTCTCAATATTTTGATGCTTTTTTTGGAGATCCAGTGTGAGCCTCATTTATAAATTTATTGCTAAACATAAAGGACAAAGGACACACAACTTTAGCATTAGAATAAGTTGTCAATTCCAAAATGTTCTCTTAGTTGCTTTTCCATAATACTACTTAGATAGTAGAAGAAGCTGTTCGTTCTTCTTACTAGAACAGGGCTAACTGCATTTCCTAGGCTTTTTTGCCATTAGCTATGTGGTCCGGTGATTGGATTCTAGGCATTGCAATGTGACTCTCAGGTCTGTTTCCTTCCCACGCCCAAAATTAATCTTCTATGCTCTTTTGAATTTGCTAATCTTTCCAAGATCCTCACTACTCTTTACCAAATATGAAACATGTAGAAAAATAATATTACAATTGTAGGTTTTAATAATCCAGATTAGTTGGATTAGTGGATTAATAATAATAAAAATAATGATCCACTAATTAGCTAGATTAGTAACTATCCATAACTAGGTATCCAACAGACAATTCTGAACATCTCTGGAGAAAGCACAGTGGATTGGGAAAACTAAGTTGTCTATTCATGTTACATATAATAGTATGTAAACAATTTCTTAACAACATTTTTAAATAAAATAAATAGAGAATGTTCTCAATTATAGGTGCCAAAACCAAGGAAATAAATTATGTTTTATGTCCAAACAACAGAGTTTAGATTTTAAATGTTAACAATAATTCCAGTTGGCATTTTAGTTGCACAAGAAGTTATTAACTTAATAAGAAAATTTCAACAGAAAAACATACCCCTTTTAACACAGCAGTGTCCCAATAAACCTAATTCACTAAAAATTATCTGCTGTAATTTATAAGAGCACTTATTGAGATGAATCACTTGTAGAGGTAATTATCCTCATTTATTGAAAATTATGGAAAAAATGTGAAGAAAACATTTTTTTAACTGAAGGAAATACATTGTAGTGAATTAAATCCTCAGCATAACCACACACATACACAGAAACTCATATATTCACTGCTATATTCAATCATTTTAGTGCTTTAACACTTTCTATTTTTCTAATTCATTTGAATTATCTATGTTGTTTCATATAGTTTATTTCCTTTATTCCATTCACATCTGCATTATCTAGATATTTTGAACATATTATATAATCTATTCCAAATGCTAGTGTGTTTCCTTGTATACTTTTTTTTTAAAGAATCTTAAATGTAGGAGGCAAAATGAGTGCTTCTTATCTACTTTTAAATATATAATGTATATCTAGGTTTAGAGATAAATATGAAGTGTTATGAAAAGTTAAATTTGGCACATTAGAACAGGTCTATTTAAAATTGGAGATCTTGATTTTTTAAAATATAAATGTATTTATGTTAATTGGAGGTTAATTACTTTATAATATTGTACTGGTTTTGCCATACGTTAACATGATTTTTTTTTTTTAATTGACATGTCTTTTATTTAAAAGTGCATATTCAGTCCCTGGGCTTCCCAGGTGATGCTAGTCGTAAAGAACCTGCCTGCCAATGTAGGAGATGTTAAGAGACGCAGGTTCAATCCCTGGGTCAGGGAGATCCTCTGGAGGAGGTATGGCAACCCACTCCAGTATTCTTGCCTGAAGAATCCCATGGACAGAGAAGCCTGGTGATCTACAGTCCACAGGGTCAAAAAGAGTCAGACAGGACTGAAGTAACTTAATACGCATGCATTTAGCCCCTAAATCCTCATTATATGTGGTATCCTACACATCTACATGAGCTTCTCTGATCTGAGTCCTAATCTCATCTTTCCTCTGCTGCAACTGTCTGTGGTATAATCATACTGGTCTTTTAGTTCCTTAAGTGTACAAAAGTCACTTTGACATTTGGACATGAAATAAATTATCACTGAATACAGTTCACACTCAGTATCCATGGGTTCTGCATCCATGGATTCAATCACCATGTATCAAAAATATTTGAAAAAAATCCGAAATGTTTAAAAAAGCAAAACTTGGGCTTACTATGCACTGACAACTATTTACCCAGCATTTATATTGTATTAGGCATTATACAGGAGACTAAGAGGTGACTGAGTATTTTGGATCATACTCACAGGTTATATGCAAATGCTATACCATTTTAAGGGACTCCTCGAATTTTGGTATCCCTTGGTAGGTCCTAGAACAAAATCCCCAGAGATACTCGGGGCCAACTCTATTTTTATCATGTCTCATTAAATGTTTGTTGAATCAACTGGTGATTTGTAAAGTTGAGGTGAGTCTTAAGGGGACCCAGAATAAATCATTTTTGTTTGACCATTCTAACACGGTTAATCTTGACTTATTAGTTTAAATGTAGGACTAAAATAATGATTTATAAGCATTTGATATATAAACACTTTTGCTAAGCAACAAAAACAGGATACACTACAGTATGTTGAACATGACCTAATCTAAAAATATATATATATAAAAGAATTAAATATGAAACATACCAGCGATTGCCTCATAGTGATGGAAAGTTAAAAGGTGTTTTTACAAATTTTTGTAGAGCTTTTAATCCTTCAAATTAGTTGGTAAATATGTTATGGTCAGCTAAACAAACAAAAATTATATAAAATGAAAAATAATTTTCAGCATTTTTGTATTACTAATGTTACAATTGATTTTATCTGATTTAATCTGAGAGGTCTGGTGGCTCAGAGGTTAAAGCATCTGCCTCCAATGCGGGAGACCCGGGTTCAATCCCTGAGTCGGGAAGATCCCCTGGAGAAGAAAATGGCAACCCACTCCAGTATTCCTGCCTGGAAAATCCCATGGACGGTGAAGCCTAGTATGTTACAGTCCACGGGGTTGCAAAGAGTCAGACACGACTGAGCGACTTCACCTTCACCTAATCAGAGTACTGGATGAAATTCCAAAATAAACATTTTCATAAAATACATATTTAAATATAATAACGTTTGAAATCAAGTTTAGGTGATCATAAAAGTGGAAAACCATGTTAGAAATACATAGCAACAAATCCACCTGCAACTCCCAATCCCAATTCCAGAAAAATAAATGACCCAATCAAAAAACGGGCCAAAGAACTAAATAGACATTTCTCCAACGAAGACATATGGATGGCTAACAAACACATGAAAAGATGCTCAACATCACTCATTATCAGAGAAATGCAAATCAAGACCACAATGAGGTACCATTTCACACCAGTCAGAATGGCTGCTATCCAAAAGTCTACAAGCAATAAATGTTGGAGAGGGTATGGATAAAAGGGAACCCTCTTACACTGTTGGTGAGAATGCAAACTAACACAGCCACTATGGAGAACAGTGTGGAGATTCCTTAAAAAAACTGGAAATAGAGCTGCCTTATGACCCAGCAATCCCGCTGCTGGGCATACACACTGAGGAAACCAGAACTGAAAGAGACACGTGTACCCCATTGTTCATCGCAGCACTGTTTATAATAGCCAGGACATGGAAGCAACCTAGATGTCCATCAGCAGATGAATGGATAAGAAAGCTGTGGTACATATACACAGTGGAATATTACTCAGCCATTAAAAAGAATACATTTGAATCAGTTCTAATGAGGTGGATGAAACTGGAACCTATTATACAGAGTGAAGCCAGAAAGAAAAACACCAATAGAGTATACTAATGTATATATATGGAATTTAGAAAGATGGTAATGATAACCGTGTATGAGAGACAGCAAAAGAGACACAGATGTATAGAACAGACTTTTGGACTTTGTGGGAGAGGGAGAGGGTGGGATGATTTGGGAGAATGGCATTGAAACATGTATAATATCATGTAAGAAACGAATCACTAGTCTAGGTCTAGGTTTGATGCAGGATACAGGATGCTTGGGGCTGGTGCACTGGGATGACCCAGAGAGATGGCATAGGGAGGGAGCGGGGGTGGTTCAGGATTGGGAATGCATGTACACCCGTGGTGGATTCATGTTGATGTATGGCAAAACCAACACAGTATTGTAAAGTAAAATAGAAAAAAAAAAAAAGGAAAAAAGAAATACTTAGCAACAAATCCACCTGCAACTCCCATGAAAGCCATTCCAAGCTATGTAGCTTTAAGGAAATCACGTAGTTGTATGGGTTGGCCAAAAAGTTTGTTCAGATTTTTCCATAAGACATGGACAAATGAACATTTTGGCCAATCCAATATCACTGAAGATCATCAACATTTATCTGTCATGATCTGAGAGAGTAGCCTTTGACATGTAACATACTAATCACCAGGCCCATGTAACTTTCAAAAAATTTTGTTTTCAGTGATTTTCTTCAAATAATAATAAAGACAGTCAAATATTTAGAGGGGGGGTTGGATTTCATGTTTGGACAATGTAAAGGAGAGATTTACAATGTAAATTTGGACAATGTAAATGACAGACTTTACTTTTGGGGGCTCCAAAATCACTGAAGATGGTGACTGCAGCCATGAAATTAAAAGAGGGTTACTCCTTGGAAGAAAAGTTATGACCAACCTACACAGAATATTAAACAGCAGAGACATTACTTTGCCAACAAAGCACCATCTAGTAAAAGCTATGGTTTTTCCAGTAGTCATGTGTGGAAATGAGAGTTAGACTATAAAGAATGCTGAGTACCAAAGAATTGATGCTTTTTTTTTAAATTTTTATTTTTATTTTACTTTACAATACTGTATTGGTTTTGCCATACATTGACATGAATCAGCCACAGGTGTATACGAGCTCCCAATCCTGAATCCCCTTCCCACCTCCCACCAGATATCATCTCTCTGGATTATCCCCGTGCACCAGCCCCAAGCATCCTGTATCTTGTATCGAACATAGACTGGCACTTCGTTTCTTACATGATAGTATACATGTTTCAATGTCATTCTCCCAAATCATCCCACCCTCTCCCTCTCGCACGGAGTCCAAAAGTCCGTTCTATACATCTGTGTCTCTTTTGCTGTCTCACATACAGGGTCATCATTACCATCTTTCTAAATTCCATATATATACATTAGTATACTCTATTGGTGTTTTTCTTTCTGGCTTACTTCACTCTGTATAATCGGCTCCAGTTTCATCCATCTCATTAGAACTGATTCAAATGTATTCTTTTTAATGGCTCAGTAATACTCCGTTGTGTATATGTACCACAGCTTTCTTATCCATTCATCTGCTGATGGACATCTAGGTTGCTTCCATGTCCTGGCTATTATAAACAGTGCTGCAATGAACATTGGGGTACATGTGTCTCTTTCAATTCTGGTTTCCTCAGTGTGTATGCCCAGCAGTGGGATTGCTGGGTCATAATGCAGTTCTATTTGCAAATTTTTAAGGAATCTCCACAAAAAAATTGATGCTTTTGAACTGTGGTTTTAGAGAAGACTCTTGAGAGTCCCTTGTACTGCAAGGAGACCCAACAAGTCTGTCCTAAAAGAAATCAGTCCTGAATATTCATTGGAAGGACTAATGCTGAAGCTGAAACTCCAATACTTTGGCCACCTGATGCGAAGAACTGACTCATTGGAAAAGATCCTGATGCTGGGAAAGATTGAAGGCAGGAAGAGAAGGGGACAACAGAGGATGAGATGGTTAGATGGCATCACCGACTCAATGGACATGAGTTTGTGTAAACTCTGGGAACTGGTGATGGACAGGGAGGCCTGATGTACTGCGGTCTATGGGATTGCAAAGAGTTGGACATGACTGAGTGACTGAACTTAAATAAAAGATATCCTTCAGGTATCCAAAAGACGAAGTTGAATGAGAAGCTGGATATGGGAACATCAAGGCCAGTGGACAGGCTGGTGGTAAAAAAGCACATTTGGAAGTTTCCAGCATGTCAAAGGAATTACAGCTTGGAAATAGAGAAAACTTAGAGAGTGGCTAAAAATGGAAATAAAACGGTGACCTAAGATGAAGTCTTCGGGTACTCAGACATTGAGAAGTTATTGAGTACATGAATAAAAGAGCTTGCAATAATAATAATAATAATAAAAAGGTGGCTAGTGAAGTGGGAACTGCCATGAGAGTTATTGTGAGAAAACAAAATATTGAATTTGGTAGGAGACGGCAATGGCACCCCAACTCCAGCACTCTTGCTTGGAGATCCCATGGATGGGGGAGCCTGGTAGGCTGCAGTCCATGGGGTTGCGGGGAGTCGGACGTGACTGAGCGACTTCACCTTCACTTTTCACTTTCATGCTTTGGAGAAGGAAATGGCAACCCACTCTAGGGTTCTTGCCTGGAGAATCCCAGGGATGGGGAGCCTGGTAGGCTGCCGTCTATGGGGTCGCACAGAGTTGGACATGAGTGAAGTGGCTTAGCAGCAGCAGCACTAATCTGTAACTACAATGTAATAAACAAAATTTGGGGCGTCCCGTGATATGCTAGTGGTAAATAACACACCTGCCAATGCAGGATACTTAAGAGATATAGGTATAATCCTGGGTTGGGAAGATCCCCTGGAGGAGGGCATGGCAACCCACTCCAGTATTCTTGCCTGGAGAATCCCATGGACAGAGGAGACTGGTAGGTTACAGTCCATAGGGTTGCACAGAGTCAGACTCAACTGAAGCAGCTTAGAAAGCATGGCACAGCAAACATAAAAATTATTATTGACTTCAATGAATAAAAAGTCATCTAGAGGTAATAGTAAGGTTTTTGATAATGGATCAGGTGAACTGAACCTAACAAGGCAATATCTGTCAATGATAAAGAACGTCATGAGAATACCAATCACTATAAAAAGAATAATCACAAGATGAGAAAAGTGTACATCAGCAAGCATCCTGACAAATATGGTGAAGTGATTAAGATCAAGAAATAAGTAAACTGTATACAATATCAGGAAAATGGTTAATGGTCAGGACAATCAACATAGCTTCAGCCAGGACCATGGTATCTGATCAATCTCACTGTGAATCTCAACACAAGTAATACAAACTCTCTGGGTCTTTATCTAAATGTGAAATGAGGAAAATTACAATACCTACCTCATAGTGTTCTTTATATGAAGAAAGTAAGATCATAAAATACTTACCACAATCCCCAACTCAGCACTTGATCCATAATAACTAACAACACTGTTACCACAACAGGCTTCCCAGGTGGTGCTAGTGGTACGGAACTCACCACTAGTCAACTGGGATTCAAGTCAGGTGTTCCTGATTCTAAGTGATCTCTTTTTATTCTTTCAAATAGTAAGATCTTTAATAGATCTGTTATAAAAGAAGTTCATGTATTAGTTGGATTCCAAGATCTTTGAGAACACGTTCAACCCTGAAATGTCTGGGAAATGTGATCAAATGATGAATCATTTTAAAGTTGGATTCTACCTTTCTTAACAACTAGGAAATCCTGCACTGTAATTACAATTATTTCTGTGATGATCCAAAATATTTAGTGCCTTCCCTATGAATGTCCTCATATATAACTTCATTGCCCATATGTACATGGTATGGGCTTCCCAGATAGCACTAGTGGTAAAGTCCACGGCATGAATGCTAAGTCACTTTAATCATGTCTGACTCTTTGTGACTCTGTGGACCATAGCCTGCCAGGTCCTCTCTCCATGGGATTCTCCAAGCAAGAATACTGGAGTGGATTGCGATGCCCTCCTCCAGGGGATCTTCCCAACACAGGGATCCAACTCTCATCTCTTATGTCTCTGGCATTAGCAGACGGGTTCCTTACCAGTGGGTAGGTGGCACTTGGGAAGCCCAGTGGTATAGAATCTGTCTGCTAATGCAGGAGAGGTAAGAGATGTGGGTTCAATTCCTGGGTCAAGAAGATCCCCTGGAAGATGGCATGGAAACACTTTTCAGTATTCTTGCCTGGAGAATCTCATGGGCAGATAAGGCTGGCAGTTTATGGTCCATAGGGTTGCAAAGAGTCAGACACACCTGAAACGACTTATGATGCACACTTTCACGCACATGGTGTAACATGACAATAAAAGTCATTCAGGCTTCTTTGGTTATTGTATATAATTCCCCATTAAAGGATGGTACAGCAATATATAAGAAATGATATAGGTTTGATAAGAGAAACAACATTGTTTATATACTATAGACAAGTTATTGGACTGATTTGAGACTTAGTGTTCTCTCCATTTGTCAGAGTAGATAATGCTCACTAAATTTTACATATTTTCTCTTTCACTTCCAGCCCCATTTCCAGTTAAGCAGATACATGTGACAAGATGTGAGCAAGTGTTACAAACTGAAGAGACATGTCATTTCTAGGGTGAAGCATAAAGGGAGTAGGTGTGAGTTTCAGTGTGAATTCTGTGCTGTGTTCTGTAGTGCAAAAGGTCCCCTGCTGAGATGGTAAAACCACAAAAATCCCAGAAGGTTTAATTCCTGAATGACTTCAAGAGCAAAAACTGATGAGTCACCTAGACCACAGCAGAATTTTCCTGAGCAGGAGATAAATTTTGGCTTTTCTTAAACCACTGAGATTTGGAGATCTTTTATTAATACGGCATACCCATGCTATCTCGACAGATCTCCTTCTCATTCAGAAAAAGATGACAGTTCCATGTGGTTGTAGAGAAAAAGAACATGAATGAACTAGAAAAATAAGTATGTGCAAGAAAAGGTAATTATGAATATTGCTATTAGGAAGTAAGTCTTTTTGACTCATGTCATAAGAGAATTGTCAAGCTGCCTTTCATATAATGAAAGAAATAATACATTTGTACTCCTGATATCACCTTGCAATATTCTCCTAATAACTATCATTTCAGATTTAAAAGATTACATTGTTACTATAAGGAAATCTATAATCAATTGCACAAATACATTTATTTAGATTTAAAATTGATCATTCCTTCAAGCATTCAGATTACATAGTTGAGATTATATTCTTTGTTAAGAAATATATTGACTATGATCCTGAAATTGAACATGAGATAAAATTTTAAAATAATATATATCAAATGCTCTTGATTACTGACTTTGCTGAGAAACCAGTATGGTGTTCATTTTAGTTAAGAATTTTTTTTTTTAATTGTCAAAACAAAATGCCTAGTATAAATATGGGCTTTCTAAATATGTATACCTTTTCCACAGCAATTTTTTGGCACCTATTACATAGGAACATGCTTCTGAAAATGAAGAATATAAACAAACACAGCTGTTAAAGATAAGTCACTTTATCTCCTCAGTTACTATCAGTAGATTTAAAGAATTTATGCTGGTAAAAAGAAGATACTTAAAAAGGATTCTTATTAGAGATGCTATGTCCTATATTGAATAAATTTGCCTTATGTTACTGCTTAACACAGACTTCAAAAGGTGTGAGAAAACTTAAATTATACTAAAGCCTTCTGAGAATAGCAAAGAAAATTAAAAGCTATGCATCTTATTCTGTTTCATAAAACCAGAGAAATGATTTAAATGTGATATAAAATATTGCTTTACCTGCAATATAAAATATGATGGGGTACTTTGTTTCTTAAACAAAACCTCTAAACCTCAAGTCACTAGATTAAAGTAGATTTACAATGCTAACTTAAGCATGGAATATGGCTCGTTTCTGTATATCATTTAGAAAACCATAAAAATATTTTCAAAAGACTATTATCTACTGTTTTTATCAGCAATATGCTAGGTGATAAATATGATGTTGTCACTGAATCAAAACATGTTTTTTTCAAATTTTCTCCTGATGTTGGAGACAAAGTCAAAGTTGTGGAGTCAAACGCACTGTCTACTCCAAAACCTGATTCATTCATTACCTTCTTTAATGAGCTAGTTAAATAATTAAGCAAATTAAAATATTTGTTTATTCATCTAAAATTATATATGCCTGGGTTTGGGATTGTAACCTTCATGATAGCCATGGCATTGAGTACATTATGACACTGAATATATAACAAACAACAGTAATGATAATAACTTCTCAGTAATTTTTGACAAGTCCTATTTGATCTGCTTCCTTGTTTTTTGAAACAGACTTCCAGTTGTTTTAGTATAATAAACACAAGTAACAGTTAGTAAAACACAATCTGTTTTAGACATATCCAAAATAACAGCAACCCTGGGCCATCATGCTTGGGAGTTTATAATCAATGTTCAAATCCCAAACCCACCCCTCCTTTTCAAAATTACTTCAAGAAACCAACCCTTTCCATAAATCACATTTGTTCCTGGCTGTCAGTTCTCAGATGGACTGAATTCACATCATGTGATTGACAATCTTAAGAACTACACAAGTTAGAAGAGTCTCTCCTCAGTGTTTTGAATATAATTATATAATTCTAAATAATAATACCCATTGAAGGTCAAATATTGGACTTGACTTCAGCAATAGTTTATTTTTTGCTGTTTCTAAATATGTATCTTTATTTATTCTTTAACCTTTCTTGGTACCTGGGTAATATTGATTAACAATGTTGTGTCACTTTCTACTGTAGAGCAAAGTAAATCAGTTAGATACACACATCCACTCTTTTTAAGATTCTATTCACATATAGGTCATTAGAGAGTACTGAGTAGAGTTCCCTGTGATATACAGTAGGTCTTTATTAGTTATCTATTTAATATATAGTAGTGTGTATATGTCAATCCCAATCTCTCAGTTCATCCCACCCTGTTCCCCCGACCCCTTTGCCCTTTGGTAACCAAAAATTTGTTTTCTACTTCTGAGACTCTATCTACGTTTTAAAGATAGGCTCATTTGTACTATTTCTTTATATTCCACATATAAGCAACATTGTATGATATTTGTCTTTGTCTGAATTACTTCACTCAGTATAACAATCTCTAGGTCCAGCCATGTCATTGCAAATGGCATTATATCATCCTTTTTGAACAACAGACTGGTTCCAAATAGGAAAAGGAGTATGTCAAGGCTGTATATTGTCACCCTGCTTTAACTTATATGCAGAGTACATCATGAGAAACGCTGGACTGGAAGAAGCACAAGCTGGAATCAAGATTGCCAGGAGAAATATCAATAACCTCAGATATGCAGATGACACCACCCTTATGGCAGAAAGTGAAGAGGAACTCAAAAGGCTCTTAATGAAAGTGAAAGTGGAGAGTGAAAAAGTTGGCCTAAAGCTCAATATTCAGAAAACGAAGATCATGGCATCTGGTCCTATCACTTCATGGGAAATATATGGGGAAACAGTGCAAATAGTGTCAGACTTTATTTTTTTGGGCTCCAAAATCACTGCAGATGGTGAGTGCAGCCATGAAATTAAAAGACGCTTACTCCTTGGAAGAAAAGTTATGACCAACCTAGATAGTATATTCAAAAGCAGAGACATTATTTTGCCGACTAAGGTCCGTCTAGTCAAGGCTATGGTTTTTCTAGTGGTCATGTATGGATGTGAGAGTTGGACTGTGAAGAAGGCTGAGCGCCGAAGAATTGATGCTTTTGAACTGTGGTGTTGGAGAAGACTCTTGAGAGTCCCTTGGACTGCAAGGAGATCCAACCAGTCCATTCTGAAGGAGATCAGCCCTGGCATTTCTTTGGAAGGAATGATGCTAAAGCTGAAGCTCCAGTACTTTGGCCACCTCATGCGAAGAGTTGACTCATTGGAAAAGACTCTGATGCTGGGAGGGATTGGGGGCAGGAGGAGAAGGGGACAACAGAGGATGAGATGGCTGGATGGCATCACTGACTCGATGGACATGAGTCTGAGTGAACTCCGGGAGTTGATGATGGACAGGGAGGCCTGGCGTGCCGGGATTCACGGGGTTGCAAACAGTCAGACATGACTGAGTGACTGAAATGAACTGAACTGAATATTCTATTTTCTTTATTCTTTCTCTGTTGATAGACATTTAGTTTACTTCCATGTTCTCTCTATTGAGAATAATGCTACAATGAACATTGGGGTGCATGCATCTTATTGAATCATGGTTTTCTCTGGATATGTGGAAACAGAAAAGATCCCAAATAGCCAAATCAATCTTGAGAAGGAAAAAAAGAGCTGAAGGAATCAGAGTCCCTGACCTCACACTATACTACAAAACTACAGTAATGGTATTGGCAGAAAAACAAAAATGTAGATCAATAGAATGGGATAGAATGTCCAGTGATAAATCCATGTAGCTATGATCATTGAATCTATGACAAAAGAGGCAAGAATATATACAATGGACATAAGACAGTCTCTTCAATAAGTCGTGCTGGGAAACCTGGACAGTTACAGGTAAAAATGTGATATTCAAACATTTTCTATCATCAAACAGAAAAGTAAACTCAAAAGGGATTAAAAACCTAAATATATGATCAGATACTGTAAAACTCTTGGAGGAAAACATATCAGATCACTCTTTCACATAAATCACAGCAAAGTCTTCTTTGATCCACTTCCTAGAAGAATGAAAATAATAAATAAATAAACAAATGGGACATAATTAAATTTAAACATTTTTGTATGGCAAAAGAAAATATAAAATGAAAAATCAACTGGTTGAATAGACTTTCTCTGAAGAAGACATTCAGACGGCCAATAAACACATGTATAGATGCTCAGCATCACTAGTTATTAGAGAAACGCAAACAAAAATACACTGAATTATGACCTCACACGTGTGAGAATGGCCATTATCAAATAATCTATAAACAATAAACGTTGGGGAGTGGTTTTGGAGAAAAGGGAACCCTCATACTATTGTTGGTGGGAATGTAAACTGGTATAGCCATTATGGAGAACAGTTTGGAGATTCCTTAAAAAACTAAAAATAGAGCTACCATATGATCGAGCAAAACTTAACTCAATACCTAGAAGGCAAGATTAGAAATTAACTTAAATATAGTATTATGTATTAAACTAAAAGAAAAAAATACATCTTTAATACTAATCATTATAGATGTGAACACAATCTGATTTTACTTAAGCAATATGATATTCAAAATATAGTGTATATGTGCATACACTCTCATACACAGACCCACAAACTATCTATTTTACCAAATAAACCATAAAGACAATTACAATTATTGACTTTTCTCTGTGTCTTTTATATCAGTTAGTTATTAGCAAGATTACTGTATTTTCAACATCTTTTTTTTTTTTTTTGGCATCCCCTTCACCTTTCTGTTCTAAATAAACTTGGTTTTCTCCATGTTTTCTCTGTTGCCTTCTCAGTAGTCATCTTCTCTCTACAGTACTTTTCAGGCTGGGAAGGGAGATAAATATATTCTTTGTTCCTCATTACTGCTTCCAGAAGTTTAGCCTTCTATCCTCTAAGTAGCCCAGTTTTGAAGGAAGATCAGGCCATCAGTCTACACAGCCCTCTAAACCTTCTGGTCTTTCATACTTCTAGAGTCACTACCCTTATTCTTTGATTTTAACAACTAGCTACTGTCTCCTCCCTCTCACAGGAATCTGGAAATCTTTGGTGATAACAATAACAAGACAGCAATTGTTCCAATCACCTTTCCTTTCAGTTCAAAAACCTTCTTTATGCTAATAATCTAGCTACTCACTATGTACTATAACCACTCAATACTGTATCACATCATTATTAAGACCTTCATTTGCTACATTATAGAAATTTTACACAGCACATTCTTCAACCTCCACTTTCTATTTTCTGGATCACTCATTCCAGTACTTGATTCCACAAAAACCCTCTAATCTATTGACCCTGGCAGCTTTTCACTCTTCTTCCTCTCCTGTTCTTGTTACATCCTTACTCAACATAGATAGTATAGATTTTTGGATAAATGCTCCTTTGCATACATTGTTAATATATCCCTTTCTTCTCTCCTCTAACAAATCCCTGACTCTGGTTAAATTTTTAACCTAGTTGCTCTTTTCTGTATCTGAGCAGCTGATAACTTCTAAAGACAAAATACAGAGTCTCCCAAATACTGTATTAACTTCATTTTTGTACATCTCTTGGTTTTCTCCTCCAAATTTTCTCCCTCTGCTTATGTTTTTTTCCATGGCAGAAATAAATAGCACAGATACATTTTTTTTTTTTAATTCTCAAGCCAAAATCCTTGCAATCACCCTCAACTTCTGTTTCTCATATCCCACCTCATATATCCAGACTCATACCTCATTTCAACCCCTCTGTATTACCATGGTCCAGCCACAATCCACTCTCACTGGGATTACTACAATGGTCTGTTTCTAATCCCTTTGTCACCCTAAAGTTTATTTTCCTTGATGCAGTCAATTGATTCTTTAAAAAACTATACCAAAACATGTCCTTCTTCTGCTTACTATTCCAAGGCTTCAGTCTCACTCAAACCAGAAGTCTTTCAGGTAATCTACAAGAGCCTACATGACCTGATTCTACCCATCTACCCACACCCTCATCCTAGTCACTGCTCCTTCACTGCCTCTCTCAGCACCACATCTAACCTTATTCCTCAATGCATGCTCCCCTGACCAGCAGAATTCACATCACCAGGGAGACTGCTATGATTGCAGGCATTCAGGCCCCACAGCACATTCTTTACAGAATATGCACGAGAATTCTCTTGTGGTCCAGTGGCTAGGACTCTGTATTTCTGCTGCAGGGGCATGGGTTCAATCCCAGGCCTGCGAACTAGTATCCCACAATTCATGCGGAATGGCTAAATAACAAAGAAAAAAAAAAAAAAAAACCTGGAATCTTCATTTTAAAAGGAACACTGGACAATCTGTATGCACTTTATGAAGATCACAGATGTGGGTATTACTTGTGTAGGGATATTTTAGTTGATGTTTAACAATTAAAAATAAGCTTAATTCCCCTTATTCAAAATGAAGGAAGAGATTCCCTTCTCTTCTATTTTTGTTAGAACAGTTACCTTAGAAAACATGTCAGTCTCTTTGAAATGTATATGAATCTTTTAGAAAAGTTTTGGAAAGAAGACTTTTGTTAGTTTTAAGGCTTAAAAATGGCTTTCTCAAGGACTTGGAAGCCATTTGTTTGAAATGTAAATATCAAGGAAAATAGTACTCTCATCTCCCAATTTTTCTGGAAAGGCAAGAGCCTAACTTCAGTGGCTATCCTGCTCTAAGTTGCAAAACTACTTACAAAAATAGAAGTTTGTTTGTTTTGGTACAGATAAAGCCGAGAAGGTAGCATAGATGGTCACTCACATTAATGGTAAAATTAGGATGAACTATGTATGACTTCTGTTTTATTGACTATGCCAAAACTTTTGACTGTGTGGATCACAACAAACTGTGGAAAATTCTTCAAGACATGTGAATACAGACCACCTGACCTGCCTCCTGAGAAATCTGTGTGCAAGTCAAGGAGCAACAGTTAGAACTGGACATGAAACAATAGATTGGTTCCAAATCAGGAAAGGAATATGTCAAGGGTGTATATTGTCACCCTGCTTATTTAACCTTTATGCAGAGTACATCATGCAAAATGCCAGGCTGGATGAAGCACAAGCTGGAATCAAGATCGCTGGGAAAAATATAAAAAAAACCTCAGATATGCAGATGACACCATCCTTATGGCAGAAACCAAAGAAGAACTAATGAGTCTCTTGATGAAAGTGAAAGAAGATAGTGGAAGAGTTGGCTTAAATCTCAACCTTCAGAAAACTAAGATCATGGCATCCAGTCCCATCACTTCATGGCAAACAGATGGGGAAACAACAGAGATTGTGAGATAGTTTTTTTTTTAATATAAATTTATTTATTTTAATTGGAGGTTAATTACTGTACAATATTGTATTAGTTTTGCCATACATCAACATGAATCTGCCATAGGTATACAGGTGTTCCCCATCCTGAACTCCCCTCCCTCCTCCCTCCCCGTACCATCCCTCTGGGTTGTCTCAGTGCACCAGCCCCAAGCATCCAGTATCATGCATCGAACCTGGACTGGGGGCTCCAAAATCACTGCAGATGGTGACTGCAGCTATGAAATCAAAAGACACTTGCTCCTCGGAAGAAAAGCTATAACCAACCTAGACAGCGTATTAAACAGCAGAGACATTACTTTACCAACAAAGGTCCATCTAGTCAAAGCTATGATTTTTCCAGTAGTCATGTATGGATGTGACAGTTGGACTATAAAGAAAACTGAACACCAAATAATTGATGCTTTTGAACTGCGATGTTGGAGAAGACTCTTGAGAGTCCCTTGCACTACAAGGAGATCAAACCTGTCAATCCTAAAGGAAATCAGTCCTGAATATTCACTAGAAGGACTGATGCTGAAGCTGAAACTCCAATACTTTGGCCATCTGATCCAAAGAGCCGACTCATTGGAAAAGACGCTGATGCTGGGAAAGATTGAAGGCAGGATGAGAAGCGTACAACAAAGGATGAGGTGTTTGGATGGCATCACTCAATGGACATGAGTTTGAGTGAGCTCTGGGACTTTGTGATGGATAGGGAAGCCAGACATGCTGCAGTCCACGGCATCTCAAAGAGTTGGACATGACTGAGCAACTGAACTAAATGCATGACTTCTTACTTGAGAACTATTTACTATTTATTTTTAGAACACACATAAAATGAGTAGTATTTAATTGGCTAAATAAGTGGTGAGATTTTTGTTTCTGTAATCACTTAGCTGATTATTTGTGATGTAATGTCATATTCTAGTTCAATGCTTATTCATAAAAAGTTGTTTTCTTTCTCTACTGCCTTTGTGGAGAAGATTCCTGGGATGGGAGAAGGTTTTGTTTTTAATTTTATTTCCCTGATATTTACAAGTCATAACCTGGAAGTTTAGGGGCTGCACATTAATCTTCCCTGGTGGCTTCCCCAGTGGCTTAGATTGTAAAGAATCTGCCTACAATGCAGGAGAACCTGGGTTCATTTCCTGGGTTGGGGATCCCCTGGAGAAGGAAATGGCAATCAACTAGATTATTCTTCCTTGGAAAATTCCACAGACAGAGGAGTCTGGTGGGCTCTAGTCCATGGGGCTGCGGAGCCAGTAAAACTTTCACTTTCACTCAGATATCTAAATCTTATCTTTTGCTCAAACTAAATTTAACCACCTTGGCATCCTTAAGTTCCTTAAATTCTGTAAATACTTTAAATTGCTGCTGTTTTCTCTGCACTCACACTCATCCCTAAGATGAATTTCAGTTAAGAAAACTGCTAACTTATCAAATATTTTTCTTCACTATTTTACTGGGGAAAAAAAAAAAAAACCAATTACTCCATTCCCTTTGTTTCTAATTTCCCTTTCTTTATAAATACCTAATATAATATTTTTTGATTTTTTTATTTTCAAAAATTATTTTAAATATATTTTAATTGGAGGCTAATTACTTTACAATATTGTATTGGTTTTGCCATACATCAACATGAATTTTTAAAAATCTCTTTTGTTTTTTCAATCATCAGAATATTAACTCTGTTAGAACAGAAATACTATTTATTTTTTTCTCATCTCTATCTAGCCCAGCACCTAGAACAGTTCCCTTTTTCATGGTACATGTGCAATGAATCATTGCAACCTATATTACAGTGTAAATGGTCATTCATATGAATGTGTTAATGATCCTAATCAAATGCTTAAAAATATTTAGTTTTCCACTCAAAAAAATAAAGCTATCAAACCAATTATTCTAGGTTGTACATTATGGTGATTTCAATGACAACTACTATTCAAAGTATTGCTGCAAAATAAAATATGAGAAGCAAATTAAATCTCTTTCTTGTTCTCCTTTTAAATTTCTGTTCGTGATTCTTCCCTTTGTCTCTTAGCCAACCTGAGATTTCCAGCTCTCGCTGTCTTGATTGCTCTGATGACCTCAATCAAAAGGCAATTACCTACTGAGGGTGGAAGGTAATTATTCCTTTCAAGCAGAAATTGAACATACCTAAATAGCTGCAGTTCTTTTCAGGATGGCATTATTACCACAAAATTTGACTCTAGAAATTTGTGAGGTATGTAAAATCTATGATAAGTTGTTGATTTATTTGCAGGATTTGCAGGGCAGCTATGTTTTTTTTTTTTTTTTCCCACTAAAAGCCATCTTTCTAAAAGCCAGAATAAATAAGGGAGTGAATTGGATTTGGAGAAAGTAGATTTGCTCAAATTTCTAAATTAGACTTACACAGAAAAGATCATTCTAAGTTAATTTTATTGGACTAGGGAAATCCTTCAGAGACTTCACACACACATATCATAAAATTCTGAAACATGCAATGCATTATCACTCAGAAATGGGAAAAATCATAGAAATGACAGATTATTTTCATACCTCAATACTATCATAAACCAAAATTATACAACATAAATCCCATTATTTAGAAATCTGAACGTACTAGAATTTTTAATTTTTTTAATATGAAATCAGTTCCACTGTGGGAGTTTCTAAGGTAGCTACTTGGAACAGGGAAGGAGAGAAAAATGCTTTCAGTCCTGCATCTATAAATGATCGGGAACCTACTGGAATTCCCTCGAATAGATTCCCCCATTCACATGTCCCCTGCTTGCTTCTTATTTGTAGAAAAGTTTTAGTCTCCCAGGCTTCCCTGAGTCACAAATGGCTGGCTCAAGAATTAATGGTTTAAAGAATGTAAACACATAGTAACAAACAAACAGAAAAGAAGTCAGGCGAGGAGAAAGTGAAAGTGAAGTCGCTCAGTCGTGTCCAACTGTTTGCGATCATACGGACTGCAGCCTACCAGGCTCCTCCCTCCATGGGATTCTCCAGGCAAGAGTACTGGAGTGGGTTGCCATTTCCTTCTCCAGGGGACCTTCCCGACCCAGGGATCAAACCCTGGTCTCTTGCATTCCAGGCAGACACTTTAATCTCTGAGCCACCAGGGAAGTCCAGGTGAGTAGAACTGGTAACAATTTAAACAGTAAATCAGTCATATGGCAGTCACAGAATCTTTAGTTACTCCCTGAAGGGCATAGTTAGTCGCTCAGTCATACCCGACTCTTTGTGATCCCATGGACGGCAGCCCTCTGTCCATGAGATTTTCCAGGCAAGGATACGGGAGTGGGTTGCCACTTCCTTCCCCAGGGGATCTTCCCAACCCAGGAATCGAAGCCAGGTCTCCTGCACTGCAGGCAGATTCTTTACCAACTGAGCTACAAGGGAAGCCATGACTGATGCACATTCTTGAGTTGTTTTGCAGATACTAAAACCCCACCAGATAGAAGTTAACTGTACAATGAACATGAGCACATAGCCTCCAGACCCGCTGGAGCCTAACAATTGATGATGTTAACATGTGTAATACTGATCCTGTGACGTCACCGCCAACCAGAGAATCATTCACAAGCTGATCCTGCACTCTGCAATGCTCACGCTCACCTTGCTTTAAAAACGTTTCCCTGAAACCATGAGCAGCCTGTACTCCTTGCTTGGCTCTTGCAATAAACCTTTCTCTTCTTCAGACTCTGATGTTCTGGTTTGTATGACCTCACTCTCCACTGGGCTCTTGAACTTCTCATTGTTCATTGGGCATTTGAACTTGGATTCAAAACCAATTTCTGTCACCTTTCTTATAGCTTCTTTCAACAATAAGAGTATATAGAGTAAATCTCCTTCCTATTTCCCTTGATAGCTTCTTTAAAATGAAACTAGAGCACTGGTCATTGAATTATTGTCAAAATCACTCAGCATTATAAATTATGTTCTAAATATGTGTTTATTTTATTCATTTCATTTTTCAGTACTACATAAACTCAGTAGTGGGATATGAAGTTGGTTGTTCACTCCAGTATCCCCAGAGCTTAAAATAGTGTCTAGCATATGTAGGAACTCTTTCAATATGTATTAAGAGAAACAATTCAATTAATAATATACAGCTAGGATCATACCCCAACTATAAAATAAAGCTCTTCTTATACTGCTTTTGTGGGCACTTTCTGATTAAAAAAAATATTATTTCTGATGAAAAAAATGAATTATAATGTTCAGGCAATAAAAGAGGGAGGTAGGAAAGGATGAGGAGGCATTTGAAAGTGGGGTCCTGCTGTGCATGATTCCCAGAAGCTACATTTCTGAGACAGTGCAACTGGGGAGTGGTGCTACATTTCCACGGACAACAAATGGCTACTATGCTGAGAACTGCTCCAATTTTCGGGCCCCATAAGGGCTAAACTCAAGTTGGAAATGGAAAATACTGTCAGAATTTTATTTCAGGTAAAAAAAGCTCCACTTTGCCTACATTTTCTTATGTAACCATAAGATCTGACAGTTATTAGTTAGGTAGCAATTTCTTTTAAACTCCCTCTGACTCACTGCTTTCAATATATCAGGTATTTAATGAAGTATTTTTCCATCATCATCTTATTTAATCCTCTCTGCAACTCAATTATGTAAGCATTATTATGCCCCCTTGCAGGCAAGGATTTTGAGGCTTAAGAGAGATATGTTGTTCAAGTTCTGGAAGTGCCAGGATTTGCGCTCTAGAATCTTGCTTTTTTTTTTTTTACAACAGTACAATAACTGTTCTAATTATTACCATTAACATTGAAATTCTATATATTGCATTTCAAGTTGAAATTTCTAATATCTGTGTTTTCATGCACACTGAAAAAATCCTATTTATTTTAACTTCAACTCATACTTGATATATACTTTTGGGGAGAATCTTTTCCCCATATTTTTAAATTTACTTTTTCCAAATATATTTCACTGAGCAAAATACAGCTGTATATTATTTTTTGCAAAGAAAACTGCATGACCGTTTATCCAAAATTCACTGAAGAGGTCTTTTGAACCAAACCAAGGTAACAGTCAATAGATTCATAGTTTTGCATCATAGAGAGTGTACTAAATCATTTCTAACAGTCTTTCAGCAATGGACACATTTTCCTAGCACCCTGCATTTACCCTGATTGCAGTCTTATGCTGCTCTATGTTAATTATCTATTCTCTTGTTTATGCTATGACTGCCTGGTGAACAGAGCTTCCATCTTGCTCCCTGCCACATACTCAATGAAGAACACCATTCTTGTTGCATAGCATTTGCTGAATATTTACTGATGTAATAAAAATAATTAATGGGCCTCTATGAGTTATTCAGAGAAGTAATTCATTGAAATATAAGGATAACAAGAGTTTATATAATTGCTTGTCAAGGAAATATCACAATAGAAAAATCTTGAAACAAGAATTGCCAGTCTACCACTAACTTGAATTTCCTCAGAAACTGCCATCAGTTTCTCTATCCTCCCTTCATTTTTTCCCACACTGCACAGCCCAAACTATTGTAAATAAAAGATACTACTGAAAAGCTGGACATGATACATACCATTCATTAGCTAAAGTCCATATAACTCTGGTTTAGGATTGTCCCTAATTTCATTGCTGTGAGGCTCTATATTTAACATTTGCAGCCCTAATAAATTAAAACAATCAATTAGCCCCTCCAGGCACAGCATGGTTTCAACACTCATTCAAAGTTAGAGAATAAAAGCAGAAGCAACCACTTAAACCAAAAATAAAGAAATGCAATAATTTAAAAAATAATTTTCAATAATATAAAATAAACCTTTCAATTACTGAGAATTTCCATTTATTTCATATCCTTTCAACCCATCAAAAGGCAAAGCACAAGCTCTAGAAAATGAGTGAGGTCACCATGTAAAGTGACATGGACTGTTCACATCTCCAGAGGGTACAATTCACGTTGACTGCAGTTTCAAAAGCATCCTGGGGCTGTGGAGTGCAGCTGCTCTGATACAGGTGATGGTGGCAGGATCTCTCTTCTCTGTGTAGTTGAAGAGCTTTTCTGAGAAATAGGAGGTGAGGAAGTGAAAATAATTTTTGTTGCTCACTTAACTTGGTACTTGCTTAATGACAGGCACTATGCTATGCAGACACTCTACATCCCTTACCGTGTATAATCTTCACTTTTATGGTTGGGATATTGAGTTTTGGAAGGAATAAGTAGAATTGCCATAGCTGGATAAGTAGAAAAACGTACGTTAACATACATGATTTGCCTAATTCCATACTCTACAATTCACATAGGTAGTTTCGTAACAAAGAACTTGCATGCCACCCAAGTGAATATGAACTTTGTCTGAAGGTGCTAGGGAGATAGAAGAATATTTATTCAAGACCATGACACAATTATATAGAAAATTTAGAAAATTAACTGGCATGAGTGGAAAGGATACTGGGTGGAATTTACTGAAGAGGCCAATGAGACTCAAATTGCCTGTCAGCTATAATAGTTCTTTGGGAAGAAGGAAACTACAAGGAATTACTTCTAAAGGCAGTTGATATGGCTTTCAAAACCAAGTGCACCAAGTTAATATCAATAATCAGGAATCACTGTCTATACTAAAAGACTCCAATAAGAAAATTACTTTTGGGTGAAGATAAAATAATTCAATCAAATATTCTCTACATGGAAAATTCAGAAGTAAGAAGCAGACAGAAAAGCAGAGATATCTCAGTATCTAAGCATTAGAGGGATACTCCAACCAACCCCTAGAACTTTTTGAAAACCAGGAAAATTTTCCTCATCCTTATGACTGCTGGCATATATCTCTTCTTTCAAGTCGGAAAGATATCAGTGCATATCTT
This sequence comes from Oryx dammah, assembly GCF_014754425.2. Classification (NCBI taxonomy): domain Eukaryota; kingdom Metazoa; phylum Chordata; class Mammalia; order Artiodactyla; family Bovidae; genus Oryx; species Oryx dammah. The sequence continues at coordinate 386,089 of NW_024080544.1, forward strand.
TCTGACATGCATTATAAGAACTATATTTTAGGAGGTCATAAGGAGAAGAAAAGAAAATACTTAGAAAATCTTTCATAGTGCCTTTTGGTTACCATGTGAGGAATTGGAAACATGCAAATAATCTTCTCCATTCATAGCTAGCTAAACATTTGCAGTATGAGTTGCCCCTTTAAACATAATATTGGAGATTTAAACACGACTGATCTTTCTAGATATTTAATGGTGTGATGTCAACTTGGTATTTATTGTTTTTTCTTCCCTTTGGATCTAGATAAACAAAGAACCAAGCAAGCAAACAAACCAACAAAAAACACTCTTCACACAATTTCCTATCCATAGAGAGTAAGACTAGCTCTACATCTTTTGTTAAAGTCATTTCCATATTGGCTGTTTAATATTTTTCCTTTCATATAGAAACTAGAAACTACTTATTCTGAGCAACCTGTTAATTAAATAGCTTTTTTCTATGTTCTTCCCTAATATGCTAGCTGAAACCAAGAGGAAATTGCATATATAATTGCCAGGGGCCAGCGTGAGGAACTCCGCCCATGGCAAAGGTCATGAGGAAGGAGGCTTGGCATACACAAAGGCATGATCAAGCCTCAGGAAACCCCCTGTTCCTGAGCATCTACCCCAAAACCAGAGTCTGGTTTATGCTCTCCCCCATAACCATTTCTCTCGGAGAAGGAGTAAACCTGCAGCTCCAAGGCAATAAAAATTCCTGGGCTTGACAAGAGTGTTTCAGCTTACGACTCCTCTGAAGGTTATCTAGCCCACCTGTATAGGTTCCTCCGGCCACATGTGATAGTTTACAGCCTCCCAATCTGAGAGGCATGAGATGTTTTAGACTTACTAAAGGCAAATTCTTTTGGGGAGTTGGAAATTATTAGTATAGTGGGTTGGTTAGGAATTATATTGGTGAAGGGTTTCTCATTTGTTGTGACAATAATTGCTGCTAATTCCCTACCCTGGGTGTGACAAGGACGTCTCAGGTCAAACCTCTCTGCTGACAGGCTAGCTTGTGTGACAGGATTAACCATACTCCTGCCACTACCACATGATTGTTTACTACCTCTCAACCATAAACAGCACAGAGAGTTTTGGAGTATTTTGAGAGTCTTAATTAGCATAGGGCTTTTCTCATTGTTGAGTCAATGATTGCCACGAGGCCTCCATATCCTTAGGCACCTGGGAATATATTAATCAATGTATTTGGAATATAGTAGTTTTTAAAGTTAGCAATACTAGACTTTTTGAATTAATGAATTTTCTCTTTTGTAATAGATCACTGTATTTTGTTATAAATCACTGTGTCCTTGCTATGTAAAATGTAACTTTATCACTATCTTAATACTAAATAGATCTTAAGGGGAGCATTGGTGAAAGGATTTTCATCTGTTGGGCTGATGTTTGCTGCTAAATCTCCATATTCCCTGCCCTTATAATGAATATAACTAACATATAGGAGAAATAAGTATTAACCGTTAAGCATATAGGAGAAATAAGTATTAACCTTTAAAATTAATATGTTAACCTTGGGTTAAATAAATTCCTTTCTTGACTGTAACTCACTACACCCTCACCCTATAGGAATGTAACTTTATTTGGAGGGTGGTACCTGGTTTAAGAAAAAACACCCTTGGAAAAAATAAGCTTTTTGGTTATCAGAAAGAAAGGATCATAAAATGTCAGCAGGTCTCACTCATGGCCAGAAGATGATGTAATATCCCTAAGATCTTTTTTTTTATAAATTTATGTGAAGCACCTGATTTTGATAAAGGTCAGGACTGCTGACCCCCGTGTGACTCTCTATTCATCCCTATGTGTAACAAAAGGTATATAAGCAAACCCCCAAATAAAGAAATCAGATCAGTTTCCGGAAAGACTGATACCCCCATGTCATTCTTTCTTGCTCCTCGTTTTTCTGGCTGAATTCCCATCTGGAGCATGGATGTTATTCCACGCAAACCAAGTTATTCAGCCTCTTTTTCTCCACTAATTTTCCTACTACACTATCCATTTCTAATCTCTCTATATATCTGTAATTAAATATGTATTTTTCCAAGGATGCTGACGCTGTCCCCACCTTCGAATTCCCTGGATCCACCGGGGCTGGACCCCGGCATATAATCTTGGATTAACCTTTGCAAGATTGACTTTTCTAGCACTACTGTAACCAGCAGAAATAAAAAGTAAAGCATCAGACACTTCAAAGATCCTGAGTAGTTTAATCTTTAAATTACTTCTGTGACCCAGGCTATATTTTCAAAATCTATAAAACTGTTGCCCATATCAGCATAAGGCAAAGTTTACAGAATAACTCTCAGAGCTATGCTTAAACACAAAAGTTTTCTTATGATATCATAATGAAATAATCTCATCTCATCAAGTTGAGGGCTTCATCTCAACAAAATAAGAATAATAAAGCCTATTAAATGTAACAACACCTGGATAAGAACTTTAGTAAACTCCAGGAGATAGTGAAGGACAAGGATATCTGGCATGCTGCAGTCTATGGAGTCACAAAGAGTCGGACACGACTTAGCAACTGAACAACAACAACAAGTATACAATGACATATTTGCTCATATCATTATTGTAGATTTAGGATTTCTACTCTGGTTATAATCACTGGCTAATAAAAATGTGTTTTAATAATCTGTAGCTTCAACAAATCAAGTTTTGCCCGCCAAACCCATGAATGTATTTAATTACCACTCAAAAATCAGGCCAAGGCTACCTAATATAAGAATGGCTTCCTGGAAAAAAAAAAAAAAAAAAACAAACACATAAAATACAATCAAACTTCGATTTGACATAGTAGACCTATTTTTCACTTGACAATACTGCAATTAGAAAATCAATAATTTAAAAAATAATTTATCAAACATTTTCTCCACTAAGGTAATAGTGTTTAGCATCAACATATCCTTGTTAGATTATAGGATGGATATATAGATGACTAGATTAGTTTCTCCCTCTTTGAAATTTAAGCTCTCAAAGCACATACTTTCAAAACATGTAGCAAGTACAATACAGGACTAATATTAAAATGTTCCTTTTTCATGACAATGTGTATGGTAATTAGGTTCTCCAAAAAGAAAAGAAAATAGTGTCCTGGTATGTAGCATTTACCAATCTCCATGGTATAAGTACTACCCCCATGGCTGATTTCAAGCTGCCAATGTGATGTCATTAAATCTTGAATGGGGAAGACAGGTGTACAAAACTGAGATCAGATATGTGGTAGCTCCAGCATGTCACTGTCTGTTACGCTCTGATTTTATTTGAAAAACTTAAGCATTTTGAAATGAAATAAACATTATTGACAAAATCAAGTGCAGAATAAATTGACCTTTTCAATGTGGGCAAGTCATTCAACTAATGGATCTGTTTCTTACTCCATAATATTCCTTTGGTGTCCTTCTACCATCCTAAAGTGTTGAAAAATTATGAACTGATGATAATGGGAATCTGACATGAATCTTATGTAACAATGTGTTAACAGGTTAACACAACAATGGTGGAAGGTTATCACATAATTTATCTTTCCAGATGCCTGTTGACACAATCCAGGACAGCAAATATTTAGAGAAGTACAATACTGAGTTTTCACTTAATATTTGAGGTTTTTTTTGAAACATAATATAAATGATAATTGATAATATTGAGCCAAAGGCAATTTAAAAACCACGGATAATACTGTCTTCTAACAGATTTCTTGCTCTATTAAAATAAAATTAAACATTCTTAATCTGGGTATGTCTTTGACTGCCTCCCATCCTCTCCTCTGTCATTCCACTCTAGACACAAAGACCTCTGTACCAATCCTTTTTTTTTTTTGAACCAATCCTTGAGAGCATTAAGTTTACTTTAGTCTCAAGGTTTTGGACACTTTTTTTTCCTACTGGAAACACTTTTCCCCAGATATACAAGCTCCCTATTTCCTCCCAAACTTCAACTCTATGCTCAGATGTCACCCCAACCAAGAGAATCTCTCAAAATACTCCCCCTACTTCTACCACTACCTATCCTTCTTATCCTTCTGTTCTTCTTCCTAGCACTTATCTGCTCCATGACATACTCTATATGTGTTTGTTCATTGCTGCACTTATTTGAAAGTTAAAACTCTTGCTTTCTTTTCTACTTTATCTCCAAGACACAGTGCTTAGAATAGTTCTTGGCACTCAGTAGGTACTTATTAAATATGCACACACACACAGATAACCACACATCCACAAACACACACACACACATCTTTCTGTTTCAGTGGGGGTAGAAAACAGCATTAGCTGCATGCACTCCGTTGAAATCTTTCTAGAGGAAATAGTCAGTCAATTCAAATTGAATATATTCAGTGACACCAATGTGTGTGCATACATGCATGGCTCAGTCACTCAGTTGTGTCCGACTCTTTGCATATCCCCAAGGACTAGAGTCTATCAAGCTCCTCTGTCCATGAGATTTTATAGGCAAAAAACATTGGCGTGGGTTACCATTTTTTTACTCCAGGGGATCTTCCCAACCCAAGGATCAAACCTGTGTCTCTTGTACTCTCTTGCATTGACAGGAGGATTCTTTAACACTGTCACATGGGAAGCCTCAAGTGATACCAAAGCTACCATATGAGTACTTTTTATTATCTCTTACTGTTTACTCAGCTGGAGCTAATGCATTATAAAACATAGCTGAACAGAAAGATAATAGATAACAGCTCTTCTGTTCCATGATGGGAGGAGGGAAACAGGCAGAATTTGTTTTCACAGATCAACTAATTAACACTGACATACTTAGGATCACTAAAGCTCCTTTTCTTTTATATATATTTGTTGATTAAACAGAAGATCTAGTTATTTGTATAAAATTTGTTTTCTCGCTCAACAGCCTGGTTTTTGGCTGCCCATAAGTAGGTACGTGAGAAATGTGTTGACATTTAATTTATGCACAGCCAAAAGTCAATTTATTCTAAACAGAAAAATTGGCTGTAGCAGACTACTTGAGATTATAAATACAAGTATTTTTCCTTGCAGATGGAGAAGTTTCTTACTGTGAAACTTTTAGCAACTTTACAAACATGTCATAAGAGAGTTATAGATTCTATAGAGATTTAATTATCAGTATAACAAAGACATGAGGAAAAATAGACTTCAAAATAGGACTGCTGATGTTGTACCTTTGCTGAATGCCACAGTGATAATTTGTCATATTATCTGTTACTCTCTGCTATACCAGGAAATTTCTGATTATGTCTTTTGCTTTGGGGTTGGTTTTCTGCTGTGCATTAATCATTCTATAAAGTTCTACCTTCCCTATTAATATTTTACTCTAAATATTTTCCAGGATGCTTTGAAATAGATTAATTTGCCTCTAGAGAAACAGCAGAGGCAGATGCTTCCTTGACTCTTGAATTCTCACTTTAAAGAACAGTGAAATAAAAGGTTACCAGGATATCAACAGACAAGCTATGTCATCGGTCTTGGAATCCATCTGCAACTGCAGTTTACAATAAAGTAATTCATAAGTTCAGTGTGCAGCTTGTTGGTGATGTCTGCTTGCTGATTTACTCAGGAGTTTAAAACAGTTGAATGAATTATATTCATTCTTTTCTGATTACTTGTTAAATATGATTTACTTGTTAAAATATGATTGTGGTTAGCATAGTGATTTGTAAACTGTTTACTTTTTAAAATTTCTGTCCTAGGTTCTGAAAAATAGCAAAGGCAAACATTCAATTACCTTGGCCCCCTAAACTATAGAAATAAACGTAATTTGAAATATAAACATTCAAATAAAAACAGTCTCCTGGAACATGCTTCTCTTGAGTTCATCTCCAAGTCATACCGAAATCTGAGAACTGTGGAAATAAGAGCAGACACTCTACTTTTCCTACTAATCTGTCCTTCAACTTCTCTAATTGAAAACTACAGCTATATTGTGTGTATCTCACCAGTTTGGGGAAGAACCTAGCTATGGCACAGACACAGAGAACAGACTTGTGGACTCAATGGGGAGGGGAGTGTGGGACGAACTGAGAAAGTAGCAGAGAAACAATTATATTACCTACGTAAAATAGATAGCCAGTGGGAATTTGCTATATGACATAGGGAGCTTAAACCTTTTGCCCTGTGACACATATAGGGGTGGGAAGTGGGAGAGAGGTTCAAGAGGGAGGGCACACATGTATACCTATGGCTGATTCATATTAATATATGGCAGAAATCAACACAATATTGTAAGGCATTTATCCTATAAATTTTAAAAGTTAGATAAAACATAGAAATAAATTTATATTATCAATATAAATACATCAACATTAGTATAAGTTTATTGAAAGTTTAACATGTTTTATTATATAAACCAAACTACCTTGAGAGTAATAGTAGAATTTGTTAAGGACACTGAAATATAGACTTACTAAAGCTTAGATGATCTCTGAAAAATGTTCTGCCTAATATCGGTAAATAACTTTTTTGGCAATCTGCTTGCTTTTTATTATTATATATACACTGTGGTTTGGAAACTTCTAAGACAAGGTTGTTAAAGGAGAGTGCATAAAACTGCTGATTCATTACTTTTCTAATAATAAAACTGTGACGAGTAACTATAAATGATTATCAGGGAATAGAGTGAGCAATAGCTATAAGGAACACAGAGGGGGTACATTTCCAAAACAGCACGTGCCATATGTATGCACAAAACCAATTATACAAGTAATGTATATACATCACTCATGTCATGTTTCGCAAATCAGCAAACCTTTTAAAATTCCTTCTAATGAGAAGTTTGCTGATTGTTGCTCAGGGAAAATTAGGGAGCATTTGAGTAGTACTTTCTGGAGAAATTTACAGCTGTTTAGTTCTCTATTCTCTGTCTCCCTCTTTTTTTCCAGTTTTGGATCTCTTTCCTTTAATCACCAACAAAAAACATTCATAAATTACATTTAGAAGATTTTAGTTCCATAGTTAAGACTCACATCCAAGCATCTAGTTAGATCTAATTAGATCACTCTTTCATTGCTCTAGCAATATTAATCTAGCTTTACAGACTCTTATGAAGAGAAAGGTATATTCATTTTACTCCTACAAGTTGACTACTAGGATTTTTTTCCCCCTATTGCATTAACTGTGCCAGTTCTTCCAAAAACTCTATAAGGACTTCCATATTTTTACAAGTTAAAACAAGTAAAGCAAGCATGTATGTTTTCTGGAATACATTTAAATTTTAGAGTTTCTATGTAAGAAAATCTAAGATACAACCCAAGTAGTAAACACTACTTCTTCCACAATCCTCCAGTATATTTGGGATTTTTATCAACTGTGGTGGCTCAGTGGGAAAGAATCATTCTGACAATGCAGTTAAAGCAGTTTTGATCCTTGGGATGGGAAGAGCCCCTGGAAAAGGAAACAGCAACCTATTGCAGTATTCTTGCCTGGGAAATCCCATGAACAGAGGAACATGGTGGGCTACAGTCTATGGGGTCACAAAAGAGTCAGACACAACATCAGTTCAGTTCAGTTCAGTTCAGTCGTTCAGTCATGTCCGACTATTTGTAACCCTATGAATCACAGCACACCAGGCCTACCTGTCCATTACCATCTCCCAGAGTTCACTCAAAGTCATGTCCATCGAGTCGGTGATGCCATCCAGCCATCTCATCCTCTGTCGTCCCCTTTCCTCCTGCCCCCAATGCCTCCCAGCATCAGAGTCTTTTCCAATGAGTCAACTCTTCGCATGAGGTGGCCAAAGTACTGGAGCTTCAGCTTTAGCATCATTCCTTCCAAAGAAATGCCAGGGCTGATCTCCTTCAGAATAGACTGGTTGGATCTCCTTGCAGTCCAAGGGACTCTCAAGAGTCTTCTCCAACACCACAGTTCAAAAGCATCAATTCTTCGGTACTCAGCTTTCTTCACAGTCCAACTCTCACATCCATACATGACCACTGGAAAAACCATAGTCTTGACTAGACAGACCTTTGTTGGCAAAGTAATGTCTCTGCTTTTCAATATGCTATCTAGGTTGGTCATAACTTTTCTTTCAAGGAGTAAGCGTCTTTTAATTTCATGGCTGCAGTCACCATCTGCAGTGATTTTGGAGCCCCCAAAATAAAGTCTGACACTGTTTCCCCATCTATTTCCCATTAAGTGATGGGACCAGATGCCATGATCTTTGTTTTCTGAATGTTGAGCTTTAAGCCAACTTTTTCACTCTCCTCTTTCACTTTCATCAAAAGGCTTTTTAGTTCCTCCTCACTTTCTGCCATAAGGGTGGTGTCATCTGTATATCTGAGGTTATACAGGTTATACAGACACAACATACCAACTAAATAATAACAACATCAAGATATTTTATCACTTTTTTGTTATTATTAGCTTATAAATGTGGTTTGTAAACTAGGCCTTTAGCAAGGATATAATTTTAACTTTCACAATTGGCAAAAGAGTATATGACAAGGCTGTATATTGTCACCCTGTTTATTTAACTTATCTGCAAGGTACATCATGTGAAATTCCAGGCTGGATGAATCACAAGCTGGAACCAAGATTGCCAGGAAAGATATCAACAACCTTACATATGCAGATGATGCCACTTGAATGGCAAAAGGTGAAGAGGAACTTTAGTTCCTTTAGTTTAGCCTATTAATGAGAGTTAGTAGAAAGTGAAAGAGCTGGCTTGAAATTCAACATCAAAAAAACTAAGAGCATAGCACCTGGTCTCATCATTTCATAGCTAATAGCAGGGGAAAAAGTGGAAGCAGTGACATACTTTATTTTCTTGGACTCCAAAATCACTGCAGATGGCAACTGCAGCCATAAAATTAAGACATTTGCTCCTTAGAAGAAAATTTACAACAAACCTAGACAGTGCATTAAAAAACAGAGACATCACTTTGCCAATGAAAGTTCATATAGTCAAAAGTATGTTTTTTCCAGTAGTTATGTGTGGATGTGAGAGTCGGACCATTAAGAAGCCTGAGCACCAAAGAACTGATGCTTTTGAACTGTGGTGTTGGAGAAGACTCTTTAGCGTCCCTTGGACTGCAAGGAGATTCAACCAGTCCATACTAAAGGAGATAGTCCTGAGTGTTCATTGGAAGGACTGATGCTAAAGCTGAAACTCCAATAATTTGGCTATCTGATGTGAAGAGGTGAGTTATTTTCGAAAAGACCCTGTTGCTGGGAAAAACTGAGGGCAGGAGGAGAAGGGGGTCACAGAGGATGAGACAATTGTGGCAACACTACTCAATGGATATTAGTTTGAGAAAAATTAGGAAGATTTTGAAGAACAGGGAAACCTGTTGCATTGCAATCCTGGGGTCACGAAGAGTTGCACCCCACTTAGGGACTGAACTATAGCAAAGATGTTCAAATTTGTACAGAAGAATGCCAAGTAATTTATGTAGATATTTTCATAACTTCTCACTTAGTAAGTATGGGCTGTGCATAATGTCCTTATTCCTAAGAGTAAAAACTCAAAACAGAAAAATGAGTAACATTACAGATGAAAAAAAAATGTCTGTTTATTAATGAAGGTCAACATAGACTGTGATAAATCATGCTGCCATAATGTATTTTTTATATGATATGACTGTTGAGAATTCTACTTCATTTCTATGATCTTCCTTCCAAATCTCTAACTAAAAATTCTCATTAAAAATCAGTCAAATTTCAATTCAGTGACATTCTACCAAACAGTTGACCAATGCTTCTCAACTGTCATAGTCATCGACTAGAGAAGTGGAGGAAACTGTCAAACCTAAAGGAACCTGGCCTTTGTTATCAGAGTCCTAGGGGAAAATATTGACTTTGTATTTGCTGGATATTTTATTTAGGCAAGCTGTCAAACTTTCTTAGATGCTCAGTATTCTCATCTATAAATTTGGAAGGAAAATACCTGAGACAAAGTGCATATATTAAATGGAATAATTTAGGTAAGAGACCAGGCATTTTTTAGATGCCTGCAATGCTGGAGGCACTAAAGAGATACTGGTCCTCTTCTTCCATCTACTTTTATATACCACCAGGAATTTACTTCATGCTAAAGTGCTAAACATTGACATCACATTCCAGATAGGTAGCTGTGATTTTATCTTTTTTTCTCATTATTAAAGTAAAATATGAAAGGTGCTTTATCTTTTCAGTGTTGGGCTGCTTTTCTATAGTGTCCTTAAATACGTATCTAACTTATAACAAAAATAGCTTCCTTGAAAATGTGCTCCTCCATCAAAATATTTTCACAATTTTTTTTTCTATTTACACTTTGAGATTTTATATATCTTATAGTAACAGTAACTTATTTTTCCCTCGGTTTCCATCAAATGTCTTATGCTGTCATTAATTACAAAGGGAAATATTGTTTTATTAACATTTGCAAAATTTTAAAAGTACTGACTGATTAAGGTTTATTAAAACAGGTTTTGGTTTCACAACCACAAGTATAAATGTCCCTATTGTATATTTTCTGGGTTTGTAAAAATGCAGAGTCACAATCATCTGGACTACAATCAGATGTATTATATATTTCATCTAAAAACAAAATTACTTTAATGATTGTAAATCACTTAGGTATTTCACTAAAAGACTTAAAATCACCTCAAGAATTGTTAACATTTTTTAGTTGTTTACTATTGTATTAGATTTTAGAAAATCTGACCTCTTCTGTGCTTGTCTTTAAGAATAAGGATAAAGCAATCATTGGTTTAAAAATTATCTTATACCACAGTTTCTTAAAAACCACAAAAAAAGTAGCATCTACTTTGATTCTGGAATAGAAGAAAGAGTAGATTATTGTACAATTTTAGCTTAGTGCCTATTTTATATTTTCAAGGATGATAATTTTAATGTGAATAATAAGTAATCCCTTTGCTTATTCTAGTATTACAAAGATACATGAAATCTTTAAATAAAATAGTTTTTATACTTCTTCTCTTAAAGTATTTGCAGTGAAATTATGAAAAACAAACATAACATGAAATATTTCTAACCAAATTTTCCCCTGCTTGCTATTGACTTTAATTTTGCTCAGCCAAAAAATACACACAAGTTGATATTCAATAATACTAAATAGACTTCAATTTCCCTTTCTCTTGAGGAATATGTTTCATTATCCACTTACACCAATCGTTTGTGAATAAAAACGGTATTTTGTACACTGGCAAAGGTATAGAAGGCATGATACTTCCCTAATGTAATTTCAGCTAATTAAAGACTCGTTAAGAAAGAAATAGAAATGAGAATTTGCCTGAGAACTTACTTAAGTAATTTAAATTTTTAATCATTTTATTCTCACACTAATTAAACAGCTTGATGGGTACCTGTAGGCTATTTACCTCGTTTTCTGTATTTTATTCTACAGTTTACTGTGGGCCCATCATCAAATCATGACATTTTCTGAATGTATTCAGGTTTTTTAATGCATAGGTCTGTTTTTAATTACAATGCTTGCACAGTTCACATACATTTACCATAGAAATGTATATACTTCCCTTCAGCTCTATTAAAAAGGGAATTCTAGGGAATTCCAATATTTAATGTACATATAAGATGGAGGAAAAGAAAACGGGAAAAGGGGAAAAAATGAAAAGCAACTGACAGAAAAGGAAAACCAGAAGAAAAAGGACTATGACAGAGTTTAAAAGCATGGCATGGGGTCTTAGAGCACATAGGTTTGCATCCCAGCTGTACCAGTTATAAGCTGGGCGACCCTGACCTATTTACCTAGTTCTCTCAACACTGGCTCCTCCCAGTGGGGGGAACAGCACATAGGGCTTTCCCAGGGGCTCAGACAGTAAAGAAGCCCCCTGCAAGGCAGGAGACCTGGGTTTGATCCCTGGGTCAGGAAGATCCCCTGGAGAAGGGAATGACTACCCTCTCCAGTATTCTAGCCTGAAAAATCTCAACAGAGGAGCCTGGCAGGCTACAGCCCATGGGGTCACACAGAGTCGGACACGATTGAGAGACTGACACTTTCAGAGCATGACTTTCAAAAAAGGTCATGATAATATTTACCGTCAATAGTTCTGAAGATTAATGATATCGAGTACCACACATTTACCACAGAGCCTGGCCCATGTTTTCAGTTTCCAGCTACCGTTAAATCACTCTGATTATCCAAAACCTACTGGCTTTTACTCAAATACATGGTTACAACATACTTTCTTCCACACCTCTTGAAGCATACTTCTGCAGCATCAAAGTTCTCACATTTCCATGCTTGTGAGTTTTTACCTTTATTATTTCAATGGATTTCCTTTCCAGCTGGGGATTTTTATTACTGGACAATTCTTGCTATTCTTTCAACATAAAGCCTGAATGTTCCTTCTCAAAGAGGCTTTTCTCAAATTAACCAGGAAGAATTTATTTTATTTATAGATTTCTAACTTTTGGTATAATTTTCCTGTTTGCACATGTGTGTCCCCTAGTAGAGCATCTTATTCATATTCATACTCTTATATCCATGTGTTGTTAAATGTTAAAAAATATTTTCTATTTTATAATAAATTTAACTATTCTGTATCTACATTTTTAATGATTTTTGTTCTGTTGTTTTGTTTACAATATTAGATATGGAATGATTAATTCAATTAACAAATTTGACTTTATCTTGGGGCACTTGGAAAAGCCCCAGCCCGTGTTCACTCTTGCTTCAGTCTTTCCACAAAAGTGGCCTCATTAGAATCCAGTGCACCCCAGGGAAACTTTAGACTGTACATGCTTCATATCCTAATAACCTGCAAATGCCACCCAGGACATGCAATCTACATAGGAGAAACTTCTATGCAAGGTCAAGACATTAGGTCCAGGAGAGGTAAAGTTTTCACTTAAATCATGGAAACCGACAAACAAATGTAAACAAGATGAAAAGACAGAGAAACATGCTCCAAATTAAAGAGTAAGAAGAATCTTCAGAGGGGAAAAAAAAAAAATAATGAAAGAGACAGGTAATTTTCCACATAGAACATTTTTAAAATTTTTCTTTTATTGAAATAGAGTTGCTTTACAGTATTGTCTTAATTTCTGCTGTAAAGTGATTCAGTTATACTTTATAATACATACATTCTTTTTTCATTTTTTTCCATTATGGTTTATCACAGTATATTGAATATAGTTCCCTATGCTATACAGTAGGACTTTGTTGCTTACCCATTATATATATATAATAGTTTCCATCAATTAATTTCAAACAAAAAAATCCATTCCTCAAAGAAACCAAAACCATCCCAAAGAAAAAGAAAATGCAAGAAGGCAAAGTGTTTGTCTGAGTAGGCTTTACAAACACCTGAGGAAAGAAAAACAGTGAAAGGCAAGGGATAAAGAAAAAGACATACCTAACAGAAAGCAGAGTTTCAGAGAATAGCAAGGAGAGAGAAGAAGCCTTTTTACATAAACAATGCAAATAAATAGAGGAAAACAATAGAATGGGAAAGACTAGAGGTCTCCAAGAAAATTGGAGATATCAAGGGAACATTTCATGCAAGGATGATCATAATAAAGGATAGAAACAGTAAGGAAAAAACAGAAGAAAAAGAGACTAAGAAGACCCTGCAAGAATACAGAGAAGAACTAAACAAAAAAAGTGTTAATGACCTGGATAACTGTGGTAGTCAGATCATTCACCTAAACCAGACAACCTGGAGTGTGAAATTAAGTGGGCCTAAGGAAGCTTTACTATGTACGAAGCTAGTGGAAGTGATAGAAATCCAGCTGAGCTATTTTAAATCCTAAAAGATGATGCTTATAAAGTGCTATACTCAATATGCCAGCAAATTTGGAAAACTTAACAGTAGCCACAGGACTGGAAAATGTCAGTTTTCATTCCAATCCCAAAAAAAGGGCAATGCCAAAGAATGCTCAAACTACCATACAGTTGTGCTCATCTCAGACGCTAGTAAGATTATGCTCAAAATCCTTCATGCTGGGCTTCAACATTACATGCATTGAGAACTTCCAGATGTACAATCTGGGTTTAGAAAAGGCAGAAGAACCAGTGAACAAACTGCCAACATCCACTGGATCATAGAGATAGTAATGGGATTCCAAAATTACTTCTGCTTTATTGACTCTGCTAAAGCATTTGACTGTGTGGATCACAACAAACTGTGGAAAATTCTTCAAGAGATGGGAATACCAGACCACTCTAACTATCTTTTGAGAAACCTGTATGCAAGTCAACGAGTAACAGTTAAAACCGGCCATGGAACAACTGACTGCTTCAAAATTGGGAAAGGAGTACAACAGGTTCCTGAATATTGTCACCCTGCTTGTATAACTTCTATGCAGAGTACATCCTGCAAAATACTGGGCTGGATAAATTGCAAGCTGGAATCAAGACTGCCTGGGGAAATAGCAAGGACCTCACATATGCAAAAGATACCACTCTAATCACAAAAAAGCAAAGGAGCCTCTTGACGAAGGTAAAAGTGGAGGGTGAAAAAACTTGCTTGAAACTCAACATTAAACTAAAATCATGGTATCGGGTCCCAATACTTCATGGCAAATAGAAGGGGAAAAAGAGGAAGCAGTGACAGGTTTTACTTTTTTGGACTCCAAAATCATGGTAAACAGTGACTGCAGCCATGAAATTAAAAGATGCTAGCTCCTTGGAAGGAAAACTATGAAAAAACTAAACATAATTTTTAAAAGCAGAGACAGCACTTTGTTGACACATATAAGTATAGTCAAAGCTATGGTTTTCTAAGTAGTCATGTACAGATGTGAGAACTGGATCATAAAGAAGGCTAGTCCAAGAACGAAGAACTGATGCCTTTGAATTGGTGAGGGAGAAGACTTTTGAGTGTCGCTTGGACTACAAGGGATCAAACCAGCCAATCCTAAAGGAAATCAATCGTAAATATTCATTGTAAGGACTGATGTTGAAGCTCCAAAACTTTGGCTACCTGGTGGGAAGAGCCGACTTATGGGAAAGACCCTGATGCTGTGAAAGAGAGAAAGCAACAGGAGGGGGATGTAGCAGAGGATGCAATGATTAAATAGTATCACTGACTCAATGGGCCTGAATTTGAGAAAACTCTTGGAGATAGTTTAGGACAGTGGAGCCATCATGCTGCAGTCCATGGGGTCACAAAGAGTTGGACACGACTTAGTTACTGAACAAAACGATCCATCCCTCTACTACCCTGAGCTCCCCCATGACTACCACAAATGTGTTCCCTATGTCTCTCACTTTAATTTTCTTTTATTTCTTTTAAGACTTCCCTGTGCTATGCAGTAGGTTCTCATTAGTTATCCATTTTATAAATGGCTATATATATATATATATATATATATGTCAATCCTAGTCTCCTAATTTATCTCAGACCCCCTTTCCCATCTGGGTATTCATATATTTGTTCTCTACACCTGTGTCTCTATTTCTGTTTTGCAAATGAGGTCATCTATACTATTTTTCTATATTTCATATATACGCATTGATATACAGTGTTTGTTTTTCTCTGACTTAACTCACTTTGTATGACAGTCTCTAGGACCATCTACATCTCTGCAATGACACAACTTTGTTCCTTATTATGGATAAGTAATATTCTATTATACATGTGTACTATCTTTTCTTTATCTGTTCTTCTATTGATGGATATTTAGGTTACTTCCATGTCTTGCTTATTGTAAATAGTGCTGCAGTAAAATTGGGGTACATGTATCTTCTTGAATTATGGTTTTCTCTGGGTATATGAACAAGAGAGGGATTGCTGGGTCATATGATATTTCTCTCTTCGGTTTTGTAAGGAACTTAATTACTGTTCTCCACAGTGGATGTACCAAATTACATTTTCACCAACAGTGTTGGAGGATTTCCCTTTTTCCACACCCTCTCCATAAATTATTGTCTGTATATTTTCTCACTGGTGTGAGGTTATAATTCATTGTAGTTTTGCTTTCCATTTCTCTAATAATTAGGGATGCTGAGTATCTTTTCATGTGTTTGTTGACCATCTGAATGTCATCTTTGGAGAAATGTCTAATTAGGGCTTATACCAATTTTTGGATTGTGTTGTTTCTTTTTTTGATATTGAGCTGCATGAATGGTTTGTATATTTTGAAAATTAATCCCTTGTCAGTTGCTTCATTTGCAAATATTTTCTCCCATCCTGAGGGGTGTCTTTTCATCTTTTTATGGTTACTTTGCTGTGCAAAACATTTAAGTTTAATTAGGTCCCATTTGCTTATTTTGTTTTTATTTTCATTAATCAAGGAGGTGGGTCAAAAAAAGATCTTGCTGCAGTTTATGTCAAAGAGTGTTCTATCCATGCATTCCTCTAAGCATTTTATAGTGTCCAGTCTTACATTTAGGTTTTTGATTCTTTTTTATTTTTGTGTATGGTATTAGAAAGTGATCTAATTTCATTTTTTTACACACAGCTATCTAGTTTTCCCAGCATCAATCATTGAAGAGACTGCATTTTTCTCCCTTGTATATTCTTGCCTCCTTTGTCATAAATTAGGTGAACCTAGACATGTGGGCTTATCTCTAGGCTTCTATCCTGTTCCAATTGTTTGTATTTCCTTGTGTTTTTCAGTTCCAGTACCACATTGCCTTTTATTGAAGTTTTACAGCATATTCTGAAGTCAGGAGCTTCATTCCTCAATCCTCAAGGCCCATTTTTCTTACTCAAGATTACTTTGGTTATTTGGGGTCTTTTGTGTTTCCATATGAATTGTAATTTTTTTTTTCTAATTCTGTGAAAAATGCCATTGCTAGTATGATAGGGGTTATATTGAAACTGACTATATTGAAGCACTTGAATTATAGTCATTTTCACAATATTTATTTTTCTAATGCAAGAACATGATATACTCTTCCACCTGTTTCTGTCATATTTGATTTCTTTCATTAATATCTTATAGCATTCTGTGTACAATATTTTGCCTCCACAAGGTAGCTTTATTCTCAGACATTTCATTCTTTTTTGTTGTCATGATAAATAGGATCATTTCCTTAATTTATCTTTCTGATCCTTCATTGACACTGTATAGAAATGCAAGAGATTTCTGTGTATTAATTTTGTATCCTGCAAGCTTACTAAATTCATTGATCAGCTCTAATAGTATTCTGGTGATATTTTTATGGTTTTCTATGTATAGTGTGTCATCTGCAAAGTTATAGTTTTACTTCTTCTTTTCCAACTTGGATTTCTTTTATTTCTTTTTCTTCTCTGATTGGGGTAGCTAGGACTTCCTAAACTATATTGAATACAAGTGGCAAGAGCAGACACCCTTGTCTTGTTCCTGATCTTAGAGGAAATGCTTTCAATTTTTCACCATTGAAAATAATGTTTGCTGTGGATTTGTCAGATATGACCTTTATTGCTGAGGAATGTTCCCTTTATGCCCACTTCATAGAGAGATTTTATCATAAATAGGTATTGCTGAATTTTGTCATTGAGATAGTTATATCATTTTTATTCTTCAGTTTGCTAATATCACATTGATTAACATATATTGAAGAATCCTTGCATCCCTGGGATAAATCCAACCTAACGATGGTGTCAGATAGTTTTAATGTGTTGGTGAATTTCATTTCCTTGTATTGTGTTGAAGATTTTGCATCTGAATTCATCAGTGACATTGCTCTGTGCTTTTCTCATTGTATTGTACCTTTGTTTGGTTTCGATATCATTATGACAGTGGCCACATAGATTGAGCTTGGGAGTCTTCTCCTCTCTGCAAGTTTCTGGAATAGTTTTAGAATGATAGGTGTTACCTCTTCTCTAATTGACTGATAGAATTTGCCTATGAAGTCATCTTGTCCTGAACTTTTGTTTGTTGGAAGATTTTTTGTCTTTTTATAACATTATCACTATATATATATCTATTATATATATTATATTTTACTTTACAATATTGTATCGGTTTTGCCATTTCATGCCAGTCAGAATGGCTGTGATCCAAAAGTCTACAAGCAATAAATGCTGGAGAGGGTGTGGAGAAAAGGGAACGCTCTTACACTGTTGGTGGGAATGCAAACTAGTACAGCCACTATGGAGAACAGTGTGGCAATTCCTTAAAAAAACTGGAAATAGAACTGCCTTATGATCCAGCAATCCCACTGCTGGGCATACACACTGAGGAAACCAGAACTGAAAGAGGCACGTGTACCCCAATGTTCATCACAGCACTGTTTATAATAGCCAGGACATGGAAGCAACCTAGATGTCCATCAGCAGATGAATGGATAAGAAAGCTGTGGTACATATACACAATGGAGTATTACTCAGCCATTAAAAAGAATACATTTGAATCAGTTTTAATGAAGTGGATGACACTGGAGCCGATTATACAGAGTGAAGTAAGCCAGAAAGAAAAACACCAATACAGTATACTAACACATATATATGGAATTTAGAAAGATGGTAATGATAACCCTGCATGCAAGACAGCAAAAGAGACACAGATGTTTGTTGGAAGATTTTTAATCACAGTTTCAATTTCATTACTTGTACTTGGTCTGTTTGTGTTTTCCACTGCTTCCTCGTTCAGTCATGGAAAAATCTATTTCTTCCATATTGTCCATTTTACTGGCATGCAGTTACTTGAAGTAGTTTCTAATGATCCTTCATATTTCTGTGGTGTCACTTGTAACTCCTCCTTTTACATTTCTAATTTTATTGAGTCCTTTTCCTTTTTTCTTGATGGCTCTGGTTAAAAGTTTGTCATATTGTTTAGCTTCTCAAAGAATCAACTTTTAGTTACATTGATCTTTGCTACTGTTTTCCTTTTCCAGGTTCATTTATTTCTGATGTGATCTTTTTTATTTCTTTCCTTCTACTAAGTTTGGATTTCTGTTTTTTTCTTCTTGCTTTTGTTGCTTTAGATGTAAAGTTAGGTTGTTTATTTAAGATTTCTTGTGTCTTGAGGTAGGATTGTACTACTATAAACTTCCCTCTTAGAACTGATTTTGCTGCATCCTATAGATTTTGAATAATCATGTTTTCATTGTCATTTGTTTCTAGGTATTTTTTGATTTCCCCTTCTATTTCTTCAGAAAACTGTTGTTTATTTAGAAACATATTGTTTAATCTCCATATGTTTGTGTATTTATAGCTGTTTCCCTGTAATTGATATCTAGTGTCAGCAGTGTGGTCAGAAAGGATGTTTGATATGATTTAAATTTTATTACATTTACTGAGGCCTAATTTATGATACAAGATGTGATCTATCCTGGAGAATGTTCCATACATTTTTGAAGAAAGTGTATACTGCTGCTTTCAAATGGAATGTCCTATAAATATAAATTCTAAATATCAAGTCTACCTTGTCTAATGCATTAAGGTTGTGCTACCTTACTAATTTTCAATGTGGATGATTTATCCATTGGTGTAAGTGGTGTGTTAAAGACCCCTACTATATAGTGTTACTGTTGATTTCCTCTTTATGTCTGTAAGCATTTATCTTATCTATCAAAGTGATCTTATGTTGGGTGTGTAAATATTTACAATTATTATATCTTCTTGGACTGATTCATTGATTGTTATGTTGTCTCTTTTAACAATCTTATATTAAAGTCTATTTTGTCTGATATGAGTATTGTTACTCCAGATTTATTTTGATTTCCATTTCCATGGAATATTTTTTTACAGTCCCCTAACTCTCAGTCTGTATGTGTCCCTAGGTCTGAAGTAGGTCTCTTGTAGACAGCATATAGATGTTTTTTTTTTTTTAACTTTTTATTGTGTTTAGCCAATTAACAATTTTGTGATAGTTTCAGATGAACAGCAAAGGGACTCAGCTATACACACACATATATCCATTCTCCCCAAACTCCCCTCCCATCCAGCCTGCCATATAACACAGAAGAGAATTAATGTGATATACAGTAGGTCCTTGTTGATTTTTTTTATTGCAGCAGTGTGTACATGTCCATCCCAAACTCCATAACTATTCCTTCCTCCATCCCTTCCTCCAGCAACCGTAAGTTCATTCTCTAACTCTATGAGTCTCTTTTGATTTTGTAAGTAAGCACATTTATATTATTTCTTTTAAAATTTCACATATAAGAGATATTAGAGATATTTCTCCTTCTCTGTCTCACTTACTTTACTCAATATGACACTCTCTAGGTCCACCCCTGTAAATAACATTTTTCATTCCTTTTAATGACTTAGTAATATTCCACTGTATGTACGTACCACAACTTTATCCTTTCTGTCAATGGGCATTTAGGTTACTTCCATGTCTGAACTATTGTAAACGGTGATGCAACAAATATTGGGGTGTAGGTATCCTTTCAGATCATGTTTTTTTCCAGCTCAGGAGTGGGACTACAGGGTCATATGGTAGCTTTAAAAAAAAATTGTTCTAAGGAATCTCCATACTATTTTCCATAGTGGCTGTACCAATTTACATCCCCATAAACAGTGTAAGAGGGTTCCCTTCTCTCCACACTCTCTCCAGCAATTAATATTTGTGGATTTTTTGATGATAACTATTCTAGCTGGTGTGAGGTGATATCCCTTTGTAGTTTCTATTTGCATTTCTATAATAATTAGTAATTTTGAACATCTCTTCATGCACCTCTCGGCCATCTATGTGTCTTCTTTGGAGAAATGTTTACTTAGGTCTTATCCACCT
The DNA here is from genome assembly GCF_014754425.2 of Oryx dammah. NCBI lineage: Eukaryota > Metazoa > Chordata > Mammalia > Artiodactyla > Bovidae > Oryx > Oryx dammah. The sequence goes on from NW_024080544.1 coordinate 406,671, forward strand.
TTTTTGACTGATTTGGTTGTTTTGATGCTTTTAAGCATCATAAACTGTTTGTAAACTCTGAAGACTAACGCCTTGTAGGTCACATTATTTGCAAATAATTTCCCCCAATTTGTGGTTGTCTTTTCATTTTGTTTATTGTTTCCTTTGTTCTTCAAAATCTTTTGATTTTAAGTAGGCCCTATTTGTTTATTTTTGTTTTATTTCCATTATTCTGGGAGAGGGACTGAAAAAGATACTGCTGATTTATGTCAGAGAATACTCTATCTGCTTTCCTCTATCAGTTTTATAGTGTCAATCTCACATTTAAGACTTGAATCCATTTTGAAGTTGTTTTTGTGTATGGTGTTAAATAATGACTAATTCATTTTCTTACATGTAACTGTCCAGTTTTCCCAGCACAACTGTTAAGACATATGGATCTTGTTTTTGTATCAATTCAGCCAGCCATTTCATTGGAGCATTTAATCCATTTACATTTAAGGTAATTACCAATAACCATGTTCCTATTACATTTTCTTAGTTGTTTCTGGTCTGTTTTTCAGGTCATTTTCTTCTCTGGTGTTTACTGCCTTAAGGAGGCTCCTTTAGCATTTGCTGTAAAGCTGGTTTGATGGTGCTGAAGTCTCTAAACTTTTATTTGTCTGTAAAGCTTTTTATTTCTCTGTCAAATCTGAATGAGAGCCTCACTGGGTAGAGTTCTGTTGGTTGCAGATTTTTCCCTTTCATCGCTTTAAATATATCCTGTCACTCCTTTCTGGCCTGCAGAGTTTCTGCTGAAAATCTGTTGATAACATTATGGGGATTTCCTTCATGTGATTTGCTGCTTTGCCCTTGAAAGTGAAAGTGAAAGTCACTCAGTTATGTCCAACTCTTTGTGATCCTGTGGACTATAGCCTGCCAGGCTCCTCTGTCCATGGAATTATCAGACAAGAATACTGGAAGTAGATAGCTCTTCCCTTCTCCAGGAGTTCTTCCCAACCCAGGGATCAAACCCAGGTCTCATGCATTGCAGATGGATTCTTTACCTTCTGAGCCACCAAGGAAGCCTAAGAAAACTAGAGTGGGTAGCTTATCCCTTCTCCAGGAGATCTTCCTGACCCAGGGATTGAATCAGGTCTCCTGCATTGCAGACAGATTCTTTAACCACTGAGCTACCAGGGAAGCTTTGTTCTTATTGCTTCTAATATTTTTTTTTTGTATTTAATTTTTGTTAATTTAAGTAATGTGAATTTCACCTTGTTTCTCTTTGGGCTTATCCTGTATGGCAATCTCTGCACTTCCTGGACCTGGGTAACTATCTACTTTACCATGTTAGAGAATTTTCTTTTCTTTTTTTTTTTTTAACTGTAATCTATTTAAATATTTTATCAGAAATCTTCTCTTTTCTCTTCTTCTGGGACCCCTATGATTTGAATGTTGATGTGTTTAATGTTGTCCCAGAGGTCTCTGAGATTGTTGTCACTTCTTTCTATTCCTTTTTTCTTTCTTCTGCTTCTCAGCAGTTATTTCTACCAATCTATTTCCAGCCCAATTATCCATTCTTTGGCCTGAGTTATTCTACTACTGATTCCTTCTTAAGTATGTTTCATTTCTGTTATTGTGTTGTACACCACTGTTTGTTCTTTAGTTCTTCTAGGTTCTTGTTAAACATTTTTAGTATCATTTCAATTCATGACTCCATTCTTCTTCCAAGATCTTGGACCATCTTTATTATCACTACTCTCAATTCTTTTTCAGACAGGTTACGTATTTCCTTTGCATTTATCTGGTATTGTAGGTTTTTACCTTGATCCTTTGCTTGCTACACATTTCTCTCTTGTCTCAGTGGCCTCCTTTTCATAGTCTTCCTCTTGCTTCTACTGCCTGGTATTTGATGGGTGAAATGTGTTCAGGTGCCAGTACAGGCTTCCTGTTGGGAGGTGTGGGTGCCTGCAGTCTGGTGGATGGAACTGAGATTTTTCTACCTGATGGGCATGCTGTGGGGTGTCTGTGAACTTAGTATGACTTTAGGCAGCTTGGTTGGTGATAGGTGGGGCTGTGTTACCTGCCTTGCTGGTTGTTGGTGTGAGGTGTGCGGCACTGGAGCTTTGACATACCTTTCACAGACTGTCCAATGTGTCCCTCTTCAATCCCCCAAAGGTCCCTTTCTGTCTTATCTGATTTGGCCATCATGAGGAGGCTTTTCTGAGCATGGGAATCTCTCCTTACCATAAGGCTCTTGCCAGGGGTGCTGGTCTTTTTTCTGATTCCTCTTACTTTTTTTCTTTCTTTCATCCTATCTGGTTTACAAGGGGATTTCTTTTACCCTTAAGGTGTCTGCAAATTTTCCGTTAATGTTCAGCAGGTGCTCTGTGATAATGTGTTCCATTTGTACATGTATTCTTGATCCACTTGTGATGAGAGACAAATTCCATATTCTCCTATTCTGCCATCTTGACTCCTCCCTCCACATAAAGAATTTAAAGTGGCAGTCATAAAGAGGTTAGTGGAACTCAGGAGAAGAATGATGGGGCATGAGAATTTCAGAATAGAGATGGAAAATTGGGGGAAAAACAACTAAACAAAAAAACAAAAGATAAAGAAAAGTGAAGGAAACCTGAAGAATGCATAAGTTACCTAGAAGTCAAAGTAGTGAAAATTAGTCAATCCGAGTAGCAAAAAAAAAAAAAGTTTATTATTATTATTTTTAATGAGAATAATTTAAGGGGCTTCTGGGCAAACATCAAGTGTACTGACATTCCCATTATACAGGTTCCAAAAGGATAAAAAAGAAAATGGTATAGAAATTAGTTAAAGAAATAATGGTCGAAAACTTTCCTAACATGGGGCAGAAAACACATATCCAGCTCCAGGAAGCACAAAAATCCTAAATAAAATAAACACAAAGTGATTCACACAAAGACATATCATAATCAAAATGGCATGAATTAAAGAAAAATTTAAAGGTACCAAGATAGAAATAATGTGTCATATACAAAGGAAACCCAGTACTGTTATTAGCTTATTTTTTTCTGCAGAAGCTTTACAGGTTATAAGGGAAGAGCATGATATATTAAAAGTGCTAAAAAAAAAAAAAACAACAATAACAACTTTAAAATCAAGACTACTCCATTTGGCGATGCTACTATTCAGATAAAGAAGAGGTAAACAATTTCCCATACATGCAAAAAACTGGGAATTTGTTACCACTAAACTAGACTAAGCAGAAAGGTTAAAGGGTCTTCTTCAAACAAAAAATAAAGGACATAACTCGAAATTTTTGACCCAGAGGGATGGTACAGGAAGGGAGGAGGGAGGGGGGTTCAGGATGGGGAACATGTGTATAGCTGTGGCAGATTCATGTTGATGTATGGCAAAACCAATATAATATTGCAAAGTAATTAACCTTCAATTAAGATAAATAAATTTATAAAAAATAAATAAAAACTAAAAAAAGAAAGAAAAATGTCACTTTTAGAAGCAAATGCATTATAAAGAATCAATCACTTTAAAAAGAAGTATAAAGGTTAAAAGACAAAGTCTTAAAACCAGCTATCAGTGTAATGAGCAATTAAGGGACACGCAAAATGAAAAGATGCAAAATATGATACCAAAACCATAAACAGTGAGTGAAAACAATGGTCTCTCAGTTGTGTCCGACTCTTTGTGACCCCATGGACTGTAACCTGCCAGGCTCCTCTGTCCATAGTGTTCTCCAAGAAAGAATACTGGATTGATAGCCATTCCCTTCTCCAGGAGATCTTCTCAACCCAGGGATCAAATGTGGGTGTCCCGCATTGCAGGCAGATGCTTTACCATCTGAGCCACCAGGGAATCTCATAAAATGTGAGAAGAGGGTATAAAAATGTAGTGCTTTTAGAATGCATTAAAACTTAAGTGACAGCCTAAAATCAGTATATATATATATATATATATATATATATATATATGCATAAACCTCATGGTAACCACAAACTAAACACCTACCATAGATACACAGAAATTAAAAAGAAAGGTACCCAAACATAACTCTAGGGTAACTCAAACCATAATGAAAACCTCTAAAAGAAAAAATGAATAGAAAAGAACACAAAATCAATCAGAAAAAAAATGTCAATAAGTACAGATCTATCAATAATTGTTTTATAATATTCCAACTGAAGGAACAGTGTGGCTGAATGGATTAAAAACCCACAATCCATCTACAAAAATCCTACAAGAGACTCACTCTGGATCCAAAGACACACACAAATTGAAAGTTAAAAGATGGAGGAAGATATTCCATAAAATGAAAAAAAAAAAGAAATAATAATATTCAGATTAGAAGCAAATAGATTTTAAAACAAAGACTGTAACAGCAAACAAAGGGAATCACATAACAATGAAGGGGGCGATTAAAAAAGACAATATAACATGTGGAGTATTTAGGTACCCAACATAGGAACATCTACATTTTTAAAGCAAATACTAACTAATCTGAAGGGAAAAATAGACAATATAATAATAGTAGGGATTTCAACACCACACTTTTAAAAATGGATAGATCATCCAGACTGAAAATCATTGGACTTAAATTACAGTTTAGACCAGATGACTTTACCAAATGTTTAGAGAACATTCCATATGATGGGAAAAGGACAGGCTCTTCAACTAACAGTGTTAAAAAAAAAAAAAAAAAGGACAGCCATATGCAAAGAAAAGACATGGACAACTACTTTATATCAAACATAAAAATTAACACAGAGTGGATTAAAGACTTAGATGTAAGACTATAAACTATAAAAATCCCAGAAGAAAACATTGGTGATAAGTTCCCTTATGTGGGTTTTGATGATTTAATTGACCCCAAAAGCAAAGGTGTCAAGAAATAATCAACTACTAGGACTATATCAAACTAAATCACTTCTTCACAGCAATAGAACCATAAAGAAAATAAAAAAGCAAACTACTGAGTGGTAAAAAAAAATCTATATTTGCAAATTTTACATCTGATTAAAAGCAAATATCACTAAAATATCACTAAAATAAAACAAACCATCCCTTTAAAACTTGGGCAGAATAACTGAATAGACATTTTTCCAAAAAAGATACACAGGTGGCCAACAGGTACATAAAAAGGTGTTCAACATCATTAATTATTAGGGAAATACAAACCAAAACCATAATGAGATAAATACTGTTTCATACCCATCTGAATGGCTATTATCAAAAAATAGAAAATAAGTGTTGGCAAGGATATGGGGAAAAGAGAACTCTTCTGCACTGTAAGTGGGAATACTGGAAAGACTCTGATCCTGGGAAAGACTGAAGGCAAAAGGAGAAGAGGGAGGCAGAGGATGACATGGTTAAATAGCATCACTGACTCAATGGACATGAATTTGAACAAACTCCAGGAGATAGTTTAGGATAGAAGAGCCTGGCTTGCTGCAGTACATGGGGTCACAAAGAGTTGGATATGACTTAGTGACTGAACAACAACAACAAATTGGTATTACCATATGAAAATCAGTGTGGGGCGTTCTGAGGAAATTAGAACTATTGTAAGATCCAACAATCTCACTTCTGGGAACACATCCTATGGTATGATAACATATAACAAACGTTAACAGATAACTTATCCTATTATCTTGAAGAGATAACTATACTCTCATGTTCATTGCAAACTTGCACAATAGCCAAGATATGGAAACAATCTAAGTGTTTGTCATCACATGAATGGATCAGTAATATATGATATATATGGGGCTTCCCTGTTAGCTGAGTTGATAAAGAATTGCCTGTATGAAATATATGAAATGCTATTCATCCTTTAAATAGGGTGGAATCCTGTATTTGAAACATCATGAATGAACCTTAAGACTAAATAAAATCAGCCAGAAAAAGACACCACTGTTTGGTATCACTTATATGTGGAGTTGACTTAAACAAAAACAAAAGTTAAACTCATAGAAACAGAGAGTAGAAAGTGGTTGCCAAGGGCTAATGGGAAAAAGAAATAGGAAGAGGTTGAAAAGGATACATATTTTCAGTTATAAGATAAATTAGGTCTTAAGATCTACTTATAGCATGCTGATTATAGCAGCTAACACAGCATTGTATATTTGAAATTTGTTAAGAGAGCAAAACTTAAATGTTTTCACCAAAAAAAAAAAAAAAAGTAAATACGAAATATGTGAGGTGATGGATTTGTTAATTAATTTGCTGATGCAATTATTGTATGGTTTACATTGTTGTTGTTCAGTCTCTAAGTCATGTCTTACTCTTTTGTGACCCCATGGACTGTGGCCTGCCAGTCTCCTCTGTCCATGGGATTTTCCAAGTAAGAATACTAGAGTGGGCTGCCATTTCCTCTTTGAATGGATCTTCCTAACCTAGGGAGAGTCTTTATCACTGGGCCACCATTCACAGTGTATGCATATATCAAATCATCACGTCATGTATTTTGAACATTTTATAACTATTTGTCAATTACATCTCAATAAAGTTGAAAAAATTAAATTACTAAAACCTTATTAGTCTACAGAAATACAAAAAATTATAAGCTTAACATAATATGGTAAAAATCTAAAACAAGACTATTTTAATCTTTTATGAATCAAATTATAATAGTATTTTATACACTTTAAGTATGTCACCAATGCATTGTATGATAAAGATATATTTGTTTGAAAATAAATTTATTTTCCTTACATATAACAAGTATATATTTTTTCAGTTTTGGCTTCCTTTTTCCATTTGATTGCAAAGATTTTATTTTGCTTAAATATGAAACCATTCAACAATATTCATCAGATATTTACTATGTGTCTGTCATCGCACTATGTGTTAGCACCAATTAGATAATTAAGGCATGCTTCAGCATCTGATATTTAGAACTGGGCAGTGTGAGAGTTAAGAATTATAATAATTGGTTTAAAAATTAAATTTTAACTTGAAGCCAAAAGTAATCAAACTCTCAGATTCGATTAAAGGGAAGGCCCATTCTGGTTAATGTGATTTTTATTAATTAAGAACTCATTAAGGAATAACTAGATGAAATCCTACACCATAACTTTCCAAATTAATTTAAATCTCTAATCACATTCTGTTCCTACCACTTGGGGCAAATACCAGGTTCTGATTTGCATCCACCTGTATTTTGACATTTCATGTCCCATTAGTCATTCTGCTGCTGTCTTTCCAAATGTTACTATGCCTAACTAAAATATATTACAATTTTATTTGTATATATAGGTGTGAGTTTGTGTGTACAATGCAAAATTACTTGAAGCTAACATTTATACAAGACTTATTTTAACCTGAAAAGAAAAAAAATAATCATCCATTTGCTTTAATCAATAATGTTGTTTATCTGCAAGGTAAAAGTTATAGGACTCAATAATCTAGAATCAACAATTGCTGAATTATTACAGGAACTTCATTATACACAACATGGGTCCAGGTAGGACGTTTCTTGAAGGTAGTGGTTATTTCTATTACCCATTCCACTGAGAAAGGGTTTAACCTAGGATAGAAAATAAAAACCAGTGAGGTAGATCTTAAACTGGTGCAGATGTGGAAGAGAATCAGGAGTTGAGAGGATGAAGGAGTATTCAATGTTAGCTGGACAATGAACTCACTTGGGAAGCTTTAAAAAAAGTTACTGTTACATGGGCCTCACCCTTCTGATATTATTGTTTAATTTGTCTTGAGTGCTGGTTGGCTGAGATTTTTAAAAGTAGTATCAGTGATTCCAATGTGCAGCCAGAGTTAAAAACTATTTAATGATTCCAGGAAGTGGCCACAGCATGGGAAAGACCAAGGATTGAAGGACATGTTTAAACACCTAAAAATATCGCAACTTGGGTCCAAGGAGACAGGAGGTAGCGGTGTGGAGAATGCAGGAAGAGGTCCCTTGCAGCAGGGGCAGAAGTGCGGCTGGGCAGGCTGGGGTCCAGAAAGAAGAGGCAGGACCTGCAGGTGAGCTGGAAGGGGCATTTCTGTTGAACAGACAGGCATCTCACGATTACCAGGTGCCAGGTTGATCCTGAACGAATTTCAGTCAGTTAGTATTAACTTTCTGTAGGTTATAATATACCACTACCCACAATAAGGACTTCCCTCATAGCTCAGTTGGTAAAGAATCCACCTGCGATGCAGGAGACCCTGGTTCGATCCCTGGATCGGGAAGATGCCCCAGAGGAGGGATAGGCTACCCACTCCAGTATTCTTGGGCTTCTCATGTGGCTCAGCTGGTAAAGAATCCAACTGTAATGCAGGAGACCTGGGTTCGATGCCTGAGTTGGGAAGATCCCCTGGAGAAGGGAAAGGCTACCCACCCCAGTGTTCTGGCCTGGAGAATGCCATGGACTGTATAGTCCATGGAGTCGCAAAAAGTCAGACACAACTGAGCGACTTTCACTTTCATCCACATGAAATAGTTTGCAAACCATTTAAAAGGTAAATTATAGCTAATTGGAGATGGTATCTAATAATGAATTCAGACTTATGAAATTTTCATTGAAATGTCTTGTCATTTCAGTATGGTAACAAATACTCCTTGCAAAGATAAAACAATGTAGTTTGGATATGCAATGACACATGTCTGAACAGCAGAGAAGGCAGTAAATTGTATATCTTAACTGAGGAATAATAAAAATGAGTGGGTAGAATTTTTAATGGGCAATTGTAATGTCAATTGGTTGTTACATTTGCTTTCACAAGGTAAACAAATCTATAATAAAAGTCTTTATTCTTTATCCTGATATTCACAGCTTAGATGAGGGGAGTATATACGGCCAGAAAGAAGAGACTGGAAAGAACATATGACTAGCTGGACAAAAGTTTTACAGCTGATTGCAGTATTAATAAACATGAAATGTCAAATAAAATCCCACAGGCATAGCACCAGATATCTGGGAAAAAGACATTAATATAGTGAAATAAATGGCTAAGTCAGGTGAATTGTCATCAATGTTGCTGTTTAAATGGCAGTAAGAAGATATTTTATCTTGAGGAGAAAAGCTTACAAATAGTGAAAATTTCTTGGTTGTTTACCCAGCATGTTTCCCAATGTCCAGCTCCTCCTAAGTACTGAGAATTACCTTCTATTAGCTTTCTTTACCCCACATTTCTTGAGTGCTTCAGATGAAACTGACATGACCCAAGTATAAGTGGTGGGCCTAGCTTTACTAAAGGCAAATAAGGATTATGCTGTCCAGTTCTCCATGGAATTTGATTTAGAAAAAGTGGTTGGAGTCCATATATATATACATACACACACACACACACACATATATATATATATATACATAAAATTGGTTCTTGTCCTCAATAATTTGTTCAGGGGAAGCCATATAATATTTATGTAAGGAAATTGTGCTAAAGATTCCATGTTATGCAGTGCCATTAAATTTCTTTAAACACCTATACCAGAGACGATCTTGTTCCCTGTATGGATGTGTAGCTTAGAATCGCTGTAGCCATTTTGAAAGCCTGTGGAAATTTGTGTGTGGAGGAAGTCTGAAACACAGTAGAACTTTGTGAGTTCATCCTGGGAAAAAACCCCTCCAATACTCATACTTCCTTTTTGACTTTCCCCAGCTGCAAAGAGTAGACTAAAATAGTTAATGGTTAGAGAAGTGAGGGAAAGACAAAACAAAGGAAAATCATTAGAATAAGAAAAATGTAAAAGTTTAAACAAAAGTTCCACAATAAAACAGAATCATAGAACTCCTAGCTCTTCCTCAACGGATATACATAATAATCTGACCCAATCTTTGAGTTGTTCTATAGAAGTTAAGATACCTATCCAGTGGAGAATGTTGAGTATATGCTAACCACAAGAACACAGACTGCAGACTGGGTGGAACTAGAAGGTGATGATTAAGATTCCCAAAACATCATCTTGTTACAACACCATCAACCTATCAGAAGAAAGTGTTGGGTTACACTCTGTAACCCTCACCTTAAATTTTGCTTTTAAAAAATCCTTCCCTGAAAGCAAAGAGGGAGTTTGGGTCTTTTGCTCATGAGCTGTCCATTCTCCTTGCTGGTGCCCAGCAAATAAATGCTGTACTTTCCTTCTCTCCTATTCAGTGTCACAGACTGACTTGGTCGCATGTTGGACAAGCTGATCCATGTTCGGTTTGGTAATAACCTGACTTTATAAAAATGTACAGCAGAGATTCCCCTGACATTCCCATAAAAGTGAAAGTAAAAGCTCCTTAATCTTGTCCAACTCTTTGCAACTCCAAGAACCGAACTGTAGCTTGCCAGGCTCCTCTGTCCATGCAATTCTCCAGGTAAGAATACTGGAGTAGGTAGTAGCCATTCCCTTCACCAGGGGATCTTTCCAGCCCAGGTATCAAATCCAGGTCTCCTGCATTGCAGGAGGATTCTTTACTGTCTGAGCCACCAGGGAAGCCCAAGAATACTGCAGTGGGTAGCCATTCCCTTCTCCAGGGGATCTTGTCATCCCAGGAATTGACTTGTGGTCTCCTGCATTGCACGTGGATTCTTTACCAGCTGAGTTACCAAGGAAGCCCCCTAACATTCCTCCTGAGCTAAACTTTTAAAGCATGGACCTTCCAGGCATATGCGTTGATAGGTCTTTATTGTCTAAGTTATTTTTAATTGGTTTGTCTGACACTTGAAATAACAACCAAACAAATACTAAAAATTGTTTCAGGGAAAAGCAAATTTTGACTCCCTGTTGGATCTATTTATTTGACTTTTTTTTTGTTGTTGTTGTTGATTTTGTTATTATAATCATACATAATGGCCTGATTAAAAGAATCCTACCTTTCTGCCTTTTAAACTAAAGTGCTTTTGTTCAGAATCCTGTCCACCTGTAGTTGGCAGGAGAAGGAAGAAATTAATACATCCCATGCTTGAAGCTTACCAATCTAGGAAATAGTTGCAAGATTAATGACCTTTTTACTTTGTTTCCTTACCTCCCCCATTTTTAATCTATAAAAGAACCTGGCATCCAGACCCTGATAAGATAGTTATTTTGAGACATGAGTCTGCCATATTCTTGGTCAGCCAGCTTTCTGAATAGTCTTATCCCTTGCCTCAACTCCTCAACTCCAAATCACTGGCCTGTCACAAAGCAAACAGAGTGAGCTTGGACTTAGTAACAAAATGACACCTAAGCAATCTAAGGAAAAGCAGTAGAGTTCATGGTTATGACTGCCTACTTCCAAATTCTCTCACTCTACTATGTCTGCCTTATAGATTTCTTTTCTGGACAATCCTACCATAACTCAATTTCTCAACAAATTGAGTATTTGATGTATTTTCCTCTTTTGCTAACACACTACCATAGAATTATTGTTTTATGAATAAAACATAACACCTATCACTTCTTCTCAATTCAAGTCCTAGTCCACAGTTATAGGCATGTCCTAATCCAAACCAGGCAATGCTACTTTTGAAGAGACTTTCATTTTTTCAAAATGTGTTATTCTTCTTTTCGTGAAGTTTAATTTGAAAATAATCCTTAGGTGCTCAACAAGAAGAAATTTCTTATTTGCAAAGTAATAAACATTTTGAGCATTGCAATATTTTACTCTTTCAACCAATACACTGAGTTTTTATATTTTTTTAAAGCAAATATGAAGAGTAAATCAAGATTATAATAAGGCTGAATTAGGTTTCTTTGGGCTTCCCTGGTAGCTCAGCTGGTAAAGAATCTGCCTGTAATGCAGGAGACCCCGGCTCAAATTCTGGGATGGAAAGATACCCTGCAGAAGGAATAGGCTACCCACTTCTGTTTTCCAGGGCTTCCATAGTGGCTCAGTTGGTAAAGAATCCACCTGCAATGCAAGAAACCTGGATTCTTTCCTTAAGACACAATAATAGTTCAATGAGTACCTGTTGGATTCAGAGATCTATAATGGGGTATAGAAATAAAGAAGTTTCTCATACTACTTTCAAAACTTGGATACAGTTGTTGTGAACTTCATGAAACAGTTTTATCAGTTTAAATTTCATTGTAATATATCCACATTTTTCTGTTGTCCTGACCTTCTTGGTTGGGGGTGAAACTCATTGAAGTGTATTCTCAGCTTGCAATCAAATAGCAATCAGATTTAGAAAAGCACATTGGCAAATTATCGAGTGTTTGCAAAACTATCATTATGTTAAAGGAGGTACGTTTGCAGTTTTACAACTTGAACCAGGTTGCCAAAATTGTTTAAAAGTGAAGGATGCCATCCAGGGATGCATTATTTACAGGAGTTGTGAAGGCATTAGAAAAACAGGCTTGAAGTGCTGCATTTGCATTAAAGCACAGTTTTACTGCCACACAAATAGTGCCTCTCTTGAAATGGAAACTGTTAATAAATCTAGCACTTTATAGCTTTCATTGTAAAAAGCTTTTTGAGGGGGAGAGGGGTCATTCTGCCTTGATGGAACAGCACTATCATTGTTCAGCTACAGCAAATGGAAGAATGACTAGGGAATCATCAATGCACTAGTAATGTTTCAGATTGATGTGTTTTATCACCCCTGGAACTTGGATGAAACCCTCCTGGTCTTTTTAAATACTCTTTCTTGGAAGCTGAACTTCAAAATGTCCCTTTCATGTGAAAAGAATTTAAAGAGACTTTAGAGTCTGGGTACATCAGCCATGGCAGTGTGGTACCCAGCAGTCTTGACATCTGCACAGGCCTTCTGTGTCCCTGGTAGCTTCCCTGCCACTGTTGGAAACATGTCATTATCGTCAGATGATCCTCCATGTGGAAAAGCCTAGAGTAAAGCAGCTTCTGCCTCGTTAAGACAAGTGTTTCCAACTAATGCACAGTAAAAATTACAGTGGCCATGGAAGTTTACAAGACTATTTGAAGCAAATTATAGACTCTCCTGCCCAGTAAAATAGAAACATAATTTCTACAAATATTTAGTTTTAATATAAAAAATCTTTTCAAACTAAACATATGAGAATTCAATAAGTACCAACGTGGGAAAATAATAATTCCCCTGAATAACTTCTTTGCTTCCTAAGGTATAATTGATCTTATACAAAATCAGTCAGAAGCTAAAGCTGGCAAAACCCAACAACTTAACCTGAGATAAATGACAGTCTGCATTATAATATTCCCTTTATAGTACATAGAAAACAATTTCTGAAATATTTTGTATTTTTCTTTTTTTTCTGTTCAGCAATAACCACAGACATATACGACCAGACTGTCAGGAAAACAATAAAGCTAGCTACTCATCATTTCTTCAGGTCTTTTGGTTCCTGTTCCTCTCAGAGTTTTAAATATTCATATATAAAAGAGACTAATGATAAAAGTGATGACTTCATTTTCATGAATACAGTTTTTAATAAAATAAAAATAACTTACAGATACTAGTTAAATATATTTTGCTGAGTTCTTCTGGTTTGTGTAAGAATGAACTTTGTGTTACTGAGTCCTGTCAGAAGCTAAGATCCTGCCCAAAAAAGAAAACATTAAAAAACAGTGAGACACCAGGACGGTGGAGGAGTAGGTGGATGTGGAGTACATCTCCCTCCAGGGATACATCAGGAATACACCTTCAGACACAGAAGTTCAGGGAGAACACCAGCTGAGAGCTGACAGGAGTACCTGACCAGTGGAAAAAGAATATATCGAACCACAAAAAACTTGGTAGGATGCAGGAACTAGGGGGAAAACCAGGACGGTTACTAGGACTAGACCTGCCCTTGGTGGGTGGGGGACCTGAAGCAGGGGTCCAATCCCCACATCAGGACAACTGTGTGGGTCAGAGGAGAAACATTTAAGGCTCAGAGTGAAACAGCTGATCTGTGGCAGCCTAAATGGAATGAGAATTGACAGTCATTGCTGCAGCCATACATGTCCTGGACAGGGACACAAGTCCCCTAGAAGGGACAGCAGCTGGGAGCTGGAGTTTAGGGATTGTGGCACAATCCCTGGGCGAGGGCTTCTGTTGACTGTGGAGAGATGGACTGAGTGGATGTGAGGGAGCAAACTGTGGTGGGAAATGCTGGTGGAGGAAAACCAGGCAGACAAGGAGGCAAGGTGATACTGCTGAGTCACGTGTAGCGGGTGGAGCCATCACCATAGACTCTCTCCCCTCACAGGCCAGTGTTGGCAGCTGAACAATAGACAGGCTGGCCCATCAAACACCTGATGCCGAACTACAGGAGGACCCCACCCAGGGTACTCCTTTAAGTACCTGATGTGCCAAACAACAGAGAAGGATCCCAGGCAAGGGAGTCCTCTAAGTGTCTGAACAGGAAGAGGTACAGAAAAAAAAAAAAAAAAAAAAAACTGGCCAAAGACGCCTTCTCATCGCCAGCTACAAGAGGCTTGAAAAAAAGACTCTGATAGGGCCGAAACTCCTGCAGTGGAGGCAGTCCATGTCCCTGCACACTTGGTGCTGCCAGGGTCCCCTCAAGCCAAGCAGCTGCACCACCTTCACGCTCAACCTTTACTGGGACAGAGCTGTCCCAGGCAAAAAAAAAGGCTTGCATCTATGCAAGCAGGGTTGCTTTAGTCATATCCAACTCTGCGACCCTGTGGACAGTGGCCTACTAGGCTTCTCTGTCAGGGAGGGGGGTTCCCCAGGCAAGAATACTGGAGCATATTGGCCAATACTGGTTGCCACACCCTTCTAGAGCACTTTATTTCCTGCTGCCCTAGCCACCAACTCCCCTGAGTACCTGGTGCTGCCAGAACCTCTACAACCCAAGCAGCTGTACCACCTTCACACCTGACCTTCAGAGGGGCAAAACCAAGTCCTCCAGGGCAGCCTCAGGAGCAAACCCCAGTAGACCACCCACATTAAGAAGTGGAAATAAAACCACAATTGAAACCCAGGGGCAATGTGGCTATGGAGGAAGACCCAAAAACTTCCCATCAGCTGTATAAGCTGCAGATTAAATCCACACGATCACTAAGCAGACTTGCTATCTATGGAATGTATATAAGGACCCTGATAGCTCCCACAAAAGAAAACACACTATGTCTACTAGTCGTGGGTATTGGAGGCAAGAACACACAGAAGTAGGACCAGATTAGAACCTCAGCTGCCCCCACAACAGGTCCAGAGATCAGCACAGTGTTGGAGGGCATCCTAGGGACGTCAGGCGGACTGTGACTCCCAGCGAGGGAAAGGACTCTGACAGCAGTGACTCAAGAAAAAACATTTATTATTATGTTTTCACATGTTCTACAGATTCTTTCGGATTTGGATTTTTTTTTTTTTTTTTTTACTGTTTTCTTTTCTTTTTTTTTTCCTCCGCCCCTCTCTGCTGTAGTTGTCGATTTTATTGGCACTATGAAATCTAATTAAGCTTCTGAGCTGTTTTTTTTTTCCTCAGTCACATTTTTTATTGCTGTTATAACCCCCTGCTTCTACATTGGGCTTTTGCAGTTCTGTGGAGTTTTCCTTTAATTTTTATTTCATTTATCTCTTTTTGAATTTTAATTATAAATAATCTTTAATGTACATAAATCTTATCTACTTCGATTAAACTTTGCATAACTATTTTCTTTCCTTTCCTCTCAAACATATTTGTTAGTTTTGTTTTCACTGATTTATTCCCCACTTGGCACCCCTTGCTTTAGTTCTGTTTTCCAGTCTGTGGTTTACTTAGTTTTGTTCTTTATTTGTAGATATAATTTTTGGTTTCCTTTGTTCATTGGGTCAATCTATTATACTTTATTATTGTTGGACTGTTTTGATTTTGCTTATGGGTTATATGTATATATTTATATTCAGTCACACATTTTATTGTTGTTATAAACCTCAACTACTACGTTGGGCTTCTGCAGTTCTGTGGAGTTTTCCTGTATTTTTACTTTTGTTATCTTTCATTTTTCTTTTTTAAAATTTTAACTTTGAATTTTTAAAAATCAATTCTATTTTTTCTACATTTATTCCTTTCTTTGCTTTTCCTATTGTACTTTTCCCCTTGCAGTTAATCTTTAATGAATATAAATGTTTCTCTGACACTATTTAACCTTGCATATCTATTATTTCTTTCTTTCCTTTCCTCTCCATATTTATTGGTTCTGTTTTCATTGCTTTATCTCCCACTAGGAACTTTGCCTTAGTTTTGTTTTCCAGTTGGCAATTTCGTTTTTGTAGACATAATTTTTTATTTCCTTTGTTCGCCAGATAAATCTACTGTATTTTATTTTTTAAAAACTTTTGATTTTGCTTATGGGTATATATGTATAAGTGTTTATTCTGTTATTTTAATTATTGTTTGCCTGACTTTACAACTGCTATTTGCCTGGAGTTCACCTTTGGTTTATCATTTTTGGGTATTTGTTTTAATTTCAGTTAATGCCATAACAAGCCACTTGGAGGATCTCCGTTCCTTACCAGAAATCAAACCCTGGGACTTTGGAGTGGGAGCACCGACTCCAAGACACTAGACTACCAGAGAACTAACCATCAGTTCAGCTCAGTCGATCAGTCATGACTATTTGTGAACCCATGGACTGCAGCAAGCTAGGCCTCCCTGTCCATCACCAACCCCTGGAGTTTATGCAAATTAATGTCCATTGAGTCGGTGATGACATCCAACCATCTAATCCTCTGTCATCCCCTTCTCCTACTGTCTTCAATCTTTCCCAGCATCAGGGTCTTATCAAATGATTCAGCTCTTTGCATCAGGTGGCCAAAGTATTGGAGATTCAGCATCAGTCCTTCCAAAGAATATTCAGGATTGATTTCCTTTAGGATGGACTGGTTGGATCTCCTTTCAGTCCAAGGGACTCTCAAGAGTCTTATCCAACAACACAGTTCAAAAGTATCAATTCTTTGGCACTCAGCTTTTTTTATATTCCAACGCTCATATGCATACATGACTACTGGAAAAACCATAGCTTTTACTAGAAGGACTTGTGTTGGCAAAGTAATGTCTCTGCTTTTGAATATGCTGTCTAGGTTGGTCATAACTTTTCTTCCAAGGAGCAAGCATCTTTTAATTTCATGGCTGCAATCACCATCTGCAGTGATTTTGGAGCACACAACCCCGCCCCCTGGCCCACACCCCCCCCCAAAAAAAAAGAAAAAAAAAAAGAAAAGACTGTCACTGTTTCCACTGTTTTCCCATCTATTTGCCATGAAGAGATGGGGACAGATGCCATGATCTTAAGTTTTCTGAATGTTGAGTTTTAAGCCAACTTTTTCAGTATCTTCTTTCATTTTCATCAAGAGGCTCTTTAGTTCTTCTTTGCTTTTTGCCATAAGGGTCGTGTCATCTGAGTATCTGAGGTTAATGATATTTCTCCCAGCAATCTTGACTCCAGCTTGTGCTTTATCTAGTCCAGAATTTCTCACGATGTACTCTGTATATAAGTTAAATAAGCAGGGTGACAATATACAGCCTTGACATACTCCTTTCACAGTTTGGAACCAGTCTGTTTTTCCATGTCCAGTTCTATCTGTTGCTTCTTAGGAAGCAGGTCAGGTGGTCCGGTATTCCCATCTCTTGAAGAATTTTTCATAGTTTGTGTGATCCAAACATAGGCTTTGGCAAAGTCAATAAAGCAGAACTAGATGTTTTTCTGGAACTCTCTTGCTTTTTCAATGATCCAACAGACGGTAATTTGATCTCAATTCCTCTGACTTTTCTAAGTCCAGCCTGAACACCTGGAACTTCATGGTTTAGATACTGTTGAAGCCTGGCTTGGAGAATTTTGAGCAATACTTTGCTAGCATGTGAGATGAGTGCAATCATGTAGTAGTTTGAGCATTCATTGGCATTGCCTTCCTTTGGGATTGGAATGGAAACACCTTTTCCAGTCCTGTGGCCACTGCTGAGTTTTCCAAACTTGCTAGCATACTGAGTGCAGCACTTTCACAGCATCATCTTTTAGGATTTGAAATAGCAAAACTGAAATTCTATCACCTCCACTAGCTTTGTTCATAGTGATACTTCCTAAGGCCCACTTGACTTTGCATTCCAGGATGTCTGGCTCTAGGTGAGTGATCACACAATCATGATTATCTGGATCGTGAAGATCTTTTTTTGTATAGTTCTTCTGTGTATTGTTGCCACCTCTTCTTAATATCTTCTGCTTCTGTTAGGTCCATACAATTTCTGTCCTTTATTGTGCCCATCCCATGAACTAACCATAGGGAGTATCAAATAGTGAGAACTCCTACAAAGGAAAGCACTTGAATTTAAGACTCAGCATCACTCAACTACCAGAAAGATCCTGTTCAGCACACCTCATGTAAACAACAAACAAAACAAAAATGCAAAGCCAATCATCAGCAGACAGGATTACCATTGCATTCATCCTGGCCTATAGGAGAAAAAAAAAAAAAAAAAAAACAGAAAAACTCAGCAGAAATCACAGTTTCCATCTTAGAAATCACAGAAATACAACCTTAGGAGGGTGGAAACCAAAAGGAAGAATTCAACCTTGAAGCCTGGGAAAAGGAGACCTCAAACACAGTTAAGTTAAAAATAATAATAATGAAAAGGCAGAGAAATACTATATAAATGAAGGAACAAACTAGAAACACAGAAGTCCAAATAAATGAAGAGGAAATAGGCAAACTACCTGAAAAGAATTCAGAAAAATGATGATCAAAAACCATGAGAACAGAACAGAGAAAATGCAAGAATCAACTAAGAAAGTCCTAGAAGAATTGAAGAATAAACATAGAGACAACACAATTACTGAAATTAAAAATACTTTAGAAGGTATCAATAGAAGAATATGTGAAGCAGAAAAACGAATCTGTGAGCTGGAAGATAAAATAGTGGACATAACTTCTGAAGAGCAGAATAATGTAAAAACACTTAAAATAACTGAAAATAGTTTCATAGACCTCTGCGCCAATATCAAGCACAGCAACATTTGAATTATAGCAGATCCAGAAGAAGAAGAAGAGAAAAAGAACGGGTATGAGAAAATTTTTGAAGTGATATAGTTGAAAATGTCCCCAACATTGAAAAGGAAATAGTCAATGAAGTCGAAGAAGTGCAAAGAGTTCCATACATGGTAAACTCAAGGAGAAAAATATCAAGACACATAATAATCAAACCAGTAGAGACTAAACAGAAAGAAAGAATATTAAAAGGAGACATACGGACTGAAAGTTGGAGGAAGAAAAAATATATTCTATGCAAATGGGAAGCAAAAGAAAGCTGGAGTAGCAACCCTCATATCAGACAAAATAGACCTTAAAATAAAGAAGATTACAAGAGAACAGGAAGGACACTACATAATGATCAAGGGATCAATCTAAGAGGAAGACACAACAATTATAAACATCTATGCAACCAATATAAGAGCACTTCAATACATAAGATAAACACTAATAGACATAAAACGAGATATTGACAGTAACACAATAATAGTAGGAGACTTTAATACCACATTCACACCAATGGATAGATTATCAAAACAGAGAATTAATCAGGAAACACAAGTCTTAAATGCTACAGTAGATAAGGTGAATCTCATTCATATATTCAGGACATTCCTTTCAAATGCAGAATACACCTTCTTTTCAAGTGCACATGGAACATTACCCAGGATAGACCACATCTTGGGTTACAAATCAAACCTCAGTAAATTTAGGAAAATTGAAATAATATCAAGTATCTTCTCTGAGCACAACACTGTAAGACTAGATATCAATTGCAAGAAAAAAATCCTAATAAATACAAACACATGAAAATTAAACAAAACATTTCTAAATAACCAACAGGTTACTGAAAAATCAAAAGGAAAATGAGAAAATTCCTAGAAACAAATGACAATGAAAACATGACAAGTTAAAACCTATGAAAGTGAAAGTGAAGTCACTCATTTGTGTCCAACTCTTGTGACCACATGGACTGTAGCCTACCAGGCTCCTCTGTCCATGAGATTTTCCAGGCAAGGGTATTGGAGTGGGTTGCCATTTCCTTCTCCAGGGAATCTTCCTAACCCAGGGATCAAAGCCAGGCCTCCCACATTGTAGGCAGACACTTTACCATCTGAGCCAAGGAAGTGGGATGCAGCAAAAACAGTTCTAAGAGGAAAGTTTATAGTAATAAATTCTACCTCAAGAAACAAGAAAAACACTGAATAGACAACCTAACTTTACACCTAAAGCAATTGGAAAAAGAAGAAGAAAAAGAAAAAAAAATAATTAGTAGAAGGAAAGAAATCATAAATATCCAAGCAGAAATAAATGAAAAAGAAATGAAGGAAAGAATAGTAAAGATTAATAAAACTGAATTCTGGTTATTTGAGAAGATAAACAAAATTGACACACCTATAGCCAGACTTATCAAGAAAAATAGAGAGAAGAATCAAAGAAAATTAGAAATGAAAAAGGATAGGTTACAACAGACAATGCAGAAATACATAAGGATTATAAGAGACTATTATGAGCAACTATAGGGCAATAAAATGGATAGCCTGGAAGAAATGGACAGATACTTACAAAAGTTCAATCTTTCAAGACTGAACTAGGAAGAAATAGAAATCATGAACAACCCAATTACAAGCACTGAAAATGAAGCTGTGATCAAAAATTTCCCAAAAAACAAAAGCCCAGGACCAGATGGCTTCACAGGATAATTCTATCGAACATTTAGAGAAGAGATCATGCTAATCCTTCCAAAACTCTTTCAAAAAATTGCAGAGGAAGGAACACTTCCAAACTCATTCCACGAGGCCACCATCACCCTGATACCAAAACCAAAGACAACACACACATACACACACACACACACACACACACACACACAAAGAAAACTACAGGCCAATATCACTGATGAACATAGATGCAAAAACCTTCAACAAAATTTTAGCAAACAGAATTCAGCTACATATCAAAAAGTTCACACACCATGATCAAGTTGGGTTTATTCCAGTGATGCAAGGATTCTTCAATATATGCAAATCAATCAATGTGATACACCATATTAACAAATTGATAGATAAAAACTATATGATAATCTCAATAGATGCAGAAAAAGCCTTTGACAAAATTCAGCACCCATTTATAATTACAACTCTTCAAAAAACAGGCATAGAAGAAACCTTCCTCAACATAGTAAAGGCCATATATGATAAGCCTACAACAAACATTATTCTCAATGGTGAAAATCTGAAAACATTCCCTGGATCAAAAACAAGACAAGGGTATCCAGTTTCATCAGTTTCAACGTGGTTTTATAAGTCCTACTTACAGCAATCAGAGAAGAAAAGAATCCAGATAGGGAAAGAAGAAGTAAAATCTCATTGTTTGCAGATGACATGAAACTATATATAGAAAACCCTAAATATAGTATCAGAAAATTATTAGAGCTAAGCAGTGAATTTAGCAAAGTTTCAGGATACAAAATCAATATGCAGAAATCACTTGCATTTCTATATACTAACAATGAAAAATCAGAAAGAGAAATTAGGAATAGATTCCATTCACCATTGCAACAAAAAATAAAATATCTAGGAATAAACTTACATAAGGAAACAAAAAAACTGTACACAGAAAATTATAAGGCATTAATGAAAGAAATCAAAGACAACAGAAACAGATGGAGAGATAGTCCATGTTCCTGGGTAGGAATAATCAATATTGTGAAAATGACTATCCTATCAAATACACACTACAGATTCAATGTGATTCCTATCAAATTGCCAATGACATTCTTCACAGAACTAGAATAAAAATTTCACAACTCATAAGGAAACACAAAAGACTAAAAATAGTCAAAACAGTCTTCAGAAAGAAGAGTGGAGCTGAAGGAATCAAAATTCCTGACTTCAGATTATACTACAAAACCAGTCACCAAGACAGTATGGTATGGCACAAAAACATAAATAAAGACCAATGGAAGAAGACAGAAAGCCCAAAAATAAACCCATGAACCTATGGGTAACTTAGTTTTGACAAAGAAGTCAAGAGTATACAATGGGGCAAAGACAGCCTCTTCAATAAATGGTGCTGGGAAAACTGGCTAGCTACATGTAAAAGAATGAAATTAGAACACTTCCTAACACCATACACAAAGATAAACGCAAAATGTATTAAAGACCTATATGTAAGATCAGAAACTATAAAACTTTCAGAGGAAAACATAGGCAGAACACTTGATGACATAAATCAAAGCAAGATATTCCAAGACCCAGCTCCTAGAGTAATGGAAATAAAACCAGAAGTAAACTAGTGGGACCTGATTAAACATAAAAGCTTTTGTATAGCAAAGAAAAGTATAACTAAGGTGAAAAGATATCCTTCAGAATGGGAGAACATAATAGCAAATGAAACAGCTGACAAAGTATTAATTTCCAAAATATATAAGCAGGTCATACAACTCAATATGAGAAAAACAAACAACCCAATCAAAAAGCGGGAAAAAGACATAAACAGACATTTCTCCAAGGAAGATATACAGGTGGCTAACAAACACATGAAAAGATGCTCAGCATTGCTCATTATTAGAGAAATGCAAATCAAAAATGCAATGAGATATCATTTCATACCAGTCATAATGGCCATCATCAAAAAGTCTACAAACAATAAATGCTGGAGAGAGTGTGGAGAAGAGGGAACACTCTTGCACTGTTGGTAGAAATGTAAATTGAAACAGCCAATATGGAAGATGATATGGAGATTCTTTATAAATCAAGGAATAAAACCACCATATGACCCAGCAATCCCACTTCTAGGCATATACCCTGAGGAAACCAAAACAGAAAAACACACATGTATCCCATCCTTCACTGAAGCACAATTTACAATAGCAACCTAGATGTCCATCAACAGATGAATGGATAAAGAAGCTGTGATACATATACACAATGGAATACTACTCAGCCAATAAAAAGAATGCATTTGAGTCTGTTCTAATGAGGTGGATGAACCTAGAGCTTATTACACAGAGTGAAGTAAGTCAGAAAGGGAAAGATGAATATCGTATTCTAACACATAGAAAGGCAATACCAAAGAATGCTCAAACTACCGCACAATTGCACTCATCTCACACACTAGTAAAGTAAGGCTCAAAATTCTCCAAGCCAGACTTCAGCAATACATGAACCGTGAACTTTCAGATGTTCAAGCTGGTTTTAGAAAAGGCAGAGGAACCAGAGATCAAATTGCCAACATCCACTGCATAATGGAAAAAGCAAGAGAGTTCCAGAAAAATATCTATTTCTGCTTTATTGACTATGCCAAAGCCTTTAACTGTGTGGATCACAATAAACTGTGGAAAATTCTGAAAGAGATGGGAATACCAGACCACCTGACCTGCCTCTTGAGAAATCTGTATGCAGGTCAGGAAGCAAAAGTTAGAACTGGACATGGAACAACAGACTGGTTCCAAATAGGAAAAGGAGTACATCAAGGCTGTATATTGTCACCCTGCTTATTTAACTTCTATGCAGAGTACATCATGGGAAACACTGGACTGGAAGAAGCAAAAGCTGGAATCAAGATTGCTGGGAGAAATATCAATAACCTCAGATATGCAGATGACACCACCCTTATGGCAGAAAGTGAAGATGAACTAAAGAGCCTCTTGATGAGAGTGAAAAAGGAGAGTGAAAAAGTTGGCTTAAAGCTCAACATTCAAAAAACAAAGATTATGGCATCCAATCCCATCACTTCATGGGAAATAGATAGGGAAACAGTGGAAACAGTGGGTGACATTATTTTGGGGGGCTCCAAAATCACTGCAGATGGTGAGTGCAGCCATGAAATTAAAAGACGCTTACTCCTTGGAAGAAAAGTTATGACCAACCTAGATAGCATATTCAAAAGCAGAGACATTACTTTGCCAACAAAGGTCCATCTAGTCAGGCTATGGTTTTTCCAGTGGTCATGTATGGATGTGAGAGTTGGATGTGAAGAAGGCTGAGCGCGGAAGAATTGATGCGTTTGAACTGTGGTGTTGGAGAAGACTCTTGAGAGTCCCTTGGACTGCAAGGAGATCCAACCAGTCCATTCTGAAGGAGATCAGCCCTGGCATTTCTTTGGAAGGAATGATGCTAAAGCTGAAACTCCAGTACTTTGGCCACCTCATGAGAAGAGTTGACTCATTGAAAAAGACTCTTGATGCTGGGAGGGATGGGGGCCAGGAGGAGAAGGGGATGACAGAGGATGAGATGGCTGGATGGCATCACTGACTCAATGGACGTGAGTCCGAGTGAACTCTGGAAGTTGGTGATGGACAGGGAGGCCTGGCGTACTGCGATTCATAGGGTCGCAAAGAGTTGGACACAACTGAGCGACTGAACTGAACTGAACTGAACACATTTATGTGTAATCTAGAAAAGTGTTACTGAATAATTTATATACAGGGCAGCAATTGAGAAACAGACATAGAGAATAGACTTATGGACATGGAGAGAGGGAAGGAGGGGGGAGATGTATAAAAAGCGTAACATGGAAACTTACATTACCATATATAAAATAGATAACCAACTGGGAAATTGCTGTATGTCTCAGGAAACTGAAACAGTGGCTCTGTCTCAACCTAGAGGGGTTGGGTGGGGAGGAAGATGGGAGAGAGGTTCAAAAGGGAGGGGATAAATGTATTCTTATGGCTGATTGATGTTGCAGTTTGACATAAAACAACAAAATTATGTAAAGCAATTATCCTTCAATTTAAAAATAAATTAAAAAAAAAACTGAAGAAATCTATATTATTTTTAGACTTCCTGCCTTTCCTTGTCTTGTGACCAGCATATGTTAGAGTTAATGTTAAGTCAACTGGCTATTCATAAAATCGTACATGAGATGAAAAGTGGATATGAAGGAAAAGAGCAAATAAATGATCTAAAGCACATGCAGGTACTTGTTATCTTTAGTCTCAAAATACCTGAAAAAAAAAAATAAGAAGAACTCCTACAGCTGTATATTATTTCATATCAGAGCTATGAAATTTAGAATTGGTGGTGCTGACTTACAAAAACGTGCAATGTGAAACTGTGAATTAAGTTTTCTTTGGGTCAAAGTGGAGGACTACATAGATAGCTTGAGAAACTGCTCCAAAGAGGTGGAGGAGAATATCAGTATATATGTGAGTTTGGTGGAGGGGGAGTACATGCAATCAAGAATGCATATTTTTTGCAGGTTTCTGTTAGTCATGAGGAGCAGATGTCACCATGAAGGATTCTAGTGCTTTTCCAGATACAAGGAGACATATGAATTTGCTTCTGAAAATATCTGTCTGAACAGATGTTCTGCACTTTTCCCTAAAGTACAGAGTGCCTCATTTCTGCTCTCCACCCTGAATTCTTTTGAGGGGTTGTTGAAAATAAGCAGCTGCAATAGCACATGATTTAATCCTTGTAGAGGTAGATGGCAAGTGCCCATAGCAAATTCAAGTCTGCAGTTGACAGTGGCTTCCAATCTTTATTCAACAACAAAAGTCTCTTTAATTACGTTTTGCTATCCCTCTGCATCCTCATTTCTCTGACAGATTTCACTTCCAGGTAATAATTATTTTCTGTAAAAGCTAAAAAGTCAAAAAAAGGTTGTTTACCATCCAGTTTCTTCAGTGGCTGTGTCTGGGCTTTCTCAGGTGGCAAGACTGCTAGCTCAAGTTTCACATGTTCTGGGAGGAAGCTATCACCTTTCTGATCCTAGTTATTAACAAGAGGAGAATACATGAATCATGCTTAGCCAAGCACTGGACTCTCACAGCAAGGATCTATACACAGTGTCTCTGAGCATCAGAAAATTCTGAAGACAAATTTTAAATCCTTACTGCCAACTTCAAGCTTGGTTTCCCTTTGTATTTTGTAGAGACTAAGATCCACTTCTCCCTCAATCCCATAGGGTTATATCAAACGGGTGTGTGTATCATCTTCAAACTTCAGGTACCCCTACTGCCCAAATGAGGAGCTTAGCCTTGTGTCCCTACCTTTTCATGAAAATAATTGCTCTAGTTAGTCATTATTTCTAATATATTGGACCGCCAAAAAGGTTGAGAACCACTGTCCTAAAGCTAAATAAATGAGCCCTAAGAAAAAAAAATAAAGACATAGGATTCATAAATAATAGGAGCCATATGAAGTTTCTATCTGAGAAACTTGACTGTGCTCTTTTGTCAGTGAAAAAGGGAACACTATATCATGTAAAAGTTATGCAGAAAAGCACACTTAAAAAATACCGTGGAAGAGGAAAAAGACTTCTTCTGCCTAATCTTGAGAATCAAAATTTCTTTGTCACTATCCTACTGAAAATCTATCAAGGTATATCCATTGCTTTTAGAATGAAATTCATATTTCTTAATGTGAAATTAAGCTGTATATTATGTTTTGTTTTGATTTTTTCATCTAAATAACCCCCACTGGTTTTCATTAGTTTTTTAAAAATTTAAATTTATTATTTTAATTGGAGGCTAATTACTTTACAATACTCTATTGGTTCTGCCATACATCAACATGAATCTGCCACGGCTGTACACATGTTACCCATCCTGAACCCTCTTCCCACCTCCCTCCCCATACCATCCCTCTGGGTCATCCCAGTGCACCAGCCCCAAGGATCCTGTATCGAACCTGGACTGGCGATTCATTTCTTATATGATATTATACATGTTTCCATGCCATTCCCCAAATCATCCTACTTTCTCCCTCTTCCACGGAGTCCAAAAGACTGTTTTATACATCTGTGTCTCTTTTGCTGTCTTGCATACAGGGTTATTGTTACCATCTTTCTAAATTCCATATACATGCATTAGTATACTGTATTGGTGTTTTTCTTTCTGGCTTACTTCACTCTGTATAATAGGCTCTGGTTTCATCCACCTCATTAGAACTGATTCAAATGTATTCTTTTTAATGGCTGAGTAATACTCCATTGTATATATGTACCACAGCTTTCTTATCCATTCATCTGCTGATGGACATCTAGGCTGCTTCCATGCCCTGGCTATTATAAACAATGCTCTGATGAACATTGGGGTACACGTGTCTTTTTCAATTCTGGTTTCCTTGGTGTGTATGTCCAGCAGTGGGATTGCTGGGTTATAAGGCAGTTCTATTTCCAGTTTTTTAAGGAATCGCCACACTGTTCTCCATAGTGGCTGTACTAGTTTGCATTCCCACCAACAGTGTAAGAGGGTTCCCTTTACTCCACACCCTCTCCAGCATTTATTGCTTGTAGACTTTTGGATCACAGTCATTCTGACTGGCAAATCTCAGCTTAAATGACATTTCCTTTGTGAAGGCTTTTAAAACAATCCTCCTCCTACCTGATATTCCTTATACCAATGTTTCTGAAATATTTCCATATCATAGCACTTGACATGCTGATTTGAAATTTTAAAAATATTCCTGAGTGCCTTTTTAGGGAAGCTTCATGCTGCTCTTCATAGTGTCTAACAAAAATAGAGGGACCATATAACCCAGAAATCCCATTTCTAGGCATTTATCCAGAGAAAGTCATAATTTGAAAGGATGAATGCACCCCAGTGTTCATTGCAGCACTATTTACAATAAGTCAAACCATGGAGAAGGCAGTGGCACCCCACTCCAGTACTCTTGCCTGGAAAATCCCATGGATGGAGGAGCCTGGTGGGCTGAAGTCCATGGGGTCACGAAGAGTCAGACACGACTGAGTGACTTCACTTTCACTTTCATGCATTGGAGAAGGAAATGGCAACCCACTCCAGTGTTCTTGCCTGGAGAATCCTAGGGATGGTGGAGCCTGGTGGGCTGCCGTCTATGGGGTCGCACAGAGTCGGACACAACTGAAGCGACTTAGCAGCAGCAGCAGCAGCAAGACATGGAAGCAACCAAAATGTTGATCAACAAAGGAATGTCTAAAAAAGATGTACATATATATTACTCAGCTATTAAAAGGACTAGAATAGTGTCATTTGCAGTAATGTGGACGAACCCAGAGACTGTCATACAGAGCAAAGTAAATGAAAAGGTAAAGCAAATATCATATAATAGTGCTTATACATGTAATCTAGAAAAAAGGTACAGATGAATCTATTGACAAAACAGAAAGAGTCACAGATATAGAAAATAAACCTGGTTACTAAGATGGGAAAATGAAAGTGAAAGTGGCTCAGTCATGTCCAACTCTTTGCAACACCATGGACTATACAGTCCATGGAATTCTCCAAGCCAGAATACTGAAGTGGGTATCATTTCCCTTCTCCAGGGGATCTTCCCAACCCAGGGATCAAACCCATATCTCCTGCATTGCAGGTGAATGACTTACTGGAAGCCCATGACTACTGGAGTGTGTGCCTATCCTTTCTCCAGAGGATCTTCCTGACCCAAAAATCAAACCAGGGTTTCCTGCATTACAGGCAGATTCTTTACCAACTGACACTAAAGAATGTTCAAACTACTAAATAATTCCACTTATTTCATGTTCTAATCTGGTTATGCTTCAAGCTAGGCTTGAAAAGTATGTGAACTGACAATTTCCAGAGGTACAAGCTGGGTTAAAAAAGGCAGAAGAACTAGGGGTTGAATTCTCCAACATTAGTTGGATCATAGCAAAAGAATTCCAAAAATGCATCTACTTCTCCTTCATTGACTATGCTAAAGCTTTTGACTGTGTGGATCACAACAAACTGTGGGAAATTCTGAAAGAGATGGGAATACCAGATGACCTCACCTGTCTCCGAGAAACCTGAATAAGGGTCAAGAAGTAACAGGTAAAACCAGACATGGAACAACTGACTGGTTCAAAATTGGAAAAGGCAGTATATTGTCACCCTGTTTATTTAACTTATATGGAGTATATATTTCATGAAATGCCAGACTCGAAGACTCACAAGCTGGAAGACTGTTGAAATAAATACCAACAACCTCAGATATGCAGATGATACCACTCTAATGGCAAAAACCAAAGAGGAACTAAAGAGTCTCTTGAGGGTGAGAGAGGAGCATGAAAAAAAAGCTGGCTTACAACTCAACATAAAAAAAAAAAAAAAAAAAAAAAAAAAAAAAAAAAAAAAAAAA